>NC_134050.1:20308141-20677649 GCF_965140245.1 Athene noctua
AAAGGGGTGACCTACTAATTTACTGAGCATTTTGTTTTGCGGCTCTGCAGTATTGCTATAGGGGGGAATTGATTTCCCTGAAATCTGTGTTTCCCAGAGCTCTGGCTTCTCCCGTCCTTTGCCACTGGCATTTCCTGTGGAAATGTGCTTGGATGCACAGTCCTGCAGCAGCATGCGGCACAGAAACAGGCCTGGGGTGAGTGCGTGGCACTGCAGGGACTGAGCTGAGGGATACTGTACAGTGCAGGGAGAGCAGAGCTAGCTCCAACGGAGATAACGCGGTGAGCAGAAGCAGCCTACAGCTACTGCTAGCCTCTTTTCCCTAACTTTGTTATTCTCACTTGGCTGCTTCTGACTTGCCTCATTCAGAGCTCGTTTGGGTCTAGCTGCAGGTGTAGCACTTCAGATGTACCTGTGAATGCCCAGGGATCTGAAACGCACACCATGCCTCAGCAACGGGCAGCGGTCGGACGCCCTCGGGACTTGAAATGTGTGCTGAGGGGACAGCACTGGGGACATTACCAGTGAAATCCACAGCAGGCAAGTCATTTTCCAACCAGCTATTCCCTGCGAATGATCTGTGGACAATACAAGCCAGCAGTAAGAAGGGGCATGAAGCTGAATGCTTTGTACTTTGAACCCCTTGCCACGTTATACCGTGGTGCCCAGGAGCTCGGCTGGAGGCAGAAGGAATTGGATTACCCAGAAATCTGGAGTTACACTAATAGCACAAAGATAAAGACAAACCAGCACTGAAGAGTTGGTACAAACTCACAGATCTCTCGAGGTGTTAGCTAGAGGTGTAACCAGCCGGGGATGGATGGCTTTCCTGGGGACAGGGATTACTTCAGCGGTCTCTGGCAGGTTTTGCTCCTCCCTGGAGCAGTCAGCAATTGCTATTTCAAAAGGCATCGGTGGACTGGATGGCTCGTAGGTCTGAACATGAATGGTGATTCCCACGTGTTGCTACAGATCTCATGTTCCTTGACAAATGCCCAGTTGCACATGACTTCACAGCCCCTTTGATTTGGCCAGTAAGTTTTCCTGTGGTAGAAAGCAGCAAAGCCAGGGAGCTTAGACCAGACGTGGGAAATGGCCACATGCTGGAGAGCCACATGCTGGAGGAACAGCTGTGGGGGAGGACACAAAGAGGGGACTGAAGCCATGTGTGAGCACATGCAGTGATGGCCACAAGCTGCCATGGAGCAAGTGTGGGCAGCTGGCAGAGGACATGCCCTTCTGCAAGGGGATTCCAGCACCTGCCCACTCCTCCGGCCAGCCCTGACAGGGAACAAACCTTGCACAGAGGAAGGGCAACACTCAGCAAGATCAGAGGGGCTATGTTCAAACTGGTCTGAGGAAGGGGGAAACCAGGGTAATGCTGGTCGATGTTCCAGTAGAAAGATGTCCAAGAGCGGTAGGGCATTAGCAAAAGTGGAAGCATAGCAGAAGAGTTTTTTTCAGGTGATACCACTGAAAGAAAGCATCTGAATTTTACTCCTTGGCATTGGTCTTCTTTGCTATCATGACAGCCCAATCCTGACTCCCCCCAAAAATCCATGAGTGGGAATGGAAACACATGAAAATGCGCCCTAAAAGCAGGTAGCTCCCCTTGAATGAGGTTCAGCTGTGGATGCACTTGCAGCATAGCTCCATCCTGCACCTCACCCCAATGGACATGCACTTTCCCTCTCTCCCACAGGTTCAATGGTTTGACAAATACTCTGGAAACGCTGCACTGGGGGCAGTCAGGGTCACTCTGAGTGAGCTAAAGGCTTCCCAGGTCTTGGTTTCACGTGAAGAGCTGAAGAAGACTACAAAGGTGATGACTGCATCACATGGCCTTGCCCTTGCATGTCAGTACAGCCATCCCTTCATTTTATTGATGAAAAATCCCCACTGTGCATCCTCGGGAACCATGTGTGATATTCATAGGAGCAGATTCCTTCTGTTCCCAGGTCTCCCCTTCTCAGAGATCCACTTCTCAGGTAGGGTCTGCAGGGAGACAGGGCTTTACAGGGATGGAGTTTGAAATTCCATCTTAAAGGTGAGATCTGCAGGATAAGGCGTATTGATGACCAAGCTTATGTTGCAGCTCCTTCTCCCTTCTCCACCACAGTGACAAGAGTTCACTGTGCAATTACACTGGTGGCCACTCGGTTTGTTTAAAGAAACAAAAATGAAGACATGATGGCCCAAAATGAAGACACAATGTGTTTCAATATGAAATTAATAGCAATTTTATAATATTAGAGGTGTATTTTAAGTGGTTGCTAATGACACTAGTGTATTTTATAATAGAGAACAAGTGGCATCTCAGGTTCAGCAGTCTGAACAATTAACTGTAAGAAACATCTCTTCATTCCTTATACATGGGAAGTTCTTGTAAAATGTGAGCAACATTAATTTAATTCCAGACCTAGCTCTCATAGTACCATAACATGGCAAAGTTTACAGCTTGTGGGGCTTCCTGTGGCCCTCCAGAAAAAAAAAAAACAAAAAAAAAAAACCCACGGTGCCATAAGAATTAGTATTTTAGTACCATAAAATTATCACAGATGCATGTGGATGTAGTCTGTACCATACTGCCTCATGCAGTCATGTTTGATGGGACTCAAAACTCAGAAGATACCCTTACCTCCAGGTTATGCAGGCACAGGAGAAGAGGGGATCTTCTGTTCCTCCCTAGGAGAAAGGGGAACTGCTATGCTGGGGGGGTTGGTTGCCAGCTGGCTGAACAGGAGCCAGCATTGTGCCCAGGGGGCCAAGGAGGCTGGTGGCATCCTGGCTTGTGTCAGCACTGGCGGGGCCAGCAGGGACAGGGAAGGGATCTGAGCCCTGGGCTCGGCACTGGGGAGGCTGCCTCTCGCTGAGTGGGTTCAGTTTTGGGCCCCTCACCCCAAAAAGGCCATTGAATGACTCGAGCGTGGCCAGAGAAGGGCAACGGAGCTGGGGCAGGGTCTGGAGCACAGGTCTGCTGGGGAGCGGCTGGGGGAACTGGGGGGGTTCAGTCTGGAGAAGAGGAGGCTGAGGGGAGACCTCCTGGCCCTCTGCAGCTCCCTGCCAGGAGGGGGCAGAGAGGGGGGATGAGTCTCTGGAGCCAAGGCCCCAGCGCCAGGCCCCGAGGGAATGGCCTCAAGCTGCCCAGGGCAGGGTCAGGCTGGCTCTGAGGAAGGATTTCTGTGCAGAAGGGGCTGTTGGGCGTTGGAATGGGCTGCCCAGGGCAGGGGGGGAGTTCCCGGGATCCCTGGAGGGGTTGAAGAGTCGGGCTGACCCAGCGCTGAGGGATCTGGGGGAGTTGGGAACGGTCAGGGTGAGGTTCATGGTTGGCCTGAGGAGCTTCAAGGGCTTTTCCAACCAAGATGATTCTGCTGAACAAATAAAGAGTGGATGCTGGCAATTGTTAAAAAGCTAAAATTTGGTCTCAAGAAAAACACTGAAGAGCAGGATATGGCCAGTGTGCTGTGGTGGCCCCACAGCCTCTGTTGCTGAGGCCCCAAGAGCACAGTCATGAGCTGCAGGAAGGCTGACATGTGGCCTTGGTGGCAGCAGAGGGTGTTGCACTGGGTGCCTGCTCCCCACAGGCCTCTCACAGGACACTGTGGGAGAAGTGCTTGTGTTGCTGAAGTGCCTTTCCATTTCTCAGAGGAGAGAAATCGGGCAGTTACAAGGCAGCTACATCCCCTCAGAGCAGTGCAGATAAGAACAAGGGGTTTATATCTGCTATTGTTGATGCTCCAGTCTTTATTCTACTTCCTTCTATCTTTATCTTACACACCCAGAGGGATGGGGACGTGTTAGAGAGCAAGATCCCTTGCATGCCCATCACACCCCAATAAGCGCTGCTGAATCAGATCAGTCTGTCCAGCCTAGTGACTTGTCTCTGTCAGAGGACAATATAGTATGGAAAGAGGACAGGTGTAAGTGATACTCGCCCTCTGTACTCACCCTCCCTCT
Organism: Athene noctua; assembly: GCF_965140245.1. NCBI lineage: Eukaryota > Metazoa > Chordata > Aves > Strigiformes > Strigidae > Athene > Athene noctua. The sequence continues at coordinate 20,312,099 of NC_134050.1, forward strand.
TCCACTTCATGGCTTAGAGATTCCTTGAGCTGGGGTTGGCTTCTCTGTACTTAGAAATTCCCAAAGGATTGCTCCTCCCTGCACTCCATTGATCTCCCCTTGAGCCCATGCTAACAGTTAACATCCACAGCACCCCATGGCAGGGACTTTCACACCAAACTACACTTCTGTGACAAACTGCTTTCCCTTGGTAGCATTGACCTTGCTGCCTCTGTGTGCTGCTAACAGGAAAGCTGCTGCACTGCCAAGAGCTGGCGCACGGCCCCCAGGTCATCTCAGCAAGGTGGCCATCTGATGGTATGTCACCTGTCCAGCCTGACCCTCCCCTGTTGCAGTTTAAAGCCGTTCCCTCTTGTTCTGTCCCTGATCCCCTGGGAGCAGAGCCCAGCCCCAGCCTCTCTGCAATGTCCTGTCAGGAGCTGCAGAGAGGGATGAGGGATCCCCTCGGCCTTCTCCTCCTCACACTGAACGCTCCCAGCTCCTTCAACGACTCCTCACAGGATTTATTCTCCAGGCCCTTCCCCAGCCTTGTTGCCCTCTTCTGCCCTCGCTCCAGCCCCTCGAGATCTCTCTTGCATTGAGGTGCCCCAAACTTGACGCAACACTCCAGGTGTGGCCTCACCAGTGCCGAGCACAGGGGGACTGTCACCTCCCTGCTTCTGCTGGTCACACTAGTGCTGACACAAGCCAGGATGCCGTTGGCTTTCTTGGCCACCCGGGCACACTGCTGGCTCCTGTTCAGCCAGCTGTTGACCAACACTCCCAGGTCCTTTTCCATCAGGCAGCTCTCCAGCCACCGTTCCCCGAGCCTGTAGCCATGCAGGGGTTGTTGTGACCCAAGGGTAGGACCTGGCACTTGGCCTTGTTGAAGCTTATCCCGTTGATGTTGGCCATAGATCCAATCTACCCAGGTCTCTCTGTAGGGCCTCCTTATCTTAATGCAGATCGACACTCCCACTTAACTTGATTTGTATGGCGATCCTCTCCAGCACCTCAGAAAGCTGTCACCATTTTTTCCCTAGTAGCCTCCCAGCTTTGGCTCATTAGGACTTCCAAGTCTGTTACAGAAAGAGTGAGAACAGAGGCCCTGGGGGAGCTACTGGAATGAAATTGTCTGGTGTGAGCACCACTGTGCTTGCAGAGGATGGGTCAGTAATGGGAAAGTACAACCTGTCTCTACTCCAAGATGCCAGCCAGAGGCTTTCATTAGCCGTACAGCCATCCCGAAACTGAGCACGGACTCCTCTCCCCACACTGCAGGCATGAGGGTGGTGTGTCATCTCTGGCCTCTGTGCAGAGGCAACTTCTTGTGCCGCTTGGGAAGAGACACCCCGCTGCGGGGAAGGGTGCTGCTCCCTGCCCCCGGGAGGGTGCTGCTGCCCGGGAAGGTGACCACGGTGGCAGGGCTCTGCCCTGGCTCCGTGTCCAAGCACAGGGAACACCACAGCGAGACACAGCAGCCATCTGCCCTCCCCACATCATCCTTCTGCCACAGGAACCTCTGATGGAGACTCGAGAAGTGCTGGAGCTGGGGCTGCCTCCCACCCTCCTCCTCCCCACTCCAGCTGGATCTAACGGCTCAAGCGTTCCCTGCACCCTGAAGCAGGGAGTTTAATAGACCTGCTGACGTTTTTACTGCCATTAATTCTAACGAATCTGGATGTTCTTGCTGTCCATATCCATTTAGTCTTTTTTTGAATCTTGATGTATTTTGACCTTCGGGAATTCCTGGGGCATGTTCATTTCATGTCATAAGGCAAAATAAATTAAAGAAAAATAGATTTTTCACAGCTTAAAATTTCCTTTCACCTGTCTCCCTGTCCTGGTCTGATAAGAGAGACCCATTAGTCACTTTCCATACTCCATGGATGTCTTCTAACTGATTTCCCAGGCTTTCAAAGTGGCAAATTCCCTCACCTAAGAGTCATCCTCTGCTTTGTCTGCAGGCGGGTGTGGTTAGAACTCCAGTTTTCCTTTGTTTTACATTTTTTCTTAGTGGCACTGCTTAAAAATCCTGCCCCCCTGCCCCAGTCACAAGACATATAAGGTCTCAGCTCTGAGAAACTTGTTAAATGTGTGGGCAGGTTTTGCCTATAGTATGAATTTTTTATTTTTTTTTAAAAAAAAGTGATTTATATCACAAAGGCTTTTCATGGTGTAGGAAGCAAGTGAAAATAGGCCAGTATAAAAGAGGAGGGAGGAGGAGGAGGTTCTGGTGTTGAAATGGGTGATCCTGCAGCCATTCCCACCTTTGCACAGCTCCTCTCATGTTTGCTTGCCCTATAAAATGTCTTGGGTTGCAACAGAGATCTGACTCCCTGCTCCTGTGGAGGCAGGAAGGATGATGCTGGGAGGAGGAAGGCTGGAGGAAGGCTGCAATGCACTGCAGGCTGCCGGCATCGTTCGAGTTGGGATGGGGTGTCCCAGAGAGGCCAGTATTCACCTCTCCGAGGTGCAAAGCCCCGCAGGGCAGAGGGGTGGGTGACAACTCAGGGGTGCTTGTGGGAGGTGGGCAGAATGGTGGCTCCTGGGCAGTAGAAGCTCTCCAGGTAAACAGCACCTCAGAGCTGTAAGGAGAGAACAGAAAGCAGTCACTGGTTTTGTCACCCTCTGTGCCCCCCTCCCTGCAGAGGTCACGTGTGGTTTGGTTGTCTTTAGGGTCTCCTTCCTTTTATCCCTGAACACCTTCAGCCCTTCCAGTCTTTGGTCTCCAAAGCTGGCCAGACACAGCAGCAGCAGCATCCCTTTTCTGACACAGGACTCCTGTTGCCCTGCTGCCACCACGGAGGCAGAGGCTTCCTCTGGCCTCTTTGGCCACCTGCCACTCCCTCATGTCTTCTACAGGAGAAAATTTTCCTCTCCTGAACACCATATATTGAATTTCACTCGAGGTTCACAGAATCACAGAATCGTCTAGGTTGGAAAAGCCCTTGAAGCTCCTCCAGTCCAACCATGACCCTCACCCTGACCGTTCCCAACTCCCCCAGATCCCTCAGCACTGGGTCAACCCGACTCTCCAACCCCCCCAGGGATGGGGACTCCCCCCCTGCCCTGGTCAGCCCATTCCAATGCCCAACAACCCCTTCTGCAAAGAAATACTTCCAGTCTAAACCTTCCCTGGCACAATTTGAGGCCATTCCCTCTTGTCCTACAGGTTGATCAGGCCGTTAGCTGTGCTGTCTTTGCTGAGAGCACATGGGCAACAGGTCTGACTCCAGATTGAGCCAAGCAATGTTGAGCTGAGGGAGAAAAAGGTGGCTTATAAATAAATACATAGTATTTATATTAAAATATATAAATTATATATTAATAAATAAATAAGCACCAAATAGTTAAATAAATAAATATGTACAGGGGTACAGACAGGTGGGTGAATAGCTCTGCAAATCATACCAGAAAAATATCACTATAGCAAAGTGTTGTCAAAGCACAGAGCCATAACCTTCATTTCCTTCTCAGGCAGATTCCCCCATCTCAAGGCAAAGGTGTGGCGAAGCCAGCCTCTGGTTTACAGGTGGACACGCTGCTCAGGAAACAGTTATTCCACCCTCAATATAATGAGTCAGTGTGTTTGTACAGTTAAACTATTAAGATAATTTTACTCTTCAAACTCCCGAAGCTTCTCTAACTAGCCTCGAGCAACTTTAGGTTTGGAGCTATTAACATGAATTGGAGATTCATTTCCGTGCAATTGCTTGTCCTGGTGGTTGGGCGGGTTTGGGTGTGCCTGGGATAGCTCTGAAAGTTAATTGCAGGCTCAAGCCCTTACACAGCTTCTCCTGCCTACCAGTAGTAACTACAGGTGATGTGTTCTTGGGATTGTAAAGCAGGATGCCCTACTGAAGTAGCAGAAAAGGTTGCAGTGACCCACCACAGTGTCCCAGGAAACACTCAGTGACTGGGAACACCAATACAGAATAGAAACGTGAAGGCTCTTGTGTTTGATCTGAGTGACTTCAGCGAAAGGTCTTAATTACTTGGGATTATTCCTTGCTTTTTCCAGGGTTTCTTCTTCCTGTTCCGAGCTCCTCTCCTGGCTTTGCAGTGCTCATTTCTCATGCAAATACCAGCAGATTTACATCAAATCCATGTGCAGCTGCTTTGCTGGAGCCAGGCAGGTTTAGTGCAGCACAGGAGCTGGCCCAGTGTTAGTTCATCCTGGGACCAGTAGCAACCTCAGCATCACTGGGGTTTCTCCCCATGAGCGTTACACACTGTGATGAAGACAAGCTCTCCCCCACACACGGCTGGGGTGGAAGGAGTTTGCATTTGAGGACAGCCACATCAGGCACGTGGTTGCAGGCACAGAGCTACAGCTGGATTGTGTTGCACCCTGGAGTGGGAGGGGGCAGATGGGGAATCAGGATGTGATCCTCCCCGCTGTGCTTAGCTCCTGTGGCACCTGCAGGACAACAGTGTCACACGCTTCACTCTTGTTATAAACAGGCCTGGAAGCACCTTCTTTAATTATGTTTGGGTAGCCCTAGCAAAACACCGTGTAAATGGACTTGAAGCAACGTGTCCAGCTTGAGCACCTCTGGACACAAAAGTACTTGGATCCTATTTGGTCCACACAAAGAGCAGGATATGTTAGACCTCCCCAGACTATGGCAGATCTCAGATTCAGCTCTGGAGACAAGTTTTGGGGCCCAACCAGTTTAGCATTTAGTTTCAAGCCTCATAAGCCACAGTTTCCAGTGCTCTGCTGCCATTCAGCTGGTGGGAAGGACTCTGAAGGCAGTCAGGCATCCAGGTCTTGGTCCCAGACAGGACAACCTGCAACCAAGGCTTGGTTGGTGAGAACAAAAATTCAGATTGTCATGAATTTGCCCACACTGAACAGCACTTCCCTTCAGTCGCTGGCCAGGCAAAAATCATTTCAGAGGTGCTGGCAGCCAGCCCTAGGCACACGTGTGCAGGGCTGAGTGGCCTCTGAGCAGCTCAGCTTGTTAATCTGCCCACATGAGCCACATGTCTCCTCTCCAGGAGCTCCCAGCTGCTTTGGTGCCTGGCAAACCTCCCATGTCCACCCTTCCCTCCCTCCTCCTCCTAAGCACCTGCTTTCTGCAGCAAGAGAGGGAGCAGACGCCTGCCTCTCCCCCTCCCTGACACCCAGCCGTCATGCAGTGCAGGTCCTGCTCCCCAGACATGTGTCCTCAGCTGAAAGCAAGAGACAGGAGGGAGCTGCCCCGAGCACGCGCCGCGAGTCAGGCCTGAGCATCTCCCCTGCTGTTTCCACACTCCCCACACTGCTGGACCTTCGACACCCCTCTTGTGCTGTCCCACCAAGACCCCAAAATCATTCCCAGCTGTGCTCCTTATACCCCACATGAACCTCACCCTGACCATTCCCAACTGCCCCAGATCCCTCAGCGCTGGCTCAGCCCGACTCTTCAACCCCTCCAGGGATCCCGGGAACTCCCCCCCTGCCCTGGGCAGCCCATTCCAACGCCCAACAGCCCCTTCTGCACAGAAATCCTTCCTCAGAGCCAGCCTGACCCTGCCCTGGGCAGCTTGAGGCCATTCCCTCGGGGCCTGGCGCTGGCTCCTTGGCTCCAGAGACTCAGCCCCCCTCTCTGCCCCCTCCTGGCAGGGAGCTGCAGAGGGCCAGGAGGTCTCCCCTCAGCCTCCTCTTCTCCAGACTAAACCCCCCCAGTTCCCCCAGCTGCTCCCCAGCAGACCTGTGCTCCAGACCCTGCCCCAGCTCCGTTGCCCTTCTCTGGACATGCTCAAGTCATTTAATGGCGTTTTTGGGGTGAGGGGCCCAAAGCTGAACCCACTCAGCGAGGGGCGGCCTCCCCAGTGCCGAGCCCAGGGCTCAGATCCCTTCCCTGTCCCTGCTGGCCACGCCAGTGCTGACACAAGCCAGGATACCGTTGGCCTTCTTGGCCCCCTGGGCACACTGCTGGCTCCTGTTCAGCCAGCTGCCAATCAACCCCCCCAGGTCCCTCTCTGACTGGCAATTTGTGATGGGCTGTCATGGGAAGGAACCAAAAATGCTGAGACTCACCTTGCTTGCCTGCCTGCAGACTGCCAGCTACCCCCTGGTAAAGGTGAGCATATCAGGAGCAGTTCAAACTCCTGAGGGCCAGACCAGATCTGGATGGTGCCTCTCTCTCACTGTTGACCAGAAAAATCAAATCTAGGATGATGTTAATCCTAGTGACTGAGCATCATGATGATGCTCTGGTGCAGCCATGTTTGCTGGTGAGGTGAAGCAGCCTGTCCTGCTCCTTCCTCCCCTCCCCGCATGCCAGTGAGTGCTTCTAGTAAAATCAGTAGCCACAGCTTCCCTGGAAAAAACAAGCATGTGATTGTTCCTAATCTGGCATGGCCAAAGCACGCATGATAAGAACAATCCCTCCTCGGGAGTGTTCAGTATGACCTTGAGCAGAAGATGCTGCTGCTACTGACCCTCCCCCAGCAGTGCCAGCAGAGCCCCACTCCTTCAGAAATCCCAAGCATCTTGCCCAAACATTGCCTTCACCATGCAGGACCTGGTGCTGGGCAACACCTCACACCCAGACTGGAGTCCCAGAGCAAGATTAAACCATCACATGCATCAGGAGGTCAAAAGCACCCCTGGTCCTGCTTGCCCACACCCTGCCACGTACCCCCAACATCACTCATGTTCCTCATTGGGATATGATCCCTCTGGGAGCTCCTCCATGTATTTTAGGATATTTCTGTGCTTACAGGGACAGAAGTAGTGTGCACTTGGGCCAGCTCCATGACTACTTCCTCATCTGATGTCACACCACTGACATATGGTCCTCACCCAGCTCCATCAGGCAGTGCCCCAGTCTAGGAAAGTGAAGCAGGGGTTGTACCAACAGCCAGCAGTGAGAAATTGTGCTTCCTTCCCCCTGTATTTACTTCACGTAAACAAAATGCAAATATGTGTTTGAAAACGTAAACTGCAGGAAGCCGCAAGGGGACCAGATCGCTGTGTCGCTGTGTCAGCTCTCGAAGGGCCCATGGCAGCATCACCAAGACAACAGCCATCGGAAGGAGGAGCAGCCAGTCCTCCACCAGAGCAGAGCAGCAGCATCAGCCTGATCCGTGAGCCTCCGGGGTCTGCTTGGTTCTAGATAAGCATCCACTTCCCACACACCACTTACCTCCTTCTCCAAGGCTCTCATCACCGAATCTTAAGTGGCTTTATGACTGATTTAACTTTTCCAACAAACTAGCTGGGAGGTGACCGTTATCTCATGCAAGAGATAAGGGCACGTTGACTGAAATCACACAGAAAGCCTGTTTTAAAAGAAGCAAGAGAAGTTAAACCTGCAGAGCCATGGTTTTGCTCCTCAGTGCTGGTTAGTCCCAGAGGCTTTACTCCACATGGGAACGCAGCTGAACGCTGTACGAGCCATTTCTCACCTAGGGGCCTTGTTGTCCTCACTTAGGACTATCTTGTTTAACCACCCTGTGGCTGCAGCAGAAATGAGAAGGTGCTACCTTCAGTGTAATGTTTGCAATACTTGGTTAAAATGTGGTTTTTTTAAGACAGGAGGTTGGGAGAGTGGAGGGGGGATAAAAAGCATTTGCATCCTTTGGAGAAACAGAAGTCTGAGTTTCTTATACCTCTGGGATTTGGGGCCAAAGACGATGAATTAGTTCCACCTTGCTTTGTCTGTAGCCCCATCTCCCTGCACACTCACCAGTGTGAAAGCTGATGAGAGCTGAGTCTCAGACTCTGCTGGTGCCTCACGAGCATCCCCTTTTGAGCTGAGCCTGGCTGTCGTTCCCAGCAGACACAAGGATCTTGTGCTCGCTCCCAGCAGCTTCCTTTTCCTCTGACGCAGGGGAAGCCCAGCACCCCGTGGCCGCTGGCACCCCTCCAGCTGCCTCCGGTTGGCACTGGGAGGAGCACGGTGAAGGTCAGACAACAAATACAACATATCCTCCATCCGGAGGGGAGGAATTCCTAACCCGAATGCATCCACCATCCAATTTCTGGCTCAAGAAATATCTCGCTGAGGTTGTGATGGAATAATGAAGCGGTGGGAAAAAATAGACTGGAAACAAGGTGCGTGGGTGTGGGATGAGGCAGGGAGAGGAAGAAGCAGTGTAAGCAAAAGGAGGAAATGTTACAGTGAGGCAAATGAGACTCCAGGGAGAGATCTCCTTCAGGTACCAGTGATCTGGCCAAGCACAGATTTTGGCTTGTTCTTTAAAGAGAAATAAAGGCACTGGTTTGCCCGGCGCATGGCCCGAAGAGCCTTGGGAACAAACCCTTCTGTTGCCCTTTCCTGGAGCCAGCCCTGGTCCTACAGGAACGGTTTTGCCATCCAAACACAGCTGGGCAAGAGTAAGAGCAAAAAATTAAATCTGCTGTGTGTTTTTTGGTGCATCATCAGTTGAAGACCCAGTCTGATATCTTAAAGGCACCTAATTCCCCCAAAACGCGACGACACCCCAGAAGACTCAAGCCTCAATGGAGTAGCAAGTCTGGGCGTCTGAAACCAACAACTCTTGTTTTTAAGCATCTGGCACAGACACAAAAGACATCCACGATCCAGGCAGCCTATTTTCGTAATGTCTTTTCAATAGTAGAGAGACTTTCTAGTCCATAAAGGGAAGCCTAGAAAGACACCACGGAGCTGGCTGGGGCTCCGGCCTCAAGACACTGGGAAAAACCCCAGAGTCCAGCTTCAAAGCAGCGTGTTGGCTTGGGGTCAGCCTCTTGCAGGCTCCAGACAATTACAGCACTATGAACCAAAAATAGCAGCTCTGCCCTCGCCACAGCAACCCCATGGGCAGAGAGAGTACGGAGGCAAAAAGCGCCAAATTCAGCCAGTTTTGTGAACGGAAGGAGAAAGAAGTTTCTCACCCATGGGACAGGTTTGGGTTGCACGGGCAGAGCTCTGTGGGGTAGCCCACAGCTTTCCTGCACACAGTGTACGGTGTTGGACATGGGGCTCCCACTGCAGTCACTCTCCCCTACCCCCAATTCCAGCAGCACAACAACCCTAACGCTTGTCTCTTATTCTCACTCCAAAGGAGGCTGCAAATATTTCTTGGAGCCTTATCTCCAAGGGCAGCAATCTTTTTTTTCTTTTTTTTTTTTTAGTTAAGCAGGACTGACAGCTGGAAAAATACATTTAAGTGAGCATTAAGAGGTATTGACAAGAAGAGTCCTGGAAAGAGTTCAGCTGGTGCAAGCTGCAGCGTGCCCTGCGGGTACCCAGGGTTCATGCTGTATGAGGAGCTGTGGGTGGGGAGCAAACCCCTCCACCCCCAGAGCGGGAAATACTTTGAAAGAACAGCTAGTCCAAAAACCCAGTCCCTGTGGCTCAAAGACCGGTTAGACAGTGGGACATATTCCACAGCATTGGCTTAATAGTACCATGAGCTTTTTAACTAGAGTAAATCTTTGCTTGTAATTTAAAAAACCCCACCGCCATTCTGTGTTCATATGCTGGCAACCAGCCAGAGCCCGGGCAGCAGAAAGCCTTCAAGGAAATGTAATTTCTTCTGGCTTTCCCCTTCCAACAAATCCTCTCTAGGAAACTCCCTCTGAGAAAGGGACATCTCAGTCTCAAACTCCATTCTGACCTCCCCAGCGTCCATTTTGATAATGTTGCTCCAAGATTAGTCCTAAACTGACTCTCTAATTTCACACAGGCTGTCAAGGAAACCCATTAGGTGATGACTTTGGCTCTCTTCTGGTCAGGGCCAGACTTCTTTCTGGAAGTCTCAGAGAGATTTAGCTCCCTTTACAATATTTGATAAAATCAGGTCATCTTTCCTATCACTCCCAGTTTTTACAAACAAGGAGCAAGGCTTCATCCGTTCCTCCTAACCAGAAATGAAATGGGAAAATATGTTCACCAGAAGACATCATCTAAACAGAGAAAAATTGTTCTCCTGAGCATTTGGATAATGGGGACGTGTTTCAAAAGCCCTTTTGTGCCTAAGGAGTTTCTAAAACACAAAACAAAATAAAATCCATCTATCCATATGCCAGATTCAGACTACCTAGTAGTCTGCCCAAATCACTACTGATTGTAAAAAGAAAAATTTGTAAACCACATTTTACTCTGTAGAAACGCCTGGTGCTCACCATCACCCAACTGAAAGTGTCTGCTCAAGAACTGGGTGTCTTAGACCTGCTCTGGACCCAGCTCAGAGATTGAGCTCAGCCTAGAGCTCATTTGTCACACGCTTCACAGTCCCCCATCTCTCAAGAGCCTTGGTGACAGGAACATTGGTTAAACTAGTTTGCAGTGAAAATGCAATCCCCAGCTGCATCCCCATCAGCCTCACACTCCCAGTGCATAAAGACTTTACATCTTTAGAAATAACTATGCTGCTGGTGCCCCAGAATGTTTGTTGCCTAGTAATACTTTCACTTTGTTTACTTAAGATTAGGTTCTTTCAACCCAGGCTCCAGGTTGTTTAAAAGGGATATGGTACCTCTTTGCTTTTTTCCCCTTTGTCCCCCAGACTTTCTGCATGGGCGCTCAGGTGTGCTCGGGGCTGACACTTTGGAGATGGTCCCTCTCACCGTCCCAGTCTCTTCCAGAGCCCTGTGTTGTGCCCCTCATCTGGCCATTTTCCTAAGTGATGCAAAAGACTGTGGGATTTCGAGAAAATACTCTCAGCACACATTTTGCAAACTTGCTATTCTCACTCATGGAAAGTGAATCAGTTCCTTCCCTAAGAGAAAAAGAAACTTATAGTTTTGGGACAAAACCACACTATGTAGGTGCCTTCTGGAGAACATCCTCGACATCTGGTTTTAAATGTGTATTAATGAACAAGTCAATGCCTCCAAGCAAAGTTACAGCCCCCGGAAGAACGTCGTAATAATTAACCATAAAATACGTGATTTCCCTGCAGTTTAGATGGAGGGACCACTGAAGGCCACCGGGACACACGCATGGCTGCAGCGTGCCTGGGAGGGCGGTGGGCAGGGACCACTCACAGCCCATCGGGTATCGCTTTCATCGCCTGAAAGTGTTTTTCTCCCCCCAGCTACCTGTCTGCAGCGAGGACAGGACTGGACTCTGGCTGTATCCATCCCATGAGGACCTCGGTTTGATTTCTGTACCCCCAAAAAAAGGGTTCTCACCAGGATTCTTCTTACCATCCCATTTTAACCAAAAGCACTCAGAGACTGCTGAGCAACCAGATCTGCCCTCACCACAATTTTACACGCGGGAGGGAGGGTTCAGGTCAATCCCAAAATGAGAAACTGGGTTCACAAAAACTCATAAAGTTTTTAATCAGGGCATCCTCGGGATAATTTGTTTCTGGTTTTTATGTATTCAGATGTTCAGATGGCCTTGTGCAAGTGCCAGCTAGCTGAATTTTGTTAAGAAAAAAAGATGTGCCCCTGGAAGTCAGAGCTTGCTGAGATTTCCTGACGGCTGAGGAGAAGGGAGTCAGTGAGAGCTGGACGCTCAGCTGGTGGTTTGCCTTGCAAGGACACTGGCCCATGGGCTGATCACCTCCCGTTGCTCACCCAGCATCTTTATCAGCTGCCCCACAAACAGCCTGCCCTCTGGCCGGGTGCTCTCGCTGCAGACACAGAATATTTGCTTTCAAATACCGAAGCCAAAATCAGTCGGTGAAAAGGACATCCAGGACCCGAGTGGCCTGGGAAGAGAGGGGTTATTCAATGTGTACGGAGGTGTGTACACAGGACACATCAGCCTGGCTCTGCAAACAAACTGGTGCCATCAGCTGAAAGTTCCCAGGGTTTCCAGCAGCAGGAGGGGAAAACTGGCACTGAACAAAGTCTGCAGCCATCACCAGGCACACAGGAGCTGAATGAAGACCAGATTTGGGTTACTGAGCCAAAAATATTCTCTGTCTTTTCTCATCTGTTTGCAGAGCTTGCACAGTCCTTTCCCTACACCTTAATGCAGAATCCAAATAACTTTTTTCCTAGAAGCAAAGGACAGGGCTGAACGGCATCTCCGTAACTAGTCAGTGCCTGCAGTCTTCATAGAAACCCTGATGTAATAAAAATAGGGATGCATTAATCAAAAGGGCACTGATCAGCTTATAGTCCTCTGCTCTCTTTTGGTGGGAGGTAAAGGTTAAGCCAAGAAATCTGCAATTTAGCTAAGGCCTGAGGAGAAAGCACTATAAAAATAACCTTTCCCCTTCTGAGTGACATCCTCACCTTCTGTGGTGGGGTTAGAAATCCTACACAAAGGGCAGCTGGCCCTTACATGAACTGCCTGCTCCTGTGGCTCAGCCCTTCATTCTTCAGGGAGGACACAGGGCAAAACCACCAAATTCCCTCCCAGTGACCCAAAAGCAGCAGGGAACTGTGGGCAGAGCTTGAGCCCAAAGCTTCCCCTGGGGGAGAGGAGAAGAGTCAGGATAGGCAAAGCTATGTTGCAATTTCTGGGACAAAAAAGTGTAAATAAGCTAGTGACCCACTGAACTCCAGCTACAACAAGGGGATAAACCAAGCAGGAACACTGAGCTCCACCAGATCCTGAGTCCTGCCCCCTCAGGTCAGGTTCTGGTGAGCACCAGCTACAGAGAGGGAAATAGCTTCTTCAAGCACCAAGCTCCAGCTAGGAGGATACCAGGCTCCACAGGGTCATCTCTAGGCTCTGCTGACTCACTGGCGAGAGGCTTTTGAAGCCCACACTTCCTACATCTTCTGCCCAGCGCCTTTGAGACTTTACATATGTATCTTGAGCCCAACACGTCAGCAGATTACACTTCTTAGAGGTCAGCAAGCTTGCACATTCCGTTTTGCTGGAGACTGTACGGTGATGCAATACTAGCAGCTTTCCAAAGTAAAACTAGTTCTATGTGTGCATGTTGCCAGGTTTATGCTGTTCTGCTGCTGAAGGAATCTGTGACGCACAAGTACACTGGAGCTAAGGTTACTCCTAGAACAAAATATTCAGTGAGAACAGAAAGTATTTACGTTTGGTCAAATCCCTGACAAGATTTCTGGCACATTGCACAGTTCAGAGGTGATTCAGACTTGACAAGTCTGACTTGACATGAGAAGAGCGTAAGGTCCTCAAGGCAGGGCAAACCTGCTTGTTGGGCTTAAAGCAGGGGTGCTAAAATGTGCATGCTGCCCAACACAAACCCATGCTGAAAGTGGAGATGAGTCTGACTGAAAAAGCTATATCCAGAGACTTCAACTCATAGCTGAACTCTGAAAGCTCAAGTCTTTCTACGTGAAGATAAAAAGGGAACATCACCAGGAAGGCTGAAATCTAAGATATAAACTCTGCAACTGTTAAACATTTCAATGGGAAACTTATTTTTGTTAGTTCCTCTGGATTCTGTATTACCACATCTAGCAGCAAGTGAAAGCAAGAAGCCTAGTTTAGGTGTCTGAAGAGAGTGAGGGTGCTGGCGTCCCCCTCCTTAGGGCATGCCTGTGTACAGGGTTTTTGCTCGAGACCCGCAGTCCAGCATGGCTGGTTCATTTGAAACCACGTGCTCTTGTTGCCAGCTCTTGCCAGTGCAAAGCTCAGAGGCCAGGAGGCTGCAAGCCATGAAGCAGCCAGGCCGAGGCAGAAGCAACGTGAGCAGGAGGTGGGGGAGCTCCTTCCCTGGAAGGTCCACGCTGAGCATCAGCCCGGCGCAGCCTGGGCCTGGGGGGACTGTGGCAGAGCAAGGGAGGGGGGAGTCCCCATCCCTGGGGGGGTTTCAGGGCCGTTTGGATGAGCTGTGGGGGGATGTGGGGTAGGGGAGAACTTTGTAGAGTCGGGCTGAGGGTTGGACTTGATGATCCCGAGGGGCTTTTCCAGCCTGAGTGATTCTGTGATTCTGTGAGGCCCTGAGGATGCCCAGTGACAACGAGGGACTTGTGCGAGAGGGGCATTTGTACAGCTGCTATTTACAGCATCTCCACTTTTGTCCTTCTTTTCTGTCCCTTCCTCTTTTTTGGGTCTTCTTTTCTTTTTTGGGAAGTGAGAACACAAATTGTGACACAAATGGTGGCTTCATATATAACACAGTTGGAACATGCAGCTATGGAAACTGCTGCTTAGGTATGACCTCATATTTCTTATTTTGTCTTCTTTTGATTAATTTGAACAGCAGAAAGGACCGTTAATGTGAGATCCACCTGCTTCTTGGGAAACATCATTATCTGTCAGCTACTCAGTACTTTTATAAGTGTACAAATACCTATTTATATAAACATTCCATAAAAGCCTGCATATTTTAAAATAAACCTAGCAAAAAATATATAAAAAATCAAAAGTAGTTGGGAGAAGACAGAGAGGAAAAACAAATTAAGATGTTATGGAAAATTTTCATTTTACTTTAGGTTGTTCAACCTTTCAAACTGGAATGAAAAGACCTCAGAGTGAGTTTCAAAAACCTGTAGTTAGAGTCTTTGAGTCTTCATCCAAAACTTAACTCAATGTAAATGAATGGTTTGACCTATTTTATTCCTAAAGAGAAACCAGTATTTTTCCAAACAACTCTACTGAGGGATTTATGAAATAACTATTTTTTTCTTTGCAGCTGTAGCCTCCTAATTAGACTTTCATTCTAAGGTGAATTTTTAAGCCCTTCAGACCGAAGACTTTACACAAAATCCTCTATAATCTCTTCCTGAGGAAATTATTGTATTATTTAATAGCTTTGTGTTGGGTAATTACAGCAGGCTTCCTTCCTCCTTTCCATTCCTTGTTCTCTTTATTTACGTCTGCAATAGGCTCATAGGGCCAGTCTCTGCTGACTTCCAGTGTACCGTGATTCAGTCAGATGCAGCAAGAACATGGGCTCGGTGGGATTATTCAGCATGAAAGATTTCCGGTTTTTAACACAGAAGTTGCAATGCCCTTTCTTTCAGTATACACAGACAAATACAGCATGGTAGCTTCCTCACAGGCTGTAGGAGGAAATGCAATGAAGGGAGGAAAACCCACATGCAGAGGAAACTCAGAGAGTTTCCAGATCACAAACACCAGAGCAGAGCCCAACAAGTCTGAGATGATGGCAGGCAGTGCTGCTTCTCTACCCAGGCAGAGGTGAAGTGTCCTGCTAGGTGGGAAGATCTGTGCCTCCAAGGCAGGACACAGACAACTGCTAGTATTGCGACACTGCTCAAGGCTGTACCTTTTGGCTCTGGGGTTCTCCTGACTTGGTGGGAACTGTGAACTTCTCATGGATGCCCTGGCAGGACGCCCTCGCTCCTGAGCTCTGCTGTGTGCCACTTCAACCCCGCCACTGGACCACCGGAGACAGCACTTGCCAGTCCTGACTTTACAGCACCTCAAAAGCTGTGGGCTTTGAAAATTAGGAAGGATGACTAATTCTTGAGTTGTATTTTTATTTTCATAAGAAAGGAACAACGAATAAAAGTAACATTCCCTAGGGCTGGCAGTGGAGGCAGTGTTTGTAAGGCTTTCTGGGAAGATGTTCAGTCCAGCACACTGGGCTGGAACTCAGCTGCTGCGTGCTGTTCCTGGCCCTGCCAGAGCCCGCCCGTGACCTGTCACAAATCCCATCACCCTCCCTTACCCTCCTGCCTTTCCAAGCACCACTCCTCAGACAAGCACATCAGTGCTACACTGCTCCAGGACTCTCACTGCCTTCTGCTCAGGATGCTTTCTCCTAAGGCTGGCTTCAGTGTATTTGTGAAAGGCAGATTGGTCTGCATTCAGACTTTATTGGCTGATCCTAATTTAATGAGACTGGTAAATACAAATCATACACACAGATACAGCTTTGCACATTACAATGCAGTTGCACTTAATGCTGAGTCAGTAGGAGCTCTGCACACTTCAAAAATGAAAGCCATAAAAAGTGAATTTCACTTGTGGAATAAAACAAGTAGCCTGTTTGCTGGTGAGCAGCGTTGTTGCCTGGGTACCAAGTACAGTAGCTCCTTTTTCCTCCCTGCCAGGGCCCTGTAAGTGCATGCTGTATTTTATTTCAGTCCAGAACCATTATGGCCATTTATTCCTCTCCAGTGAAGCGCTCCATTTGCCGCTTCACGTGGACCCAGGCTGGCATCAGAGACAATCCCGCCCGCGTGTGGAGGGAGCTCACCCAAGGTCACCGCTAGAACCTTCCAAGGGAGGATCTGAATTCTTAAAAGCCTCTTTGTCTTTGTAAGGCACAGCAAAGTGCCTCTTCCACCTACCTGCTTTTCTAAGAGCTACTGGAACAAGGCAGGGCTGCGCTGTGCTGCCCGGCGGCTGCTGGCAGCTCCCTGCCCTGGCTGGAGCTCACCGGGGAGCTGAACTGTGGTGGGACAGCAGCAGGATTTGTCGACTTCTGGCTGCTGGACTTGTGATCTTACTAACCCCGGAAGGCTGCAGTGACTTGCTGAAGGCGTGGTCTGCAGAGAACACAAACGGGTGTCTTGTGGCATCAGCAGGTGCAGTGGCTGTGAGTTAACACAGCATCACTCGCCAGCTGAACTCGGAGACCGTCAGCATGACGGGTAAAGAGGTGCTGGCACTCAGGCTAAGGACAGTCAGTTTTCCTCGTTCTGGGAATTAATTTATTTGCTTTCTCCTCTATTTGCAAGTCAGAGGATGCATTCTTTAGTTCCCAGTTCTACAGACTCTTGCAGGATTCAGCTAGGTCCTTTCCTTCCCACCGTTGTCTAGTAAGCGAGCTGCAGGATGAATGAGGTCCCTGGACAACAGGGCTGCAACCCCTTGAGGGGTTTCCACAGCCATCATCAGCTCGGAGAAATAATTACATCCCTCTGAAGGACTGAACCCCAGCTCATTCCAGTTAAACTGCAGTGCAACCTCGGCCAAGTTAATAGGGAGCAAAAAGCAGGAAGGCTTACTGACATTAGCAGACTCTGAGGCACACAGACAAAGGGAGGGAGTTGAGGTGCAAAGTAACATTTTCAGGTAATTGCTTTTCAGAACACTATCGAACCTCAAAGACGCTGCAGAGGAAATGCCAAAGAGCCACGGGGAATATTTCCTGTATCTGCAGTGCTGGGGGACTTCCCAAGGTGCCTTCTGACCCTGAAGTGAAGAAGCCTAGCGGTGGAAAACCAACACAGTTCTCAAAAAGTAACTGGTCAAAATATTGGGAATCTCAGCTTCTTCCCACTGCGGCAAGTAACTGTGTGCAGGGGGCAGAAAGCCCAGGAGTCACGTTCTACCCAGAGTGAGCAAAGGCTGCTCCTGCTGCTCACCATTGCCACTCCAGAGCACGCTGCCTGCGGGTAGGGCTAGAAATAAACTTTCTCCCTTATCAAGAGAAGAGTGACTCCAAAAATATGTTTCATTTATTTTAGCAGCATCACCACTATGAAAGATGTTTAGTTTATGAACAGATCACATCCAGTTCAGCCCAGAACTACACCTTATTTCTGAGTTAGAGAGACAGCAAGTACATCTGGTATGCCCCTAAGACTGTGCAGGCTGAGTTTTACAGGGTTAGATCCTTAAGGAGCTGTAGTGTGACATTTCTCCCCAGGTCTGAACATTCAGATTTTTGCCTTTGAGAAAGGGCTGTAGAAGTGATGGGGTACACCCCAGACTCTGCCCATTGTGGCACCTCCAAGCAGCTGCTGAGCCTGGCTGTCAGGCTAGGCAAGTGATAATTTCCTTTAAAAGTAGAAGATAGTTTTGTTGTGGGTTTGGTTTTTTTAACACTTATACCAAAAGTCACATTTTCATCAGTTAATAGCAGGTCCTTTCACCAGTGACTTGAAGCAATGTGGGCACCAAGACAAGGACTCACAAAGTGGAAATAAAACCCAGCCATTTAAAGGAAGAGCTCAAGCATAAGTTGTATTTACAAATCAGCTGAAAGTAGGCTTAGTAAGTAGTTTTAAACTGCCTTTACAAAAGGCAAATCAGATTGACCATAACTATTTTGAAGTTAGCTAAGAACCGTTTAACCACATTACAGTAAGCGTTACGACCAGCCTCTGTCCCATGACAGAAGTGCCAACACCTTTAAAGAGCCGCTCAGCCAGTGGGTAAGTCAGCTTCAACACTTGGTGACTATGGGCAAGGGAAGATGGTGCTCCAGTTCCTGTCTGCTGCAAGTTCTCAAAGGACACTTGAAGAACTTGAATCTAAAAAAAAAAAAAAGACCCAAACCAACAACCAGGAAGAGTGCTCTCCACTCCTTAGTTTTGCCTCCCCCGCGGTTGCTGAGCCTACCACGGCGCCCCAGGGGAATCCCTCCCTCCACCAGCAATGGGCATTACAGAAGGCACAAGATGGAGCAGCCCTGCCCTCCTTCAGGGCCCCTCGGAAATCAACCACTGAGCGCTGGGAATTGGCTAAAGCAGCCTTGCCAGGGAACAGCTTCGCTTCCTCTCAGGATTTAACAGAAGCCACCTCACCCCTAAGAAAGGGCTTTGCCTCTGATGCAACCTTGTAATGCATTCAGTGCTACTGTGACAGTCTCCTTCCCTTTTGGGTTCCGAGAAGCATGAAAGGCAACGGATGAGTTCAGAGACGGGAAGTGGATTCTACAGGAAGCCTTTGGCATCCCAAGGGTAAGTTCAAGACAGCTCTTCCACCTCAGTCCTTCTCAGCCAGCTGCAAAGTTCTTTGCAGAACTGCAACGTTTGTTCCCACCTCTTTCATGCCCACCCGCTGCATTGTGAGCAACGGGACCTGCTAAAGGAAGCCTTCAGTAGCCCAGAGGGCACCTGGCTGAGCACAACACACACACTCTTACCTGCTGTGCCACTGAAACTCAGCATATGCTGGTAACTTCCTGGTTTTTAGGGTAGTTAACAGCACAGATAAAGTGCTTAAACCTAAACTTTTTCCACCTCTAAAACTATAGACTTGCTACTCTTCAGTCTGCGTTTGATCACTTGCTTTAAGCACCTTTCCACACTGGCTGTCAGTATTTAGTTTCACAATAAATGCTAAAGAGACATTCAAGTAGCTCATTGAGCCTAAAGCTTAAATTAGTCCGCCTCTGAAGGGAAGCACAAGTACTTCCAGCACAGATCAAGTACAGAAACAGCATTCATTTTATATTTGCAGATATAACGAAGACTTAAGAATATCAACTATAATGTTTTTAAGTGCTTTATATTTATTATAAAGTATTAATAATTGAGGGTATGGAAAATGACTCTCTATACTAGAGAATAAAATGACAGCTCTTACAAGTTATGTGATACCATACATGAAATGCTGCACATTTTTTCAGCTGCTTGAAACAGTATTTGCTATACAAGTGAAAAAGGGTAGACTTAGAAGTTTATTATTTATAATACAGTGTGTTAGAAAGCACAAACAAATAACATTCAAAATAAATGAGCTCCCAAAAATCTAAAGAAATCTGTAGATGACATGTACACAGATTATACTCAAGTTTCAATATACACATTGTTCCCCACAAGACACTCCACTTTACTGGATTGCTGGGACATGATGAAAACTGAAGGTGCCAGAAAAGCACCTCCCAAGTCACATTAAGCATTGGATGGGCAGAACAGCAATTTCCTGAAGTGTTCTCCACAGTCTTTGGCTCTACTGTTTCTTACAGCCATACACTGTGGCAACACAAGAGAGGTGGGCTCCAGTTACAAGTATTGTCAATGCCAATCCAGTTACCTGGGGAGTTGCTAGAGCAATTCAAGGCACTCTGCCCAGCGCTGCCAGCCCACAGAGCGCCCTGCGCAGGGGACAGCGTTGCGAGACAACCGGGCTGGGCTAAAGCATGTTCTTAAGGACATGGAATGAACAGTTCAAGACAAACTCCTTCAGAATGTCCAGTTCAAAGTTCATTCATACTTCACTTCACAGGCACACCAGCTTAAGAGAAACATTCATGTGTGTGTAGGTTAACACCTGAAGGCGTAACTGCTTCAGCATGTTTAGTTGCTTTATGGTTAAGTGGTGTAACATATCAGCAGCTTTGAAGATAGTGTTCGTGGGGCATGAACCTAATCTCACAGTAAGATTTTAAGCCTACTTCACAGTTTAACAGTTGTCTCCTTTGCTTTTCCTCCTCCTTAAGAGGCAGTGTCTACAGTGAATCACCTTTTACAACTGCACCGCTTACAACAAACCATAATACCAACACCCCCCTAGGAAATGTACTCACAGTAACACTGCTCTGATGTATGTGGTATTGACACTTAATTGTAAGCTTCTCCCATAATATAAAATACCTTCTAGATCAAAAAAGATTTAAAGATATTGCACTGTTGTGTTTTACGTTTGCCTCCCAATCTCATTCCAAGTATTTACGAAACTGTAAACAAGTCATTTTTATACAGTCTTCAGTACTGTACACCTGCATTCCAAGGAACTGGAATCCAGTGACACCTTCGTTAGAGATACAGTAGCCTAAGCACAGTGTAAGTTCTGTCCAGCTGCCCTCTTCATACAGTAACCAACAGGCCACTCCTCCCACATTCACACCTTCAGCTTCCTTTTCTGCTCAAAGTACGCATCAAATCTGGATAACGCGTATTCCTGGAGAAATAAGGGACAGTCAGTGCTCAATACAGGAAACACAGCCGAGTTTTCTTATTTCAGATGGGGAACCATAATGAAGGTATTAACTGTGTTACTTCCTTAATCCACTGTCTCAAGGCATTAATGAGTTCTGTTTGGAAGGATAATCTCTCCAGAGGTGGTGTGGCCCCTTAAAGTTTCCTCCAATCTTATTTCAGCTCTAACACTATTAGCTGCTGCCAGCATGTCAAAAAACAGGAGCTAAAAGTTTAGGGTTTCACTAAAAAGGATGGCTTCCACACCACTCCCTGCAGGCTATTTGGCATCCCTGACAGTTAGATCACCTTACAGTACACGGAACATGTATCGAGTTAAGACTGATCCGTTTCTCAAGTACAAGCAGCTACCTGGCACTGATACTCTTGCACACCGAATACCAGCGTGTTGTTACACATGCACTTTGACTACTCAAGTTTCTGAATTCACACTTACTGCATGCTAGCTTCCCTCCTGCACACTATCTCTTATTGCAGAATACTTCACAACAAGGCCTGGCATGTTAGGCTACAGTGTCTCTACGCAACAATGGGAAGAATTTCTGAAGTTTTTATGATCTTAAGATGTTCTTTACATTAAGGAAAGAGTACAAATTAATAACAAATTGATTTTAAAAAGCTTTACTCCAGTTGCTGTGAGAGGCCATTTCATTCAACTTCATTTACTTTCTGATAATGTACCACAGGTTAGAACATACATTTTTAGTTACATGAAACTATGATTAAATAACTTACCAGGTAACCAAACTCAATGGATGAGATCTTTGCTTGTATAATCGACCACAAACCCCAGAAGAAGTGTGATGCAAGGGCAAACCTGAAATTACAAAACTGTGTTTATTGAAATACCCAGCTAAGTCACCATGCCTTATTTCAATATCCTGTTAGAACAGTATTGCCTAGTTTGTGGATGTCCACACCTTTTCTTCCACTATGACATAAAAATAATTCCATTAGCTTCCCCATGGAGTAGTACTTTGTGTACTCCACTAATAGCGTAGATTACATCGCTAAAGGTTACAGTGGACAGATTTTTCCTTACCACATACAAGTATCTTATAATCTCTCCAGGCTGAAGTTTCTCCAGGCAGTGAGGTATACAAGTATCAGTGTTTCAAGATACATCTGTAGAAGACAGGTTACCTGTTAACTTCTATCAACACTTCTTCTTCTAGTTTGGACTTCTCTTCATTGCTCAGATTTTCAAAGCCATCATGGAATGCAGACAGATAACTGGAGATAAAATGAAGCTAGAAGGCAAGCAAACAACAGTTACAACTCTGTCTCAGACATATTTGCTTCCTTCAGAAGTAGGCAAGCCTTCTAATAAACTCATTTATTTTTCCCAAACATCAACAGTGTTGGACTTAGCTTTAAGATCAATGGTGGTTCTAATTGCTTGGAAGTCTGATTTAAGACAAGCCATAATATTAGGACAGACAATATTTTGCTACTGCCAACTAATTTCACAGCCAAGTCCACAACTATTGGACTTTTTGTGGTGGAGAGCTACACAGGGCACACAAACTTCCTAATAACTATCCAGGGTAGAATATTTAGTATGATTTTCAAATCAAAGGTCATCAGGATTACAGAAAGTGTTACATTTGATGAAGTCATGGAGGAAAGTTCTTGGGATAGACCAAGTCCAAAACAGAACTGGAAAAGGGAGTTAAGATTTGAAGGCTGCTAACACTGGCATTTTACTGATCATGTCTTACACACCTACCTGTTGCTTCTTTGAAGGATATTTAAGAACACTTGCTTTGAAGAATGGGTACTTCTCATATGTGTAATCATACATCCATTCACAGAAGTGATTTCCAATGTCAAATCCTCTGAAAAAAGAAAGAGATAAAGACTGAGTACCTCAATATTTACCTAACTCACAATCTGTTTTTGCTTAAGCAAATCCAAAATCCAGTTTAAAAGCACAAGGCTACTTAGAACTTACTGCAGTTTTGCTAGATGAGAGAATTGATGACTAGAATAAAACTTTTTTGCAAGTTATTAAAATCAGTTAGTAAAGATGGGCAGTTAAGAATGAAAGCTACCAGCTACGTGAAGATACTAGCTTTGCTAGCAAGTTTTATACCAATGAAGACAGTTAAAAATACTTGACTATATACTACATCTCAGCACAAAAGTCAAACACATCTCTAATACTAGCATTATTGCAGGCAGAAAGGTCACACTCAAAGTATTTAACATATCCCACTTTTGCATTACTGGAATTCAGGGTTCCATTATGTTCCAGCTATGCCAATGTTTAATGATCCCAGTGACTCCACACACTTAGATCATCCTTAAACACAGGGACTAGGTGACTGAGGTAAGAACAGAAAGCATTTTGTGTAACCATGTAGTGAAAAACCTAGGATTACTCTCATCTGCACAGATGAGAAAGCCATTTAAACAGCTGATGAAAGAAGTGCAAAAGCAAACCTGCCCTATATACGTAATTACACACACAGTCCACCATTCCCCTCATCTCCTCACTAGAAAGAAATTTTGACATGCAAGCAGGAACCATTTGTGCACAAAGAAGCCCTCTAGTCTGGACAAGGAGCTCCAGCAACTTCAACTGCTGTATGCTTATACTCAGCACCATCGGGACCAGAGCTGTTCTGACTAGTTGTATTTGCTGTCCACTACTAATAGAGCAGAACACAACTCACTGGATCAGCAGTGCAGCACTTTCTACATGCTACAGTGAGAGAAAGTCATACACCTTCCTGCTGAATAGAAAATAAAGTGACTTACCGGTAATTATAGCTGCTGTATTCAAAGTCAATGAGCATCAGCTTTTGGTTTTCTGAATTCTCTCTGCCTTCCAGAAGCAAGACATTACCTGAAAATTTTAAGATAATACAGCATATTCAATGAAGTCCCAGGAAAATTGCAGAAAAGCAGTAACGTACCTTAATTGTTGTTCACAATCCCAGTTATCCCTTACATCTGTGCAGACAAATGACAGGAAAAGCCAAGCTGCACTGGCTGTGTACAAGCTCATTTGAGGCTGAGATATATACTATAAACCTTATAAAGCAGAGGTAGATTTGTTCTCCCAGTGATCCTGCTTTTCTAGTGTTGGGCTGGCAGCTAACTCAGGTGACACAGTCAGCCCCAGCAGCCCTTGCTGAACTGTTTCTTTCCACAGCTCAGGATCTGAATTATGCAGCAATCTCACATACCTGCATGGCACTACCACAGGTCACACTACACTTGGGACAGGAATTGCTTTTCAGCAGCCTGAAAACCACAGATTGATCACTGCTATTCTAATATGTGCCATAACCAGTACCTATAGAGCAGCTTAGCCTTTTCCTTTATAGCAGAGAAGCTGCTTTATCTTTCAATTCACTTTCTCACTATGATTGACCTGAAAGACATCAAATCTGTCTCTGCCAAGTGTCAACTAGTAAATAAATTTAAGAGTAGTTTTAATTTCTGCAATAGTTTGTTCCCTCTCCACAGGTACATCTTTTCTCTATGCCATACCCTTGCTCCAACAGAACAAGGTCAGTATTTCACCACCCCCACCTTGGAAATTTAGGTTCCAAAGCTTGCCCCAGCATGCTCCACCTCCTCCAGTACTGCACCTTGCCACACCAGCACTGAGACATCGAACTCCACCTCTGTTGAGCTAGCTCTTCAGAGCTCAGATCAGTGGCTTTTTCCCCCTGTGCTCTCTATCTTTATGTGCCTATCATTCAGAGCAATTCCCTTCCAGGCCCATTCCTCAGCCTTGGCTAACAAAGGCTGGGACTGCCAAGAACACAACAGCCCTGCATATAGTCCTAGTGTAGCACCCTTCCAGCTCAGCCCAGCATGCCCACTGGACAGGGAGCACGAACACAGCAAACCCAACACCTCTCTAGACAACTGGCTCAGAAAAATGTATTCCCTCCATAACTCAAAAAGCACTAAAAAAGGTGGATAAGGTTTTTCTCAATGTTTCTTACCAGTAGAAGCTGAGAACTGCCAAGTCAAACCACCCTAGCTTCCATTTTCACCATTCACTGTACTTTTCCAGTAGCTTTCTTTCAAAAGGACTAAAATATAACCTGCCCTGATCATATATATATTACAGACAGCTAAGAAATGGTCTTAACAGAAAGTACCCAAGGCTCCCAGCACCTCTGAGCTGTATTAACAGAGCATGCACACACGTTTGGCTTAATCCAGTTCTGATAGTAGGCGTTACCAGCCTGAAGGGCCGCTGAAGCCAGTGCACTTCGTGTTGCAGCTGTTGCACACTGGGAGTGCACAGGCTGCTGGTTCAGGTCAGCTGCCTGCACAGTGCCCTGGTAACATGACTATCTCTCAGAAAGCAAACAAGTGACCAGAAAAGGCTTTAATACTGCATCACTGAACAAGGTCATGAAATATCAGCAGCTTACCTTCTTGACAGTCATTGTGGCAAAATACAACCGGTGAGAAGGTAGCTTCAAGCATAGCTCTAGAAAACAACAGTATCTTGTAAGTAACAAATCACTAAGTTCAGTTCCACTCCCAAGTAAAGAATGGATTTTGTTGTAAGAATTCGAAGCACTATTCATTTCTAGCAAGACCCTATTTTCTCATTTAGAAGTCCAAGATCAGGACAACTAAGCTGGACTTCACTGATCAGCAAGTCAGATCAGCAACTGATCGTACCACTTAGTGGTCATATGAGACTCAGGTTGGTTACAGAAACAAAACCAATCCCCAGCTCGTAATACAGTATTATACAGGGTATTATACTGTATAATACAGGGTATTATACTATATAATGTGTCTGACATTATATAGTATAATATATAATAGTACACAATATAATATAATATATATATAGTACACAATATAATATAATACATATATAGTACACAAATTCAGACTGAAACTGTGCAAATTGGAAGGCAGTGGCAGACAAGCCTACCTTAGATTTTTCATTTCCTGGGGGAGATTGTAACTGAGGAGTTTGTTCAGTTTTCTAGTTCTGGATTCTCTGGTAAATTTAATCCTCAGCACTTGATTTAGATATCTGTTAAAAAAAGATACAATAGTACAGCGTTTGTGACTAAGTATGTTAGTCTTCCCATACTAAGATACCATTTAAACTAAAATCAAGAAAGTTTAAAAAAGTTACTAAAGAAAGCGTTATTCTTCAAGGTCATTTAAGTTCCTCAAGTAACTATGAAACAGTTCCTGGATACAGTGAGAGCTTGTGCTCTCAGGCATTCAGGAAGAACAATCTGTTTATCAAAATTACAGCAGGTCACCTTTTTTCCATAAAGTATTACATAACTTACTTTTCCATTGTTCCAAAAAGCCACTTAGGTTCTTTATTAAATGGCATTTTCATGCCATGAAATCTAGCCATCTTCTCAGCTATTTCAGCAGATATGTCAGGTAAGCTTAGTTCTTCAGTACTTAGTTTCCGGCTCTGTAATAAAATACAGTATTCTTAAAATAGTTAATTTAAAAATTGTGATTAATTACAAACACCAGCATTAGTCTCTATGTAGTATAGTATAAAATACTAGCATAGTACTCAAGCAATATATTTTTCATCCCAAATGAACTTACAAAATTGCCCTCTTTGGAAAAGCCAAGTTAGCCAGCCCAGCTTACTTATAACTTGGTTAATTCTCTTCTAGATCAGTACCTGGGGAATACCAGACATCACACTAAGAATACATTCAAAGTAGATTGGGCATAAATATTTAAGAACATCAAAAGATCTGCTCTTGTCATTGTTAAAGTGTTACTCCACAGCTTCCAATGCTATGTTTGGTATCCAACAGGCTTTTTGTCTTCATTTATTAGTCTCTGTCTCAGCTGGAGAGTTTTTAGATATCTCTCCCTGGCAAGAGCTATAATTGGGCTCTCCAACACCCACTATAACTGTATCAAATTACAGCTAGCAATTACTCTGTGCTGCCAAGTATTCCATTCCCACATCCCTGCTTTTCTGAGCAGTCCAGAGACCTTCCTGTCATGATCAATTAAAACAGCTACCAGCAGCCCACTGACTAATCATGCACAGGACTTACGGGAATGAATTCCTCCAGTCGCCCTTGTGGAAAGATTCCATACAGCTTTGGGCCAAGAGCTCTCTCTGCAAGAATGGCAAACATAACACTTTCCAGAACCATGGCTTCTGCCCCCTATGAAAAAAAAATTAAAGCATTAGCTGGTGCTTTCACAGAAATGAACTTAGGTGTGCAGAATAGCCAAACTGCTACAAAGTGAGAAATTTTGGGGTTAACTTTAAAAACACGACTCAACATTTTACTAACCAAAGTTTCTTGACTAATAACAACTCATAGTTAGCATGGGAGCAAAACAAATATTTTGCTTTCAAGTTTAAAGCCGGGGAGGAAAATCTGTATTACTTAACAGGTACTGTTGGTGGGCCAGGCCAAAGGAAAACTATGCAAGAACCAAAACACCCTCTCCTCCCTAACGTGTGGAAACTCTGCAAATTCATTTCCTGAAGGAGTTTATCCTACTGAAACACAGCACAGGAACTATAAATATTATCCTTGGCTATTTTAACACACTTTGGAACACCGCCTCACAAAAGGACATTTTAACTATGCGAGTGAATGAAGTGAATGACTGAACTAACCTATTTTTCATTTAGAAGAATGACTTACAATTTGTTTCCATTAAGCACATTTTAGGTCTTCCCTCTTTCTATTTAAACTCCTGCTAAGGAGCATGTGTGTGAGTAAACATTCTTCCTTTTCTACCTCCAAACATACCTCAAATTTCCATAACTTTTCGTCAAGATTTTCCTTACATCAATAAACTCAGTCCATAACAATCACAAGCAGATAGCTTTTTAATATGGATGTTTAAAAATTAATAGAAATATGAAATATGTCTCCAAAAGACAGTTAAAATCACTGAAGTAGAGCCTTCCTGATGGGTAAGATTAGCTGTAAGTAAACACAGAAGCCACAGTATAAATCACTACAACTAGCAATTATGTGAACCATAATCCAGCTGTACTCAAATCCTAAAGGTCTGCTAAGCCTCTGCCTACTTTTAAGCAATTCATCTCAAAGCCTGACCCATAACACTTGAAAGCGTAAGAATTAAGAGCACAAAATTAAGAAAGCTCTCAGATATTTCAGCCTACAGAGCCTTTGGTGTTACTGTAGTCACTGCAGCAAGTAACTCTTTCTATACAAGTTCCACTTGTGAGTACACTCCAGGCAGTTCTGCTGGTAAACTGTTTTTATTTCTGGCCCACACCTTATTATTCTGGCATCTTCAAGAAATTCTGGCATTTCATATTGAAGTGTAGAAAAGACTCATATAACTGTTCTGAAGCATTAACTTCAATAAAAAGTGAGTCATCAAGAATATCAATTAAGAGTTTAAGAGGATTTGCATATGAACATATTGCACCCATGTCCTCCCATTTTACCATCTCACCTCCTTCAAGCAGAACTAAGGCAAAAATACACTTTTAACCATTTCACATGCCCTCACCACCACAGATCTGAACTATTCAGTTCAGAACTGAAGCCTAACGCCAAGCACCAAAAAGCAAATTAGATAGAGGTTACTGAATGTCTACTCCATTACCAGCTGATACTGAATTTGTCCATGCATGGCACAACACCAGGGTGTTTTAAAAGAGTGATTACAGCAATCCTGTTGGTTGTTCCCATTAAGATGTCAGTTCCTTGTTTTCACATCTTACTGAAAAAACAACTCATGATACTTGGATAACAGCAAGTGCCAGATGTTCTTCATTAAAATGTCCCTCAATGCATCAGAAGTGACAACCAGAAATAGTGAAATTACCAATTACTCAGCAGTGCACTTCTGGGTTACTTCTGCCACATGTCTGCCCAGCCCTAGTACTCTAAGACACACTTAAAAGTTTAGAATCTTCAGATAATCACAACTACACAACTGTAACTATCAGCAGTGTTAACAAGGATGGCTGCCTCTCCATTTAAGGTCTTCAAGATTAAAAAAGTACAGACAAATATTATCTAAAAGCAGTAGTATAAGAATATTCAAGTTCAAATGCTCTGGTGCCTGACTCAAGACAAAGAATTTCAGAGCACCAAAAGAACTTCCTCTACTGTAGCAGAACTGTCACCTGAGAACAAGTCCAGTGAGAGCTCTGGAATGACATCATCTACATATCCTGGGCACAAAGGCTTCTCTTTCAAGACCTGGTGGACCTTTTACCAAGCCTCCCCTCCACACAGTAATGTCAAGTACAGGTGTGGAAATAAACTGCTAAGGATATTAGAAAATTCTACAGCATACTTCATATGGACACTGAACAAATCTAGGTATCTAAGTCTTCAGTTAAATGTTCACTTTTTTAAAGGATCAAGCATTGTAATTAAGTAAATAATGCATCTCAATGCCTTGAAATACGCTGCAATATACTTATACTGCCAAGGCAACAACCTGTTGTTTTAAGCTCTGAAGCTCTCAATTGTAATCAAACAGATGTAACCATGAGCACTTGTATGTAAAACAAGCTTCTGGAGATTTGACCACTCTCACTTTCAAATGAATACTTAGAGCTGAATGTTGAGTTTTAAACCCAAGAGTTATAAACACTCAAGACTTTTCCGGTGCACAACTCCAATTCAGGCAAGGAGAAATGAGAAATCAAAAGCCTTTCTGTACATCAGTTGGGACTGAAGCTTTTGGTTTATTCTTGCCTCAACAAAAACCTTACTATAAAATACCTGAAGTAGTAATATTTTGAGAAAAATTACCCATAATTATAAAAAAAATCAAGGTAAAACACAGATAATCCCTGCTAAAAGACCCTGAGCTGACAGAAGACTACCCCATCTCTAGTCACAGCTGTCAAACACCAGGCAGCTCAGTACCGCTACAATGCTTTTGCTGGGGATCCAGAACATTTCAGGACTACCCAGTTTTTCTTCTCTCCAAAGGGTGACATTAACTCCTCTGAGGACTTAACTACAATTTTTGCCTAGACTCAAGAAAATCAACAAATCCATCCTGACAGGAACTCTTAAGTACACTGATCAAACAGTGAAGTTTGAGCACTATGGAATTAATAGCAGAAAACAAAAACCTATCGGCATAGAATCAATATTTTCAGGCAAAGACTGTTCTGAAGTTCAAAGCCTTGCTTCCTGTACTGCAAAACTTCTATGAGCTGCTGGCACCAGGGTGGGGCTTTTTTGCATTTTTATTTTCTTTTATAACTTTAGGAACTTTTTTTTACTGGCTTAGGGCAGGGGAGAAATCAAGCCACCTCCATTTTTCATCTCCTGAAGAAAACTGAGGAATCAAATCAGTATTTTTCAGTTCAGTCTTGGTTCAACTGATTGAAGCTGTTCCAGTAAACTTAACTGAAAGTTCAACAAAACTTCAAAAGCAGTCATTCAACAACAAATTTTAAAACCAGTTTAAACTCACTAGAAAAAGCACAAATGCTTGAACCGTTTCAGATGGCATTCCCAGTAGGCAGAAAATACAAGGGGAGAAAAGCAGCACTTATCAAACAAGTAAAACGTACTTCGCCCCACTCACTGCCAAAACCATTACAGAGCTGAAAAATGATAGTACATAACAAGCAAAACATCTGGCTAACATGCTGCAATGTTATCCCTTACTGAAAAAATACTGCCAGGGTAGAAACCTACATTACAAAATTCTGTTCAGATGACTATGAAAAATTACACTGAACTACACATTATGCTGCATGAGCAGAAATGCTTCCAAATGCAAGAACTTTGAAGTCTGCAGAACACAGATGATCCAAGAACAAGGCTAAATTAGAAAAAATTGTGTTCAAGAGAAAGTTGTCTCCAGCTTCATATACTTGCCTCAGAAAATAGGGATATGGCAGTGTACTGATTCTCCTCTACTAAAGGAAGGCCTAGTATTAGAAATAGTGGTACTGATACAAGTGTTAGAAATGGTAATAAACCTTTTAGAGTAGAATGGGGGTGTTTCTTATTAATGCGGAATGCTTAAATCTTTCCAAACTATGTACAGACACCCACATTACGGTGTTACTTCTATGAGCAGATTTATTTTCTTCATTACTGTTTAAGGTTTCTAGAAACCGCCTAGACACCAGGTGGAGTAACTACTGGTTTAGAACAAGCAGGATCACCACATTCCTCTATCACCTATAAAATTCTGTGAAATAAATGAATTTAGTTACTCACTTGTAAGTCATTTTCCTTCTGAGACTGTACAGACTCTCCTTTATTACAGGACCTCTATGAATGAGAAAAAGCAAACACAATGAGAAGATGAAATTTAACATGATTAATCTGCAACCACCAGAACAAAGGGAGTAGAAGTGCCAGCTACAATTAACTAGATGTCTCAAGACTGTCTTGATCTGTGACAGCTACAGCACTAGCATCCATCTGACCTGACCACCACACTATTTCCACAGTCCCAAAGTCTTTCAAAAGGATGTGCCACTGAGACAAAGCCACTCCTGTAAATAGCCTGAGAGCTGATTTTTCAGGTATGTTTTTATTGTTTCCTAGTATTTCAAAGTAAGATTTCAATGTATGATAAGCTTAGAGGAACATTTTTAATTAAGAGACAATTAAGTCCCTCTGCATGACATCTGGGATATTCTTCTTGCAGCTAAAGCACTTGAGATACATTACAGAGAGTACATCAAAGCCTTACAAGGACTATTACAAGAGGCATGTTATGAAGCTTGCAAAGCACTTGCTCTTTTTCCATTACCTTATTTTCCAATTTTCTTGTGACTAGAATATCCTTATTTACAGCATGCTGTCTAGGCTATATGGACAATGTCCCACTGGCCATGCAAATCCAAGATTTCTCTTCAGATGAGCTGCCCGTGTAAAGATGTCTCAGTGAGAACTGCAGGATACTAGCAAAACTAACAAATTCCATGCAAAATGTATTGTTCTAGGATTGTTAACAGCCTTTATAAAGCAGTTTCAGAGTATCAAACCATACCCTCAGCAACTGAACCCTCAATGGCACATGCTTTTAATAGAGTGCACGTTTAAAATTCAAGATGTAATAAAAACCTTGTCCTTTAAAGGGCTTGAAGGTAAGGAGAAGAGAAAGCAAATATTTGCTTAGAATTAGTGACAGTTTGTGGCTGCTATTTATGTTGCAATTCCACCGTTGACTGTTTAAACCAGACTAGCTTTAGAGGCCCATAAAGGTAGCCTGCATCTCCACCTTCTGAACAAAAACGCTTGATTCATAGAACCACGTGCATACCTTTCTGTTCCAAAGCTCTAACATGTCCAAAACAAGGGTGGAAATATGAACTTAATGGAACACAGTTAAGCAACACCAGCTGCCTTAAGTACAGTACAACAATCTAATGATTTACACAAGCTATGCAGTTACAGTATTTCAGAAGCTATAGAAGAAGTATAGTTAACATGAATCGATGGTCTTTCAGCAAGTACTTCCCATTCCACTATGATAGTAAGTTTAAAACAAGACAATATGAAAACTACTATTAGTTTATATTCCTTTCAAGGAAATTAATAAAGTCAAAACATATTCACTAAAGCTAAGTGCATAACTACTCAATAGTATTAAAGTCATTTACAAAGGGCTTCTCTGAACAGGCATGTCCTACATCAATACCACTCTTGCATCTTACAGATTTTTCTTGAACAGTCAGAAAGTTACTCACCATCCAGGAGTCTTTCCTGATTAATGGTGCTCTCAGAATGGTTCAGCTCATCAGAAGGTAAGCAGATTAGGCTTTTCCCTAGAACCTGAACTGGCATCCACTTTCCAGAAGTCATACTGCATAAAGAGCTAGCCAGTTCTAAGAGTCCACCTCAAATTAGTGTTGGAGATAGCCTAATGGCATCTACTGTGCCATTAGAAAGAGACAGTTAGGGATGTGTACTGCAGAGTCATTAGAAAAGGAGACTTCTGCAGCATCCCTTCCTCTTTTCTGTTCCCTCAGCATGGAGCATTAGTGTCCAGAGGAGAATGAATACAAAGTAGTTTGTAAATAACTTGCAAATACGAATGGGAGCTTGGAGAGGATCAGTCTTCACAAGTGGCCATGTGCTCAGCCTAGAATTAGGAAAGTCACCAGTACATGTGGTCAAGGAGAACGAAGTAAGCAGGATGCAATTTTATGTAACAGAAGTTTAAGAGTTTAACTGATGTTAAAGTGGTAGGGTTTGATCATTTTTTTGACCACACAATCACCTATGAGAACAGTAGTTCAAAGTGAAACATCTCATACCATGAGGTATTTGAGCTACATATTTCACTCGTGTTCTTGCCTAAACCAATCAAAACTTTGTTTTTTCCATGAACTCTAACAGCTCACTCCAACTTATGTCCAATTCTGGGAGCTACTGACCTCAACAGCAATGAGGAGATTTTAATTACCCACAATAAGAGAATGACTAGTAACGGCTGGAGGTTTTTAATCACTCCCCATAGAAATATTAACTAGAAATGGACACATGTCCTACATCTTTATTATTTCTTTAAATAGTTGTTCGGTGTTTCTTTTACTGTGGGAAGGTTTATTCTCAGAGCAGATTAAGAGAGCTCACTACAGTTTTAGGAAGGGAGGACAGCTGTATGCAGAGACAACAGAAGTTTGTTATAGAGTCTACTTTGTGATCACGTAAATTGATTTTAAGGCAGGAAGCTTCAGGTACAGGATGAAAGTCCTAGAATGGGAGACGTGTTGCACATTATCTGATCTGTGATCAGAAGATGACCAGACAGTGTTTATACATCTGGCAGTTTGACACAAAAATTGAGTTCTTCACCACTTCCTCCTTAATGCCCCAGATTTATTTCTCTTGTAGCTGGAAGATGAAAAGCTGTATCAAAAAATCCCAAATGTATCAAAAACCCCAAATGATGCTTGGCCAGAAAATCCTGTATAGAGAAGGAACTTGCACCTTTATTTCCCAAATAATCCTTAGCTCTGCCCACAGATTTAAATCTTACATTATAACTCCATTTTTCTGAGTTTACTTAGCTTTAATAATTTTCAAGAAATACTTTGATTTAGGCAAATCCTGAGGAATTCAAATCCCCAGGAATTACAACATTACAAGGAACTACCTGAGAGGTTAGAGGCAACATATGCAGGTGAAACTTTTCTTAATTCTAGAAGCTATTGAAAGACATTGATCTGAATGTCAGGGTATGGGAAGACAAACAGTTTTAGATTCAGCACTATTTCTACTTCTAAGAATCTGCCGTTGATCACTGATTCCTGCCAGACCTGAAGCAACTGATACTAATTTGCTGAAGTCCTACAATCTAGCATATGAAGAATAATTCCTGGTTCAAGCCCTACAAAAGCCACAAAGACATCTCTAATCCTCTTCATTTCAAGTTACCATTCTCTCATGAGGGAGCAGAGGAAAGGAAGGGGCAGTACTTTGGTATTTTGTTACGGCTGTAAACATTCAGATGCACAGACAGTAGCTGGTGCTACTTAAGCCTTATTTTTAAACAATGAAATCCAGTACTAAAGAAAATGAAAGCTGTAGAGAATGCTCCGACTTCAGAGATCTCATACTATACCGTGAATCGTGTCTGTCACCTGGAAACCAGAGTGCTCTAGGCACGATCGCATGGGCAAGCCTGCAGCAGAGAACACATGCATATACAACTAAAGTGGTACATTACCCCCAGAATACCCTTAACTCCACCCAACACAAATATATCCCCATAAGAGGTGCTTGGTTTCTTTCAAGCCGTCTGCCAGTGCCAGGGATTTGTAGTTACTCCATGCTACAAACAGACATGGACACCAACAACCACAGAAGACGTTGATAATTACAGTTACACAGCAGTCTGCATTTTATTTAGTTACAAAAAATAAAAGGCAGCAAGGCAGGTATGGAAAGAGATTTACCACAGAACTGTGGCAACCATTTATATTTATTTTGCATCTGCTCACAGAGAAATTGAGAGACCAGAGAGGAACATTAGATATACTGGTTTGGTTTTCCTCATTTATATATAAGATTTTGTTTTGGCTGTTGCAAAGTAAACAAGCCCCAGTGAATCAGAGTTCAAGGTTCTTTTGACATGTGTAAAAGAATGGGAATCAATCCCCAAGTTACCTTTTGATAGGTGAGCTTTGAAGAAATTCACCTTAATTATTTTTGGATGCTATCTTATGTTGAAATCCTATCAGCATTTCTAAGATGCAGGAAGTTTTGGTTGTTCTGAATTTAAGTAGAAACACTACAGTGATCTGCATATGAAATCCAGTCTTAAAGTCTGGACATTAAATGGCATATTGTTGGAGAACCTTTTGTTTCAGTTGTTTTAACACTGATAATAGCCAACAGTTAAAGACAGTTTGACATGAGGAAGTTTTACTTTCAATGCTCCCCTTTAAATTTAGCAACTAAGCTGGAGCAAGAATAAGTGAAGCAGAGTAAGACATTTCCCATTTTTCAACGTAAAACATATCTGCATTGTGCCTCAAACATTTGAGTTTTAATGTGGTTAGTACTTTAACCTGTCACAAGCACAAATACTTGTCTTAAAAAAAAAGTTCTGCTCAAGGATATACTCAAGAGAAGTCCTTGATTTTTAAACATCCATGCCAGTGCGACCATTCGTAATAATGGCCGAGCCAGCTCAGTTCATCTCCCCCCCAGCTCCCCCCAAAACAGTCATGCACACAAAAAATTGGCTTAAACACATCAGCTATGACAGAGGAAGGCACAAAGCCTTCCCTGTGTGGCAGCTTTAGCCAACTGGCATGGTTTATATTGGATGAGTTTCATGTACTGACATTTGTGTCTTCCAAGATTCATAATAAGCAAACTGGGGCTATTTTCAAACAGCAAAGAAGGTTCCTTTAAAAGGTGGCTCAAAGAATTATGGTGCCAGTATCATTCACTCTTACATTAGTATCAGGTATCTGTTTCTCACTTCTAGTCAGAAATTTAACTTAAGCTTGTCTTCTGTATGTACAACAATTTGGTGCAGATTGCTATAGATCTATAGTATTTATAGTAAAGGAATAAGAAGAGCAGATATTATCACTGGTTTGTGCTCCAATTTCAACAGAAAGTAAAATGGACAAGAGTTAAAACATGCTACAAAGGCTCAAACAAACAAGTGGTAACTACTAATACCCAGTGGCAGGTACAATTAAGTCATTGAGAATTAAGTCACAATTTTAGCATAAGGTCTCAAAACTTAAA
Organism: Athene noctua; assembly: GCF_965140245.1. Lineage (NCBI taxonomy): Eukaryota > Metazoa > Chordata > Aves > Strigiformes > Strigidae > Athene > Athene noctua. The sequence continues at coordinate 20,347,703 of NC_134050.1, forward strand.
CAGCATCCCTTAATTTCTACAGGGCTTTAGACTTAAGCAACATTACTAAAAAATATCAAATTACTCCATCTTAACAGGCTTGTCATAAGATTCTGCTTATGCCACCCAGAAATTCATAAGAATCCTAAGTGAAGTTTTCAAAATACCCCAATAAAACAGTTTGCTTATATTTTAACCTGCATTTAAGGTAGAGGGGCTGGAAGAGACAAATGTTTGTCGACAAAAATTGTGAACCTCAATGCAATCTGAAAGTTTTACCTTGGGACTTTCTCTGCTTACTTAACCTTTAGTGAACTGCACCAACAAGAGCAGTCATTTCACTGCCACTATGGAAATAAAGGAAGTTAGACATCTCAAAAGATCCTTCAACACCAAGAGTAGAAAGGTTAGAAAGTTATGAACACACTTTCAATTTTCAAACCAAATTAGTTCTGATTTTAGAGCCCAAAATTTTATTTTGATTTCTTCAGTGGATAGGGGCACAGAAAAGGCAAGTTAAAAAAACCCTGAGGGAAGAGGAGGGCAACCAAATCTGAGTCTAATTTACTTTTCCTTTGAAATATGAGGGAAAGGCCACATTTCTTCACAGCTTTAGGGCAACAGAAGTTCTACCACTACGGTAGTTTTACAGCCCATGTTCCTACTCAAGCCTTCTACATATTCAGTCAGCATTATATTAAAGCCATTAATTCTGAAAAAATCTTAGTATCAACCCTAGGAGCCATTTCAAAAACAGTTTCTCACCACCTTTTTTTTCACTTTGATTTTGGTTTCTCTTAACCTAAGGACTATTTAAGCTTGAATTAATGAATTTCTACACACTTTTCTTGTTTAACAGTTTAACTTTCCCAACACATACAGTGGTGCAGCCAAGCATTTCATGCTATTTCAAACCACTGGAATCTTTTACATATTTCTGGTAAAGTTTGGTACCACAGGAAAGTTAATACCTCCCATACTATAATAAAATAACACTTTAAAGCCAGTTAAGTGACAGTATCCAATGAGATTTTTAATAGTAAGTTTGGTCAAGGCAGTAGAAGCAGGAAGAATGGGCTGAAATTTCAGGAACAGTCAATCTCCTGCAGATATTGGATCAGTTATTCGAAGCAAGTGACAGAGTACTGAAAGATATCAAATTAATGGATAATAAAACAAGACCCTCTCAAATAGGAACAATTGTCAACATCCAGATGCAATTTTATGAAGCTGCAATTTTTCATGAGGTTAAACACTTATGAATATTTATTTACAATATAATCAAGTGTCTAGCAGAGATGGGTAAGAAGATCTGCTGTTCACTCCTACAGTAATAGCCAGTAAGCTTTAGAAATCACCTTCAGAAAGTATTATTGATTTTAAATCTTACAATTTGAAACATTTGCCAACCACTTCTCTTAAGGTTTGCAAATTTCAATGCTATTTACACTTTATTAACCAAATAAAAGTAACATTAGAAGAGTTCGACAAACATCTGGCTAAACTTCTATGCCAGTTACAAGGCATATCACACATTTAGGAAAGCATGTTTGGGAATGAGATGGCTGTACGGTATTGATGTTTGTGCTTCATTTTTATTCTAACACTATAAATCAGATTTCCCAGCAACACAATTACCCATGAGATCTAATAAAATACTTGAGCACTGTACAAGTTTGACAATACCTTCAACTTTAATCTCCAAGATTCTTAAATGCTACCAAGATTAAGATTAAGCAGTTTAGTCTCTTGCAATCTTGCTAGTTATGCCAAAGTCCTACATACTGTACAGAAGCAAACTTTAATAACTCTTCTGAAACACCACAGTCCAAACTTAACACATAAACAAAACATTACTAATCAAACAGACAGCAAATGAGCCTTCAGCTGATACACACCAGTCAGGATCTGTATAGAAAGGAGTGTAAGTTCTGGACAATAACAAGCTATGAAGAAAACTGCTTTAAGCTAGCAATCTACCCCAGTACCACTAAAACACATTCCCAAAAGGATAAAGCAGCACACACTTGTAGTGTGTCACAAATGAAGATCTCCAAACATATCACAATTAAGCTCCAGGAACCCTCCCACTCCCAAAGCACTCTACGTACTCACCATCTGCAGGATTGCACCATATAAGCGCAGGAGAACTTTCCGTGGTTCATCTGCAACTGTCTCAATGGTGTCAGGTAGCGAGCACTGAAACAGCATGTTGCTGAGGCCACCTCTGTCAAGAGAAAGGCAAGCTTATCAGCTAACTTGGATGAGCACCCGTTTAATTTTCTACAAATTAGAGGCGTACTAATCATCCTTTTAGTACAATTAACTGATCAACTCTAACATGAAAAACAGTTTTCCAATGGCACCCATAACTCTTGACATATAAGGCTTATATGAAAAAAAACCTGGCAGCTTCATGCTTCTTAATGCAGAGTTCAACATCAAGATCTATTGATTCAAATTACAGCTCAAGCTGTGAGCTAACTGCAACTACGGTAAGATGCAGACTTCTGTTAATTATTTTCAGGACTTCTAGAAAGCAGTGCTGGAGTCCTGTCAGGTACACCTGGTTGCACAAACAAGAAGACAGCAGAATAAGCCTAAAACCATGCAGTGAGAATTCAAACTTAAGGTTTTATAAAGAGCTGGAATCACAGCTACAAAGATTTAACCCCTTACCTGTGCTACAGCATCACTGATGAAAGTCTTATACCATCATTCTTAGGGACTTGTTTTCAATTTTGAAATTTACAAATTAAAGCAGTTCTTTAAAATAAAGAAATTACTCATGAATTTGTCAAAACCAAAGTCACCCTCAGAATCTTACCAGGTAGGAGACAAACTAGGGAATCCTTTGCTTCAATCACTCATGGGTTATACATGCTTGCTGGCTTTTCATATAATTAGTTTTACAATGGCATTCTTCCAGGAAAAAGTCCCAGACTTGATTTTCAACAGGTTTATCAAGTTAGACAGTTACTAGATTAGAGAAGCTAAGTTTTTTGACTTGTAGTAGCCTGCAAAGAACACCAGTCTACTCAATCCCCATTTCCTCTGCTACATTGTCTTTCTGCCTCCTCTTCACTATCAGTATGTTCATCAATAAGATTTCAAATTTCCCTCCTTCACTAGATTTTTCCCTATTATTTCTTCTTCTACTATCAGAGGAAAGAAACAGTGAAACCTTTGGTGTACTTACCAAACAAATGTAAATCAGCTCTGCTGAAAAAACTTGTCTGCCTCACCATTAAAGAGTGAACCTTCAGAAACATACAATCCAAATATAGCAGTAAAGGGATGAGGTAGCACAGATTTAAGAAAGCAATTTTACTTGTAGCATGCTACAGAACTCATGGCACTAACTCTAGAATTTAAATAGTAGTACCTGTCACATTGTCATTTTCTTCACAAAGTTTTTCAGAACACCCAAAACATAAGTATTTATCATTACCTTGCAGCAAGCTTTGATTCCAGGAATCCATGGTAGATCCATGCAGTGGCTAAAATGCAGTTCTTAGTCCTAACCTGACACCCCCTCAAATGCTCTTTCAAATATTTTCTGGATTCTCAGGCAGTGGGGAAGTAGTAAAGGTTGCTAGAGAAAAAGGCTACCAAGAAGTAGACAACATGTATGTATTGACTGGGAGATGACACAGAGGAAGAGGGCTGGACTACATATTCAAAGTCAAAAACTGAGAAGGAAAAAAGAAATCTCAAGAAAATAGGGTAAAACAGCAGCTGCACAATATGCTCAGAAAAGACAGAAGAGAACCAGGTGTCTTGGCAGGCAGCCAAAAAAGGATGTTTAGAGACAAGAGACATGAAGTAACTTTGAACCGTGAAGGTAGAAAAAACAGATGGAAAGGATATCAAACAAGGAGCAAAGCCAGACTATTTCAGATGCAATTCACAACATTGGTTGGTTACACCAACTACACTTCTGGCTTCACTTAAACTGTGCTAGACAGGTTTTAAAAAAAAATCGACACCATTTCTAAGTCTCTGCTGTAGATTTTTGAGAAAATAAGAACTAAACACATCCAGAAAATACCTGACAAAGCTCAAAATTCTGTACAGTCACGTTAAACACATGCTCAGCCAGACACTTCTTTTTTTGTACCTCTCTGGCCAAACAGGAGTGTCTTACTGAGGCTGACCTCTATTAAATATGTTTCATTATAGTTTTATGCACTTAAGACTTCAAAAGTTACATCTAATCAAAGAAATCCATAAGGGAGTCTGATAAAAGGTATTGTTCTCCTGAAAGGTCAGGAGACTCAGCAGCTTGTTTAAGGGTCAAAAGGGCATATCTCACTCTTACACAGATAAAACCACCAGTTATCTACTGCTACAAATTAGGTGAAGGTAAGCCCTTCCAAAAGGGTCACCTATTTTCAAAGCTTCCCATAGCTTTCCCCAAATCACACCCACAGCCGTTAGATGTGCTTATATACTTGCATTCTAGTTAGATGCAAATCTATTTCTTTGCTTTCAAACAAGGACTGGACCCCTTCATCCTCTCATCCCAAGCACCTCACAGCTGCTCCCGAACATGCCTTGCACTAAGGCAGCCAAAATGGCAATACTGACAGACACACTGGAGAATGCACAGCGTGCTGACTGCTGCAGAACTGCAACAAGTCAATACAATGCTGCACTCCCCGTAGATGAAAGTGGTGAGAAGACTTTTGCCAAAATGAATGCAACTGCCAATTAGCATGGTTTTACACATTCTAAAGTCTCAGCCCATCCTCTCTCCCTCCCAAGCCAGAAACCATTGGAAGTGGTGTCTCAGAGGGGAAATTTCTGAGAAATGCAAGAGTAACTGTGATAAAACCTAAGGCTTTAGAAAGTAAGGACCAAAGTCAGCAGTACACACTAATAAGGATAAAAACAGAATTAAGCAAGTCAGATTACCGACATTATCAGACTAGACTACTGTCTAGGAACAGCATCAGCCTTCTAAAAATTCTCTGCCTTCATAAACTTATTATGGTCACGTCAAGTGAGGAAAAATGATCTAAAAATACAAATACTACCTGCACTAGCTTTCAGTGAGTCGCTGTTTTAATAAGGCTTTTAAAATACATTTACAAGTGAGCATGATGGGCTTTGATTATACTTTTATATATCAGAGTTCTGTCAACAGTTTATGCCCTCTCTTAGCGAGTAGATCTGCATGTATTTCATGTATCAACAGAAGTAGAAACACTAGAAAAGCAAACTCAGGACTGAAGAGGAGAAGCTGACAACCATATAATTCTATGGCATCCTTTGAAACTGTGACTCTACACTTGATCGGGCAGAATGATCAAGCACTCAGCCACTGGACAAGTCGTCTGTAAAAACTCTGAACTAACACCGGTGTAACTGGCACACAGGATTGATACAAAAAAGGAATTCCTCAAAGAAGGCAAGGATCTCAAACACATTACATATGGCTTCTCGAACATCCTCAATTTACATATTTCTGCCCCGCCAGCTTGCTGAGTCACACGCACTTGTTACTATATATGCTAAAAGATGATTCACATCATCGATACACCGCATTCACCTGCTAACTTCTGCATTTGAGAACGGTCAGGCCCACGCCACAAAATGCTTTTTTCTCAGGAGGGAGCTCGGTGCAGCGGCTGCTGCCCGCTCCACCACTTCTACCGTCAAGGTCCGGGGCCCCTCCCCCGGCTGAGGGCCGAGGCGCTGCCGTCGCGCTGCAGCACCAGCCGCCTCGCACCACCACCCTCTCCCGGGCGAGGGGTTTGCCGCAGCGGACCCAGCGCCTTCCACCTCCCCCCCCCAGGCCGGGCTCCCCGCGCCGAGGCGGTGGGTCCCGCCGGCCGCACACCCCCCGCGCCGGTGCGCGGGCTGCCCGCGGCCGCCCCACAGCCAATGCTGGGGGCGGATGCGCAGTCGCTCCCCACGCGGCAGCCAGCTTACGCCCCTCCGCTCAGAGAAGAAAATTTAGGGTGTTTTTTTTTATTTAAAAAAAAAGTAGAAGTGGGAAACCCTGATCTCCCGCAGCGCCTGCGGCAGGAAGCGGCCCCGCCCCCGCCCCACAGGGACCAGCCACCCCCCCTCAGCGCTGACCTGATGGGGCTGATGCGCAGCTGCTCCTCCCGCAGCCCCCGCCAGGCCCCGGGCAGGAACTCCTTACACCACAGATACGCCTTGCGCCGCGTCCGGGGGTCGAGCGGCGGCTCCTCCTCGGGCGGCGGCGGCAGCAGCAGGGCGGAAGGCGGGGTCGTGGCGCCCCCGCCTCTGCCCGCCGCGACGGGGTCCTTCCCCTCGGGGTCGGCGTGAGCCAGCGGCGAGGGGGGCTGCCCAGCGGCGGGGAGGACGACGCCGCCCCCGCCGGCGCTACAGCCGAGGAGGAGCCCGAGCGGAGAAGGGTCGGTCTCGCCATTACAGAACTTGGTCTTCATGGCGCGGGGGCGCGGGCGGGCCGGCAGCGCGCGCTCGCTCGCTCCCTCCTCCCCTCGCACGCGTCCTTCCGCCGCCAGCGCCAGCGGCGACTGAGCCGCGCGCCCGCTCCCGCCCCCCCTTTTATAGGCAGCGCGGCACGCGGGCCCGCTCGCCTCGCGCTCCCCTCTCCTCAGCTCCTGATTGGTCGCCGGCTCCCGCAACGCCCGCTGATTGGTGAGGCGGGGAGCGGGAGGGGCGGGCACGGAGCGCCGCTGATTGGCCCGTCCCCGGTTGTCCCGGTGACCGGCGCGCGCATCTCGGGAGCACGCGGGGGGCGGGAGGGGCGCGCGCGCGCAGCGCAAGGTGACCCCTCCCCTCTGCCCCCCCCAGCCCGCCCGGCCCCGCCCGGCCCCGCCGCCCCCCGGCCCGGCCCCGCCGCCCCCCGGCCCGGCGGGCGCCGCTCCCGCCCCAGGGACGGTTCGCGGGGGAGGTCGGGGCCGGGGCTGAGCCGCAGCCTCGCGGCGTGCGGGGCGGTGGAGTTGCCCTCGCCGCGCCTGTGGCCGCGCGGGGTGTATCGGAGCCCGGGGCTCCCTCAGGGCTGGCCCAGCCAAGGCTTCCTGACGGGCTGGTGTCTGCTCCAGGGACTTGCGGCGAAATCCTGAGGGAAATCGCTGTGCTGTACCGAGTGGAGGGCAGCGCTCAAAAGTCTGTTTATTTAAAAGAAAAGTCTGTTTATATCCGCTTTTTACGGAAAGTTACTGAGTTAGTCATCATGTGTGAGGGGTGATTCATGCCTGTGCGGTAAACTGGGCTCTCTTGGGAGAGAACCATACCTAGACAGAAAGGTGAGCTACAAGAAGGATAGTTTCCACACGCAGTGCTTCAGAGTTGAGTTTCTTTGTTAGCTTTGGCGGTGAAAAGACATTTTCTTGTTAGGGGAAATGTCAGCACCTGCCTTCCAGTCCTTGGCAGCACAAGGGGAGCGTCGGGGCAGCCCTGTCACAGCCGGCGGGAAGGAGCCGCAGCTCTCCCGGCCCTCCTGCCGCTGGAGGGGATCAGAATTTGCCGAATATGTTAGACTTATTGCCTCGTGTGAGCAGTAAACGAGTAAATCACCTTTAAGCTTTGAACTACCTTTGCACTTCCTGATTATTTTTTTTTTTTCCTCCCTTAGCTGTTCTCCTTCCATGCTCTTTTACTGTAGATAAGAGAAGCTTGTGGGCTCTTTTAAGAATAGTTGCCATTATGTTGGTGGTCGGTGTTAAAGCTGGGGGTTGCTGCCTTACAAGGGACTGCCTGATACACTCTTTCCCTCATCTCTCCCCAGACTATTTCACTGCCTGAGATGGTCCCTCATTTTGTCTGCACACTTCGCTTCGGCACTCCAGCACTGGAAAACCCCCAAATAGCCCAGGGATTTTCTGAGAAGTGGCAGGAAAGCTCCAGAACTGGCTTCGGGATTGCTTTGTGCTGGCAAAGCAGCTTCCGCACAACCGGAACTGTCACGGCTGAGGCATACCAGACCCTGTTTTAGAAGAAGAGTGATATATGGGTTAGGGATGCCAAACTGGAACAGAAGCAACACAGATTCTCTTTTCATACCTTTGTGCTTCAGCTCGTCATTTATGAAATAAAATCCCTTAATCCAAGCAGAGACTAGGGTGCCGGTGAGGGGACATGCAGTGGCTGCTGGAGATGGCAACACAGAAGCCTTTTGCAGGTCCCTGCTGAAGTACCTGACAACGTCACCGATGTTGAATAGCTAAATACCAAAGCAGTTCTACAGGTGGAAAGCTCATTCTGCAAGATGCTGATGGCATTTCTACATGTGGAAAGAAGTGGTGAAAACACCAGTAAAATTTGCCTTTCAAACTGGTCCTTCTGTTTCCAAGTGCTCAAGCTTCACACTATTTTGTCAGGGCATAAGTAACAGGACTTTTAAAATTTTTTTCCTGCTTAGAGTTATTTGATTTTTTTTCTAGATTGCTATTAGTGTGGAAAGAGAAGGCAGAAAAGTCAGAGAAACAAAAGATTTTTTTTGCCTGAGTAGAGAGAATTCTATCCACTTTTACTAGACAAGAAAACCAACTTGTTGACACTGGCCGTTTCACTGACATTTGTTCATACCAAGTCAGAGGCTTTGCTTCAAAACCTCAGCTAATCTCTTTCAAAGCCTCAAAGTATTTAGAAGGAGATAGGAAAATTGTGTCTCTATTTGTTTTATATCCTTTTGATTACAACATGCCCTTGCTTTGTGTCAGTCTAGCTTGCGTTTCAGTCCTGTAATGACTTCCATTTTGATAAGCGTCCTGGATCCATACGAAGCCCATACACATACTTCCTTTAGGCTCATTACATCATTTGTTGTTTTAACGCTTTATTAATAGCTAGTAACTCATTGTCATTTATTGCTGAGTTTACAAAGAGGGTGTAACTCACTTGAAAACTGTTCAGAGTGGTTTATGACAAACATAGTCTGTCTTCTGGGGAACCACAAGCATGTACAGTGCAATAAAGGTGAGAACAAAGCAGTAGAGGAACTCATGATAGAAATAAAGGTGAATAATCATAAGGGCGTGCAGGTTTAGTTGATATGAAGGCATATCGGTATGTTATTTGCCAACATTATTTTTCTTTCATTATTCCCAGAAAGTAAATGTTGGTTAGGGAATTCATTATTGGTTAAGAAGATTTTCATCTTTATATCGTGGGTAATAGTTCCTTCAGCCACGTGATCCTGCCGTTGAGCATTTCAAATGTGGTTGGTGTGAACGGGCATGAAGCCGTGTGGCAGCAGGGGCATGGACTTGGTCTGATTGAAAGCCTAGGCAGTGATGCCAGAGGTGAATGGTCTGCAGGCATGATGCAAACCCAGTGGAGTAAAGAAAAAGACAGGTGCTGGTCTTGAAATGAAAATCAATAATTTTCTGCTCTTACCCAAGAACTTTCCTGGTTCAGCTCAAAGTGTGCAGGAGGGCTGACCCAGCGCTGAGGGATCTGGTGGACTTGAGAATGGTCAGTATGAGGTTAATGGTTGGACTGGAGGAGCTTCAAGGGCTTTTCCAACCGAGATAATTCTGTGATTCTGTGAGGAGCAACATGTGAGAAATCTATATTGTGCTTCTTCATGCAGTATATTTTAAATGGATAAACAGAAAGAGAGGTTCTCATTCTAGAGCTCCTAAGATGGTACTTTTTGTTTTAAGTTCACATCCAAATAATCAGGAAAAAGGGAAACAAACCTATTTCTTTTACTTGTGTATGTGATTTTTTTTTTCCTGTTCCTAAGGAGGAATCTATTACACTTAGATGATGCATATAGTCAAATTCAACAACATTAAGGCTTCTGCTAACATCAGAATATATTGAAGCCTGAAAGGTGTCAGAAAAAAACTCAAAGAAGGGAATTAAGTACTGAATTATTGGCTCAAACACTCCAAGACTGAACGATTAAAACACTGGACTTAGACTTTAGCAACCTGATTATGTTCTCAGCAGCGACTGACCCCTGTTTCCATTTCTTGTGCACTAGAAAGACCTTGCTGTTCGGTAACAATGCAATCCCCTACCCAATGGATTAGTCAAGCAACCGGCCGTCATCTTAAGTAACAGAAAAAGGCAAACGTGTCTTCATGTTCCTGATGTCAGATTTTACACCATAGCAACCAGGCTTGCATTAGCACACTTTTGTAGTAGCAGACATGGGTTCTGTAGCTATGCTCAATTTTTGAGTCCATCTAACAGGTTAATTTACTGTAGCATCAAATAAACGAGACCGTTTCAGAGAGTAATTCTTCAGCCGGCTGTATCCCCTGGATAACCCAGCTTTAAAGCCTGTGAAGGAAGTAACGGTGAGATAAGTAGGGTTAGGGCACAGACCAAACACACAGTGACTAATTATGCTGTAAGCAAGGTACAACCTGGACTAACATCCCCTCTTCTGGGGTGAGCAGAGGCTTGAAAGTCTGTATGATCTCTGCTGTCAGTATGGAGGGAGACAAAACTACTTGTCACAGAAATCTCGGTGCCCTCAGACAGTAAAAACAACTTTGTTTCTCTGTAGTTTACTTTTCCTTCAGTTCCATACCACCACCATGTAATCTGTTACTTCAATGCCTGAACGGAAGATAATGGTCAGTGAGTCCACCACTTCCTTCTGAGTAATGGGGATGCTTCTGTGCCAAGTGTTGATGGAAATTTCTACTTTCCACTGGTTCTCAGCGCAGTCTTAATCACATATTCAATCAGGAGAGGGTATATGTCTCTTTTCTACGACAATATAATGTGAATCATTTGTTAATTTATTAACTTGTGCAATTCACTAAAGCTTATTGGAATATTTTCCCCAGTTTTCTGTAATACTTGTGTCTCTGCAGCAAAAGGAATTGCAGTTGGAGTGATGCACAATTTTATTCACCCCAATTGCAGTGGTGCAGAAGGAATTGCTTACAGCTCACAAAAGAGCAAAGTCTGGAATTCTGACTCATAAAGCACTTAGTTTTCTTTCACAAGTCTTTCTTGCTATCATACCAAGCAGCAGCAGATTTTACTGGCAAGATCAAATGCCAGCTAAGGCCGGATCTGCCACATGGCACAGAGAGAATGACACTTTTATAGAAGGATGCAGATACTTATTTCAGCTGAGAAGTTTGCAGACTTCTTAATAGCAGTGGTTGATAAACATTCTTTACAGACCACTAGCAGGTTGCTGTTGAGTTTGGGAATCCCATTTCTGAAACTAGGCTGAGGCCAGAGACTTTGGCACGGAAACTGGGCAGTCGTTGCAAGTGTGGGTGAGAGTTCAGGGCTGTCCTTGAGTCCCTGAGCCTCTTGGCTTACCTCCTCAGTGTCCTGCTCACAGGGGAGCATTTTGTGATGGCAAAAGATTCTCAGCCCACTTCTGCACTCAAGTTGCACTTGGAGCAGGGGGCCTGCTTTTGTTTTTTGACTCCTTGGTTCTATGTCTGTTAAGATCCTTCATGAATTTTAAACAAATACTAAGGCTGCTGGTTTTTATTCCCTGCGTCCACCACCAAAAAAATGCTACTCTGAAAGCCAGGGATTATGACGGTTTGAAGTTGTGTTGGCTACCTGGGCAAGATGCAGCTGCAAGAGAGAGGCTGCACAGCTACACTCCCTTCCTCAGTGACAGGAAGGGTAGTGGGGTTGTGGCAGAGAACCTTCTCCTAGGTCTGTGCCTCCAGCAATACTGCATGGAAAAATAGGCAATAAGCAGCCTAGGAAGAATAGAAGAGCAGAGTGTTTCACCCAAAGCCCCCTTTGCTCATCCCTTATCAAAAGAATTTACAACATCTTCTGTGCTTTGACCCCGAGAGACAATTTTGGGACTAAATTTGAGATGATCAGAGGTTGTTTTATTTTCCTTCTCTGTATGTTTAGTTTCCAGCACAAAATAACAGCAAAAAACTAAAGTGCAGCTTTGGCCCCTGAAGTATACCTGCCAGAGCATGCAGGGTTAACAAAGGCTAAAGATGAGGGATTTACTGTAGGCACTGACTTGGTATTTATCTGTCTCTTGTGAGTGCAAGGAAAGCCTTACACCAGAAAGCAGCCCTACGGAAAGGATAATACACTCATTCATTTGCTATGTTGGTCTAAGATAACCACAAAGACCTAGAGCTTGTACAGTGCCAGGTACTCGGAGCAGTATGCTAAGATAACATGACCTGGCTCAGGTCCCAGAGAAAGACTTTTGGAGTCAGACTGACCAAGCCTTTATTATATTATAAGTTACTTAATTTCTTACTCTGTAGCGATTTCACCTCACTGAAGAAACCCAGCTGGGGAACTTGCTCAGGACCTCAGAAAGATTTAAAAATCCAGTAGGAATTAGCTAAATATTCACTTATTTCTCTTAAAAACTCCAGCTTTGAAACTCCTAGTTGTGTGGGGTACTGTGGTACAGTAACAGCTTCAGATGCATCTGCAACCCACAGAACAATACACCATGAGGTGAGCATCAGTTTTAATACAGGCCCGGTTTAGTAATCTCGCCCATGAGTTCAGGCACTTCAACATCTGTTTTGCTTTTGGACGAGCGTCAAACTCTTCTACAAACCTATCCCGTCTCGCCCCGATCCCCAGCAGAGTTCAAGAGTGCAGCCACGCAGCCTCTGTCAAACGAGATTCTTGAGGCAACCTCCCCTCCCAGCCCGGGGACTGCGCAGAAATCCCCTCGCAAGGGAGTCCTCCCAAGCTATGCTCAAAGAAGGAAACAGTTGCTATAGTAACCAGTTCTCTACCTGCACAGAACTGGCTCTCTTTTCCTTCTTAAACTGCTCTGGTTTTATTAGTTCTGGACAAGCAGCAGCCGGTCGGGTCAGGGCTGGGCCGGGTTCTGCGGGTGGAGGAGTGCTGGGGAGGCACCGGGGGCCCTCACCCCTCAGGGGGATGTCCTGCCTGAGGGCTGCCACCGCTCTTGTTTTGTGACAGAGCCACCCAAGCCGCGGAGGAACAGCCTCTTTGCTTCCCCTTCTTGCCCCTGGTTTGCAGCAGAGCCCTACTGCTGTCTTGTCCAAGAGCAGCCCTGCCACTGGTCCATAGGCTCACTCGGACAGCCTTTGCAGCCTCACTGCGATAGATTCCAGCCTGCTAGTGGAAAAAGAAACTGGATACACTCTCTTTTCTGTGATCACACATTTTTGCAACTCTTCCTAGGGTTAAAAGTGGCTACAGTAATCACTGGGAACACTGGGAATGTTCCAAACTGGGCTAAATTGCATCTTTTCCAAAAATTCTACTGTAGCCAGCCTTGGACTAACAGTTTTCTGCATCATGAATTCCACGGTGGAATTGTATAGCTGTGAGCCAAAGAAACTTGTTCTAAGGATGAACATGCCAGAGCCACCCCTAGCTGTTTTAAGAGTGCAACACAGATAAATTGCCTGCACAAGCTGGGACATGTTCCCCCGACAGCAAGTGGACTAGCGTGAGGTGGGTATGATGTGGCGACTAGGGAGGGGGAAAAAAAGCCACAGAATTAATGACCATGGATGTAATAATGGTCACTAATAAAAGGCTGTAGAGAATCATGCAGGACAAAGCTGCTGATGTGCTATAGCAAGGCATCAGGCACTGTCACTGCTTGTGTTAAATGCTCAGTCTGTGTGCTGTGAAGAACTCGAGAGCACTCCCTGGGCACCTGCACAGACAGAGCAGAGGCAAAGCCAATTAGAAAACTTCCTTCTTATGTTCATGTAGCCGCCATTAATGTGATAGTAAATGCTCTATATTTGATATGACACAATAAAAAGATAGGAGAGCACACCCACATCAGTATATTGCTTGAACAGCCACTAGTAAAACAAAACCAAGCATATGTTTCTAAAAAATTTTTTAAAATCTATTATTGACCCAAATAATGAGGTAGATCTCAAACTAATCTTAAAATGACTTGGGCTTCTAAAACATCTTTTTTTTTTCCCCTCCCCTTTTGCTCATTATGCAACAATTTGCTATGCTAAGCATGCATAGCAAAGGACTAATACCAAGCTGAAATAACTGATTTGTGATGGAACTTGCAACTCCAGTACTGCTGGTTATTCAAGCATGCTGCAGTTTTTTCCTGTATAAAAGGGTGGATTCCAGATATGAATTCCAGACACTGTAGTTTTGACTTGGGTGGGCACTGATTGTACTTTAGTAATTGGCATAGTTTTTATGGCATCTTGGCAGAGTTTATTGTTTAAGCCAAAGACTGTTTTCTAGATGGTTATTTCCTAGTGGGATGTTAAATCTCTATCATGGGCACAACTGGATTAAGGAAGGCAGCAGAGAGAAGTTTCTGAATCTTTGGGGGCCAAGCCTGCAGCAGTGGAAGCGATGGGGCTCTGCTGGCAGAGCCTGAGGCAAGATAAACGTTCTAGGCAATAGCTTCAGCTATCCACCTCCCTCAGACACATTTGTTTCTTCCCAGTGAAACCAGCTAGCAGCCTGAGGTTAAAGAAATGTCATTAAGTTAGCAAATATTTCCGAATATGCAGCGGTATGATTATTCATGGAGAACTGCCTGCCAAAGAAGCAGTCACTGGACTTAGAGCATATATGTGCTGAAGAGCAGACAGGGTAAATACAGGAGGATCGGCAGAGAAAAAAAGTTAAACCATTTCAGGGAGCTGGCTGTGTTCTTCCTGACACACACACACACACACACACACACACACACACACACACACTGATTTTCAAGTGTTCTAGCCTGAAACCTAGAAAAGTATACGTCTTGTCCATTTTACACAGACACTGAGGATTTCTTAGCCTGTCTGAAGAGTTTAACTCATCATTTCCATTTGCAGGAGGAAACACATCACTCTAAATTTCCTGTACTGATTTATTTTATTAAAAAACCCCCAAACAACTTCCAAAAGATCAAATAACATTGGCAAAGTCAGTCCTTTGCCTTAGTATCTTTGACAAACAGTATCTGGTTATCAAACAAGTCTTTAGACTTTCAATAATCTTTCTCTTGTCATATTGGCATAAAATGAGTGGAGTGGATTTTTCTGTGAAGCATTCCACATGATCCAGACAAATGGCCTTCATTCGGAAAAAATCACTGATAATGGCTAGGAGGTGAAAGTAACTATACAGCCAAAGTGGGTTTGTGATATACCTGAACTTCAAAGCCTTGGACTGTTTTCGTGACCCCAGAATTAAGCTCACTGTTAATTTTTACTGGAATAGTGTTGCACACTGTAGAGTTTTTTACTGTGGCATTTTGTAATTAACTAATTTAATCCTACTTTGTTTCCATTTTGACACAGAGGAATAACACAATTACTTGTGACAACTAGAAAATGGTCACCAAGCAATTAATCTAGATTAGAAGCCCTCTGAAATGGATGAAACACATTGCCTCTTTAACCAGAGCATGTTTTACTCCATTACAGGTATTTAATAGAATTATGAATTAAATATAATATGATATCATTAATTTCTCCTTTCCCTTCTGATGATAACTTGTGCCAACTGAATTTACAAATCTGGGTTGTTATGTATTAACCAGTCATCTGGGAATCCGATTGAGTAACACAGCAGTTGTTGCAATACCAAGACTTCCATATAAATCATTGCCTGAGTCCTAAGTAAATATTGGTTTAAATATTGATTCACGTGAGAGATATGACTGCAGTTTAAGAGGTTACAGGTGCCGGCTGAACTGCTTTAGAGGGGACCACTCCCTCTGTGTTCATTTGAGATTCACATCAAAGTGCTCGCTTCACCTTGAGTTCACGGGAACAGAGCATTTCCCTTCACTTTTGATATTGACACTCTCTATATCAGAACCTATTTTTGATGCTCTAAAATCAAAGGTATCACATCGTGTATAAGTATTAAGTTATTCAATTATTTACACTCCAGATAGACGTAACATCTGGAAAGAGGTGAGTGAGACACAATAAGTTATTTTTTATGGGGCACTGGAAACAGGAGGAGAAACACGCAGGTTTTTTCCTGATGCATCGATGCTATAAAAACTGCTACCCAAAAAACCCAGAAGGATTTTGAGGTGAAGGAAACATCCAATAACAAAATGAAAAGCTATCTTCCACACTTTGGAAAACAGGAGTCTCTCATCAGTTGGAGGAAGCTCAAGGGAAAAGGAGCACCCCATCCCATCCCATTTGTTTTTACACTAACAAAAGGTATCATGAGCCACATCTATACTAGCAATCTGCTCTTCTTTTGCAATATAGATATCTCCTTCACTTAGCCTTGAATCCCAGTTGTTCTTCTGAGTAGAACACACATCCTTCTGGATACATTTCACAGTTACAGATCTAAATGAGAATGAGTTTCCCCAAAGTCTCCTGGGCACTTCTGTTTTAGCAAGTCCTAAGCCAGCAACTGGAGAAAAGAGCATATATGCTCCATTCCAACCAGTCTAAGTGAACTGTGAATAACACAAGCCAGCTGCTTTAAATCTCCAAGTCTTGTGGATATTAACTTTTAAGAGTGGCTCTGTATTGCTATATTCACTAGGCAAATTTTTAAGGAAAAAGTTTACATCACAGAAATTAAGTTGCTGCTTTGAGCAATGTAAGATATGTACATTTACATCAAACAAGCTCAACCTTTTAAATGTAGGAAGCCTGGCATACCTTTATCTCTTAGGTTAGATCATTGCTTTTCTTTTTTAAAAGCACAGAAAACAACTCTATGCATTATCTTAGCTTTTAGAGTAACGCTGTTTTCTTAATAACATTTGTAAGTGGAATGGTTGGAGTCAAAGCTTAGAGCATTGCACCACTAGACACAACATAAATCATAAAAGTCTGGAAGTAAATAAGAGGTACCTAACCAGTCACTGAATTCAGAGTAAATAGAATCACAGAATATCCTGAGCTGGAAGGGACCATGAGGATCATTGAGTCCAACTTCTGACTGCACACAGGACGACCTAAAAGTTAAACCATGTATCTAAGAGCATTGTCAAAATGCTTCTTGAACACTGACAGGCTTGGTGCATGACCACTTGCCCAGGGAGCTTGTTCCAGAGCTGGACCACTCCCTCAGTGAAGAACGTTTCCTTAATATCCAATTAGCCCAACGAAATATTCTCCAAGTGACACCTTTACTGCGATGTGGTTTCCACAATCACATAGAACACGCAGAAAATTGCTGTTCTTTCAATTTCTCTCCACACAGTCTCTCCTTGCCATGGACACATCCCACGCAATACTTTTGGCCTGTGGTATCCGCTGTGGTTGAGTCTCCCCATGCTCCATGGAATGAAGGACAGAGCAAATTCAGTTATCTCTCCGGTCAATTGCCAATAGCTGTGAGACAAAATCCCCACTTGTATCATTCCTCAGCACATTGTGCAATTTTAAACCCTTTCCTTACATATGTAGTTAGCTAGCATATTGCTCTGAATTGTGCAAGAAATTCTTTTGTCCACTAGTTGACAAATTAGTTAGTGTTAAGGATCTTTTTGCTATTTCAGTCTAGCAGCTGTGGTGAAACAAACTTCTGTTGGTTCCCAACTGCTCTCTCGCCATATTTTTGTGCCCTACAGAAGCCACCTTATCTGCCACAGAACTTCAGTTTGCCAGTCCTCTTCAAAATGACCCTCCTTTTTGGGACAGAATTTGGCCAGATGGAGACCTGCCTCAGCTTCTCTGTAGGCTCTGACATGGGCCTGGCAAATGTACCCACCCTGGAAGAGCACAGGACCTCCAGCAGCACATGGGACCTCTTTGATGTGACTTCCAGTGGGATGTCAGGGACCTCAGCGCAGCATGCCCCACAGCCAGTCATCAGATAATGCACAGTGATTAATTCTACACCTGGGCAGGAGGATGAGAGTGGCCACAGTACTTGTCCCTCCACGTATTACTGTGGGATCTGCACCCCAGCTGCCTGGGAAAGCTTGTGCTGCCATTTGGAGAAATGCCAGCAGCAAATTCCACTGCAGCAGACATCAGCCTGGGGAAGCAGAGCTGCGCGGTACCCAGCAGAACAACAACTACATCAGATGTATGCTGAACTGACTAATTTAGGAACTAACTTCCAGAAGTGCTGCTCTGGACCCGATGTGCACCTTTCCTGCTCAGAAAAAAAGATCTCCTCAGCCACTTCGCAGTTCTCAGTGCAACACTGGAGCAGAGAAAGTATTGTAAGCAAGGTGCAGTCAATTACTGTGTAAATTCCACCTCAGCCCTCCTCTCATGCTGGGTTCAGGGAAAGGGTGCAATTTTGTACCGGTGTTGCAACCATTGCTATGTTTAGAGGATTTTCTCTCAGCTTTTAAACAGTAATATTTAAGAGTTAAGACATGCTTTCTGGGCATGCTTGAGATGGGAAAACATCAAAATACATCTCTATCTCCACAATTGGCTCTGCTACAAGAAATAATTCTAGCTCATCAACCATGTAAACCAAAAATGATTGCGAATACAGGCGTCTGCATTAACAGAAAGAAATCCTAATTAATTCTTACTCCAGGCACAACATCTTGTAAGAGTACTGTCACTCTGAGGTCTTCAGGAAACTGTCTTACAGAGCATTCAAATAATAAGCCCTTCCAAGCAGAAGAAGTCAATTTGTTTTCTTACTCCTGTATCATAGATTTTGCCAGACATTGTTTTGCAAGGCTCTTTGTAACCAGCGTTTCTGCCAAGCAAGCAGCTAGTGGACAAGGAATCTTTGCCTTGGGGAATGGATGAAAAGCCCTACTTAAGCCCTAGTAAGAGGTTTCCTTCTTTCACTTGTGCCTGCCAAGGCTGTGGCTGCCAAGGCTATTGCTAAATAGGTTTTGATTCAGTGATGGATGACTTGTTCAGCACGCTGACAGAGTGTGCAGGATCTTGGTAAGATGCTCCCCACAGGGATGTCTGGAAGCGCACACACAGCTCTCCTCTTGCTTTGTGACTTACTCTTCCCCTCCTCCTGGAGGGCTGCTGTCAAGGACCTGACAGACAAAACCACAGCCACATTGCATGTCAACAGAAGAGCCAGGCCACCTCTTCCCTGTTTGGCGTGGGACTTCGTGTATTTGTCCTTAGAGGACACCAGTGTTCCTGTACCTGTCTGGCAGTTGGTGTTCCCTGGCACAGCCCCATGGTCCCGTTACCCCGAGGAGTTGGGAGGCAGAGGTTCAGCAGTGATGGCCCTGGCCTGGGTCAGGCCATTCTGGCACTTGTGCATGACTAGTCTGTCAGTGCAGCCTGAGGGATGCTGCCAACGCTGCCTTTTACTGCCCTTCAAAATCCTTCCTCGTGGCTGCATGGCTAACTGCCACAGAAAGATGACTCTCAGTTAAAGTTCAAACCAAATTTGTAGCCAAAAACCCCAACTTCTGCTCCCTTCCAGGCCTGAATTAGAATGACTTCAAAACAAATAGAGTGACCTCAAAAAACGAAAATAGAAGTGCTATTCAATCACCACCTGCCTTCCTAGAAAATCCTATTTTCATCATTTGCACCTACTGTCACACCCTGCAGGCACTTTTTATCAGTGTCCTAAGGCTACACAGCCAGGCAAGCTGGCCCTGAAATGCATGACTTGCTGTCTGCAGTGTTTTGACTACAGGGGTCTGTTACACTTATTTTTCCCTATTCAAAAACCATCCATCTCCTTGTAAAATTGGTAGAATCACAGAATCATTCAGGCTGGAAAAGCCCCTCGGGATCATCAAATCCAACCCTCAGCCCGACTCTACAAAGTTCTCCCCTACCCCACATCCCCCCACAGCTCATCCAAACGACCCTTAAACACCCCCAGGGATGGGGACTCCCCCCTCCCTGGGCAGCCTGTTCCACTCTCTGACCACTCTGTTGGCGAAAATTTTTTCCTCATGCCCAGCCTGACCCTCCCCTGTTGCAGTTTAAAGCCGTTCCCTCTTGTTCTGTCCCTGATCCCCTGGGAGCAGAGCCCAGCCCCAGCCTCTCTGCAATGTCCTGTCAGGAGCTGCAGAGAGGGATGAGGGCTCCCCTCGGCCTTCTCCTCCTCACACTGAACACTCCCAGCTCCTTCAAGGCTCCTCACAGGATTTATTCTCCAGGCCCTTCCCCAGCCTCGTTGCCTTCCTCTGCCCTCGCTCCAGCCCCTCAAGATCTCTCTCGCATTGAGGTGCCCCAAACTGGACACAACACTCCAGGTGTGGCCTCACCAGTGCAGAGCACAGGGGGACTGTCACCTCCCTGCTTCTGCTGGTCACACTAGTGCTGACACAAGCCAGGATGCCGTTGGCTTTCTTGGCCACCTGGGCACACTGCTGGCTCATGGTCAGCTGCTTGTCAATGAGAACCCCCAGATCCTTTTCTACCAGACCCCCAGATCCTTTTCTTCCAGAAAGGGAAAGAATCCTTTTCTTCCAGAGTCACAATCTTAACAGGACTTTCTTGTTCTTAATAGATTGTTTGTTTACAGTCTTCCTGTGCTCTACATCTTCCTTTCACAGTGCAGAAAAAACCTGGGTCCCAGGATCTCCTCCAAGATTTTATTACACAAAGGTGGGATCTCACCACAGACATCTGCATCTCAGCTCAGCCCAAACTCTTGTGTACAGTCAACAGCACAAAGGGCAAGGTTCACTTACTCCTGAAAATTCTTCAAACAAGTTCAATTTCTTTCCTTTGGCTAGTAAAGAAACGCAGACTGGGCAGCTTGGATGTACACATCTACTTTGCAGATGTCTAGAATGAAGACGAACACCATCCAAAGTGACTCTGAATTCTGTCTGAATAGGATTTATCTCCTGATTATTTTCCCACTGTTCACATAAATGACGGGAAAGCTAGGCCATCCACCATCAGCATGCCAGGAGCACTCTATTCTAGCGGAAGGGCCAGACTTCCTTTTGCTTTGTAACCTTTACAGCAGGATCTCTTTCCTTAAAAGCACACCATAAACAAGTGAGATTAGATCCACCCAAATTCAGTATAGTCCTCAACACCTTGGGTGAGACACTCTCTATTATTTCCCTAAAGAGCATCTTGCACTCCAGAAAGAAGCAAAGTGCCCACATGAGAATCAGTCCATGCATTTTACCAGTTCTGGCCCGTATGGGACCAGACACACATCCTTTCTCTTCTGTGGTTTCAAACTTGGCAACTTATTTGTGATAGGGCCTCCTTGAAAAGAGAGCAGACTGTCACGCACACACAGAAGAAGGTGTATCAACACCTAGAGTCAGATACAGGCAGCTGTAAAAAAAACTACCAAAAGCAAGATAGGAGAGAAGGGAGGTGCTGCTGATTTGCACTGGGAGGGCTGGTGAGCATGCTGGGAAGAGGGCAGGAGGCCTGTTCTTAGACAGAGGCTGAGGTTAAGTAGACCAGGTTGGGGTGGGATGAAGGTCTCTGTGTCCCCTTGTCTCCTCAGGACGGATCTAGACAAGTATCAGAGCAAGAGCACGAAGATTCAGCACACGTGCTTCAAAGGCAGAAGGAATGGTATTTTCTGGTTTAGCCTAGCTGTTGCTTTTGGCTGATAACCAGTAAAAATAAGGCTTTACTGTTATTATTACCACATTTGAGAGATCAGTGTGAAGGACAACCCTGCCACCAAGCAGAGAGTACCTCAGTGGAGAATCTAATAGCTGACCCTCCTATCCTTTTCTTTTAGACTGACCTGAAATTGTAACACTTTCCTTATCTGCAAACCAATAGCTCTGCAGCAGCATAGGAAAGTTAAACAAGCCTTAAGTCAAGGGGATGTGGCCTTTATCCCTATGCACAGACTAAAGCTATAGACCAAAACTGCAGCAGGAACAGGTTTTGAGGTGTTACTGACCTAAAACTACAGTCCTGTGGTCCATCAGGTTCCACCTACAAGTATCACCCCCAGGTCCTGATCACAGGCTATCACAGATTTGGAGTTTTTTGCTCTCTAACAATGGATTCCATCCATGCGACAATAAAAATAGGAGAGAAAACCCTGACATCAAGCCAGTCATCAATAGAGAGGCACCACATGGTGACTGAACTAATGTGCCCCCAGGAACTACACTGCTACAGAAGGGTTTGTTGCCTATGTCAGAGAAGCGAAGAGGTAAACTGGGAAATTTCTCCTTTCTCCTCTGTGTTCACAGTCAGACAGTTTGCAGATGATTCATAAATTCTCTTAAAGCATGTTTAAAGGAAAGACAGAAATGGAGTTTCCTTGCTGGAGCTGCATTAACTGCGTAACTGCTGCACTGCGTCACGCTAAGCAGAAGAGGATCCTTCTGCTTCTAGAAAGTTTTTGTGCTACTAGTTAAAACTTTTGTGCTACAGTTAAAACAGTATACTCTGTATGGTGTGCACAGTACTTGTGTGATTCTCCTCCTGTGCTGCATCAATTTAATTAGACTTAGACTTCTGGGCAGGGATTTGTTTGTGACAAGATGTATTTCTTTTAACGTTCTTACCTTTCCTTTCAGTGGGGTGTGTTCCTCCACACCCACGCTTTGGCCTTGAGAAGGCCAGTCCCTTAACAAACTAGTCCACGCTGTTTGTTTTACTAATTCTTACCCAAGGTCTTTATCGTAGAATCCTGTTTGTGCAGCTTTGGACAAGATTCAGTACTCAGTGGGGAGGGTGAGTGAAGGAAGGATTTCTTAGGGCCTTTAGTATTTGTTATCTTGCCTGCGACTATTCAGTAGATGATTTACAAGCTTGTTGACGCTGAGATGGTGTGAATCTCTGCCCCTTACAGTAGGTGTAAACACTGCGAGACACAACAGCTGGGAGGGGGGGGGGGGTATGGAGAATTACGGTTTCTGGGCAATGCACAAAGCACCCAGGAAGCTTTCGGGGAGAACACTGAGGTGGAGAGCCCGCTGCAGTCCCTTCCACCTGCTTCTGGCAGGTCTGTTCACAACAGCAACACGCTACAACCCCACCCCGTCCCTCGCAGTTGCAGGCGCAGAGGCGCAGGCCGCAGCTCCCGGCGCGGTGCGTGTGCTGGCGGGAGCAGCGGGGCTGCGGGCCGTGACGGGCGAGGAGCCCTTTGCCGAGGCCAGGCGGCTGCACCCCGAGCTGGATGAGCTGCTGCTGCGGTGGGAGCGAGCGGGGCAGCGCAGGAATGCCTGGAATGCTCCAGCCAGCAGGTACTCTGAGATCCCGCTCGAGGAAATGTCTGCACTTCTCACAGAAACATTCCCCCTGCCCATTGCCTCTCTGCGGCAGTAACAGTGCCCTGCCTTTTCTCCCAACGCCCTGAGCCCCACGCGAATCAAAATCTCTCCAGCTCCACTCTCAACACCAGCTCCCCTTTGTGAGGTAAAATCAGCATGGGAATGGGAATTCCACACATCAGCAACATACTGCTGCCTGTCAAAGCACGCTGTGGGCCTGGATCTGGCCTTGGAAAACAGGCTGCTTTCAGAGGAGGGTCTGAGGATGGTCTCCTCCACAGCAGTGAGGCCAAACGTCTGCAGCCCATCAGTTCAACAGCTTTCAACAGCCAGAAGCTGCTGATCTGCCTGTTTGAGGCAGGTGGAGCCTCCACAGTTTTAAAGAAATAATCTTCCCTATGCTGTCTTCACCTTCCTCCACCTCTCCAACACAGAAACAACTTGGAGACATTACGAGTAAAATTTTCTGACGAGTGCTCTTCTGATTTTCCATTGTCTTTTAAAACTTCCCACCTCTGCAAAGCAATATTTGGTAAAAGCAGGTTGTCCCTACCCCACTAACCACCAGCCCTGCGCTCACCACCAGTACCACCAAGGACTCCAGTGTCCAGGGCTCTTCTGAGAAAGAAGGAGATACAGCACAGAGCCCTTTTTCATATCCTGTCCTAAAGGTATGTATTTTCCTCAGAAAACACTTCCTTGCAAGATTCTCAAACTGTTCTAAGTGTGAAATACCTCTGTCCATCGGATTAAATCTTATCACTTCTGGATAGATGAAAAGACTGTCAAGAAACATCTTTGCTCATTTATAATTGGTTAAGAAACTTCTGGAAGGGAAGATTGTAAATCACTGTAGCTGGTGCTAAAATGGACACGAAGGGTAGATGCATCAATGTGGGGGAAAATGAAAGCAGGGCTAATTCCCAGCTCAGTAGTGTAATTCTTGGGAACACACCAGTCAATATACATCTCTTTTCTTGTTTCCCAGAGCACTTGCATCACTTAAGACAAGGTGCCATCAACCAAAGCAAACACTTGCAAGTTCTGAAAGAGTTTTTATACCCACTGTCCGCTCTGTTCATGAGGTTTGTGTTAGGAAAACACTACCAGGGACAAACAAACTAGCTATTCCAAAATACTTTATAGTTGCCACATGCAAATAGATGTCTCCTAAGTAAGCTGTAGGTAGATATTTTGTACACAGACAGGATAAGCAGAACTTTCTGAAAGAAGAATTAAAGCAAACTCCAATAGAATAGAATATTGTTAGTTCAGCACAGAAATGGGAAAAGGGAGAAATAAATTTACTTAAAGCAAGTCTTTTCTATGTTGAGAATCTACTAAAAGTAAGTTATCTCAGTGTTCAAAGGAGAGATTCCTCCAATGTTCAACCCATTCATCTTCATCACCAATCTATGGCACTGGCAGAGGGCAGCTCACCCCATTCCAGGTGCGTAGAGCACAGAAAGGCTGTTGGGATAGGATGCCTCCGTTTCAGTATGATGAAACCCATCCTAAGACAAGCTGCTGCTGCTTGGGGCTCAGAAGGGAAAGGGCTCTGACCAAGTAATTGGAACATGGATCTTTGAGAGTGGCAGCGCTAGTCACACAGACAAAACTTGAGTCCTCAGCCGAGGAGCCTGAGTATCGAAGTTGCAGCCCCAGCAGCGGCAGGAGGTGGGGTACATGCCAGGCAAGCTGCCTTGGCCAGGTTTCTCAAATGCTGTGTGCCCAGAGACAGGCTGTACAGAGCGTGCCCTGCACAGAGGCTGTGCAGTAGCTATTCCTCTGGGACCCAATTTCACACACAAATCCTGAGCAAATGGGGAAATCCATTTGCCAAGGACACATCCAGAGAAACTCCGAACTACAGCAGCATCTCTAAATGAGAAGTGTTTGCTGCTGTTAAACAAATGCACAAGGAAAGGGGAGCACCCAAGAGAAGTGATGTACAGCTTTAGCACTTCATCTTGAGGAAACATCCACTTCTGTAAGCAGAACGTCCACTTCATGACTCAAGAAGAACTGGGGGAGGAGGAGATAAGTGAGATGAAAAAGAAAAGCAGGCTGAAAGGCAGATGATCTGCCTGATGAGAGCTGTTTAGCTGTGATCACACGCCACTACTTTATGCCCTTTGACTCTCCTATAGTAATTGAATTGCTTCCCTGTTTTCTGCTCTCTGTGTCCCATTCTTCACTCAAGTCTGTTGCTGTTTTTTTTCCCTGGTCTCAGCTGAGGTTAGTGAGGCGAGTCCCCTCACCCAAAACACATACAGCACGTTTATTGCTATCAGCACACATCTTAGTGCTTACTGATATCTCTGTGCCTTAGAGCAGGTCTTCCCCTTCCATATTTTGTATCCTCTTTGGAGACTGTTTTGTGCCTGTCTTTCCTTCTCTAGCCCTCTTTCCTGTGCTATTTCCCAGAGTATCCCAGGGCTCTTACATCCTGTACTAGAGATCCAACTCACTCTTTTGGTGCAATTTAGAGTAAGAAAGGGAGAATCCTAAGCATCCCTTTGCTGTCTCCTATCTACACCTCAGTCATGCACGTACTACTTTACCTGCAGCCAATGCTGTCCGGTATTAAGGGTCCTCTCAGGTCTTAGAGTCTCCATAATACTAGAATGAGTTCATTATTTGGCAGATAAGGCCGGTGTTACTCTTTCATGCTCACAACCTGTGCAAAACCCTTGACAATTCAGAGCCAAGTTCTTCTGGAGCCTGTGGCAATCAGTAGCACCCAGGTTCCAGCTCTTCAGCCCTCTTGGACCAGGTTCTCCCTCCATCCATGGTTCTTTCAGTAGACTAGGGTGTAGTGGGCATTGAACAGCAAAAGGCCTGAGCTGGCAATCATTTGTATTAACAGGAGCCTTCTTATTGACTTCTAATGTCTGAAGTAACCCCAAAATCTCAGCAAAGAGGTTATAAGAAGTGAGGTGTAGTCCTCCATGATTTGGGGGAAAGGAGCTTTTAATAAGGTAAAAACACTCAGAATCAAAAGCACCTTGTCTACAGTGCCAGGTTTTTAAGTCTTTTAAGCAGCCCCCTCTCATGCAAAGTAAATGAACATGAAAGTGTGCCAAAGCTCTTTAGTCAGAGGGACTGTCTGTTCCGAATGCTAAGAGGCCTTCACTGAGGTCACTCTAAACCAACCAAGCCACATGATCTTGCTTTTGAGAAGCATTTGGGCCAAAGGCAGCCCAAAAGTTGCAGATCTTGAATTGAGCTTGTGCCAGCTGTCAGACAGACCAGAGCAAGCGGTGAGCTGCTGTTGTTATCTATGCAGGACACATCCTGTAGGGAAGCACTGCCTGTCAGGAGCAGCTAGAACCAACCCCAGCTTTCTTCTGGCTGTATCAACCTACCTCCAAACTCTTTCAAAGTAGGGACTGACTGGAAATACCAAGGAAGATGGTGGTGGACATGAAGGGTGGGTAGTGTTCAGTCCAGGTGCTTCATGACACTTTTGTGCTCCTGCAGGCAAGAGAATCCATCCTTAGTTTTTTCCCTGAAGTGAAGCTGAGTAATGGGGCCCTTCCTGGATTGCTGAAGGGAGAGTATGGCCAGTCCTCCGTGTGCACCGGAGTGAACTTGAGGAAAAACCTAAGAAACAGCCACCTGAGCTCTTGCACCCCACGCTAAGAGACCAAGACAGAACGAAATCAGCAAAATTAGGGCAGTTTCAAGGTTTTACTAACTCAGCAGTGCAGTGACATCCACCCCACAGTCTTCTGTGAACCTGCTGAGTGCTAGAGTTGGCCAGAGAGATTTCACTCAGTCCCTCAGTGGGTCTGATCCACCACTGACTGGAACTTCAAAGCAGATGAGGAATATCACCTGCTCAGACTAGTTGCCCTGCTTGCATGGATGGTGACACAAGCTTCAGGGGAGGGGTGAATTTGGCATGCCTTGACTTGTACAGAGAGAGGAATTTCCTTTGTATCATTATTGCTCTACCAGCTGTAAAAGCTCAGATTTCTATTTTTGCACAACACTTCTCCAAACAAAGGGATTATACTGACATGTGTAATTAAAATCCACAGTCTGGGGAACTGCAAAATTGACCATGCCTTCTGAAGAAGTAGCTTCTAGAAGAAAAGTCAGCAACTCTAGAGAAAGGGCAAACTTTTTCACAAAATTGGGGGAGGAAACAGAAAAAAACCCTTACTCTTAGATTTCTGCTTTCTACCACATGATGCATGTGTTTATCTCCTTCACTGTATGAGAAAATGATTGCACAGCTGCCTGGAAATCTCAGTGCAAGGTCCCTCCTCCTCAGTACAGTTTATTCTCGTTAATCTTTCCAAGGTCTCCCCTTTCCACTGCCTATTGCACTTCTATCTCCTGGGCCATTGCTGCCTGTTATCCTCTCCTGTCAAGGTCACTCTTACCTCTGTTCTTGTCCCATTCTTTCTACTTCTGCCCTTCTCCTCTTGCCATCTTTCATGCAAGTGCCACTCAGCCTCTCTGTTACCTCACTTGCTAACTCATCCAGTCCTGGTTGATTTCCAGACCATCTGAAAGAGAGGAAATTGGTAGAAACTGGAGAAACCAAGGGCTTCAAACCTGGCTACAGGACCAGTGTTTTTGCTGTCCCTCATAAGTGGAAGTCATTGCAAAGAGATTTGTTGCCCTTCTGCTCTGGGTCAAGATGTCATGTTCTCAGTCTCAGTTCATAACAAAAAGGTTTGTGCATGCTGAATATAATAGCAGAAAGGGTTGGAAGGCTGCGTTCAGCTTGAATCACAGTAAAGAGTATTTCCAACCAAGAACAAGGGCAGTCCATAGAGTCAGCTGCTGTGTTTCTGTCTCTGATTAGCAGATGAAGAAGCCTCCATTTACCACATTTCTTCAGGCAGAGTGGCAGCATGCACTTCTGCAAATGCCAAAAGAGACAAGTGATGCTCACTCCCTGGCAGTGGCCTGGCCAGTGTGCTATTTCTCAATTAGGTATTTGGCTCCATCCTTCCACACTGAGTTCAGCAGCTTAAAGCACTGTCGCCACTCTTGCTGCGTAGTTTGCTCTCAGAGCACGAGTGACACAGGGTGTCCTCTTACTGCCCCTGAAGCAGGAGGACATCACAGGATTTACAGATCCTGAGGGGATGATTTGCTGGAGCATACACTGTTGGCCTAGAGCAGCTACCATGGAGGTCAGGGACAAATCTGCCATTGGCTTATGTGGCAGCTGGTACTATCGAAAAATGCCACCCTTGGGCTCTGTGAACTTGGGCTGCTTTCTCTGTCCCACAGGAGGATTGCAAACTTCTTTCATCCGCAGCCCTGGGGAGAGGACAGGCAGTAGAGGAGAGCTATCCAGACAAAAATAATTTTCTTTCTAACAGCACTTTGAGATCTACCCTCTAACCAGACTCCTCCACAAAGGAACAAAATCACAACCTTTTAAATAGACTTTTTCTCTACACAGTTTTGCACCCAAGTGAAAGTCAGAGACCCCACTAGCTGTCAGAACCCATCTAAGTCCTCATCCCAAACTTCAGCTGAATTTAGCTTCTTGCAACAGCTTATCCTGTTTGGTAGTCTTTCTCCTTTCTCCTTGTTTAAATAGGTGCCCAGACTCAAGCAAAAAGTGATGAAATCAAAACCCTGGGAGACCTACTATGCAGGACGGTCACAGTTTAAGCATTGCTGTCGTGCTTTCAGACACAGTCATATCCAGGCAGTGTGGAGCCAGCAGGTAGAAAGACCATCTGAAAAGAATTTTAAAACTTAAGACACACAACTGAAGTAATGAAACATCCCAGCAAAGAACTAGAAAGGCACTAGAAGCCTGAAGAGACTTGTCAATGTCAACCGACAAAATCTGCTGCAGACCCAGCCTTAAGAGGAAACAGGAATTCCTTGCCTAGAGATGTCTTCTGAACAGAAAGTCCTGGAGGTGATAAACTCTGGAAGAGCATTGGCCCTTGGATGGTACCAGCCAACAGGCCTATGGTGAGATGGCAAAGCAGATTCCTCTGAAGTAACACATGCTGTTATCTCTGAGCACGTTACAAAGCCGAGGTGGACATGGCATTTGTATCGAAGTTCAAGTCATCCTTGTTTCAGTGGACATGTAACTCTGCAACCCTTTACGATTCTTCAGCTGTGGAGGTCCAGAGTCTAAGGTCAGACCCTCATAAAGAGGAATTTACTCATGATCAGCTGACTCTGATGTTGCCCTTTGAAAGGACACATCAACAATGTGAGTAAAACTGCCTCACCCACTTCCACGACCCCCCTCCCTTTCTGATACCATTTTGTCAGTGCAAACTGGAAGCAGGGATGGCAACTCAGACCTGCTAGAGTGAACTTTGGCTGCAGTGTGAACTGTTTACTCTGACTGCTGGGTATCACCCACCAGGCTCCAAAACCAACATGAACTACATGATCTGATGGGCGTAGATAACATTCACTAACAGCAAACAGAGCAAGACTAGAGAAGTAAACTGTCATACTCCAACTACTGCCTTGTGAATTGCAACACCATTCGGGTGTAATATACTCCTCTACCCAAAGAAAGGACACACAGGGCTTTATAACTGAAATCCCACTTCACTCATGTACACAAAAGGGGACTTTAAGCACGGGCCTAGATACTGTTAAATTGGAGTATTGGGGGCTGCTTGTAACACAGACTGTTTGCAAGCACTTGATCAGGCCTGCTTCTGCTAACTTAAAAGAAGCTACACACTTCAAAGGTTACCCCCTTTCAGGCTATGTCTCTAGCACAGTAGTCTTCTAGCACTGCTGTTAGCACCGATACCTTGCACTGTTCCCAATCTGTCCTTCAGAACTCTGCCCGAAGCTCCCTGGAAAATTTCCCAGAGTGGTTCAGCTGACAGTAGCATTAAAAATCACAGCATGTGTCTGTCGACTTCTTTGTATCAAACATTCAGAGATAGCACACAGCGGAGTTGTAATGGTCACAGCTATGCTCTCGACTGCTTCTGTCTCGGGGTCTGTCTTTACCAGAGGGGACCATCTCCAAGCAGACAGCTGCAGATCTCACTCCAGTGAAAATACTTCATTCCCTAACAGCTCTATAACTTCAACTCCTTGCTGCAAAATCCACTACTCAAGTTTTGCCCTTAATTTGAGGGTCATCCACGCACAAAACCTCTTAAATCTTTCCACTGGCATACCAAGATAAGGAGTGAGGGTGTTATTAATGCCAGGCACTGCTACGACAGCCTCCCCTCCACACTATTTTCCCAGGACTGTTGTTGAACAGATACCTTGTGCTGTCCTCCTCGTCTTGTCCTTGAGAATTCTGCCCATTATTCCTTGGAAATTTTCCCAGAGTGGTTCAGCTTACAGCAGCACTAAGAATCACAGCACATGTCAGTAGATGTTTTTGTATCAGATGTACCGAGATACAATGCAGCAGATTATCACAAGGTTAGCTCTGTTGTATCCCCTCTTGGTTATTTAGAATAAAAAAAAAAAAAAAAAAAAAAAAAGAGAGAGAAGAAAGGAAGGAATAAAGAAAGAAAGAAAGAAAGAATTCATCAACAAGAAACCACAAACCTTCCTTAAGCGGTAACCAGGCTACTGTTTTTTGGAACTTTTCCTGATATAACAAAAGACACCATGAAGACAGGAACTTTGGCAGCAGTGGCTTTGAACTCCCCAACCCCTAATTTTCCTTTGGTTTTCTATGCATGTGTCAGTGGAAATACAATCGACTGCTAGGGAAACAGTCAACCTCCAAATAGATATCTAAGCAGCAGCAAGCCTCTGGAAGTTACTGTTGCTAGAATCAAAAGGAGATTTTCATCAAAGCAGCCCCAAATTCCCGAGTTAACTGATGTCCTGTTTTGCCCGCTCACCATCACCATAGTGACTGGAGGAGCTGCTGCTGAGCCCTCGCTCTGCAGCTCGGGGCAGGGATGAGCAGGACGCAGAGCTGGGGAGGAGTGACTCGGACGTGGGGACCAGTGGTGGAGACTTGGGCTGTGGGACGGGGCCTTGGGGTGCGCTTTGGGGTGGGGACAGTTTAGAAAGGGAAGAGGTACGAGCATCTTCACTAAACACCAGCACGGACAAAGGGACTGCAGTGTTATGAGAGGAGTCAGAAGGTGAAGGAGGAGGAGCTGAAGATGAGGAGCGTGAAGGAAGAAGTTGTTCACAGCAATGCAGGTTAGCTGGAGCTGGAACAAGGCGATTCATTCCCCTGGACATCATTTGTGTGGACTGCTCCCTCTCCTGGGGAAGACTCACCACCTACCCACCCTTTACTCCTTGAGGGTTCCAAAGTCCAGTTAAAATCTTCACAATGAAGCTAGCCCAGAAGATCATGCAAGAAGATTAGAACCAAGCTGGTGAAAAATGACGTATTACAGTAAATACCCACGTGAAGCAGCCCTGGAGAGGTGAAAGCCTCTGCTGAGCTTAACAGCTCACGAGCATATACCATACTGGCTGATACTGGTGTACAACTAATGCCCCTTTAGCCTGTTCCTTCTAATTCCTTGCCCAGTTGATGACCTCTGCTGTGGAAAAGTTATGATTTAAATACAATTAAAAATGAGAGAAGAATTATTTTTGTTTTACAGAGGGGAAAAAGGGGGACAGGTTTGCCTGTAAGCAGGAAGCAGTGGCAGGGCTGTGAAAAAAACCAGCACTTTCCAAATCCCTGGAGTTTGACCAAAGTTATCCACCTTGTCTAGTTGCACGTGCTTTGCCAGCTTTGTAGAAGCTTTCATTCCAGTGATGCAAGGCTGGAAATAGGCCTTGCTTGATTCTTAATAGTCTATGAAAGTCATCATATGATAGCATGGCAGGCAATGACGCAGTCAAAGGTCACAAGACATACAGCCATTCCTCTTGGCTTTACAGCCGCTTTCCAGAGCCAAGACTCCTTCTTAAACCATTTTGCAGTCAAGTGCAGCAGCACTCCTGCCTGCCAAGCACTGGGGAGCCCTACCAGTCAGCCCTGGAAGAGGCACACCATGCTTTTGTCTACAGGCACCAACAAGAGAACAGCAATGGATTTGCAAAATGCAATTAGCATAAATAGATTCTTACTGACTGCAGCTGCAGCTGCTTGGCAACATAAGAGGGGTGCGAGTCTCACTTTTACAGATATGCTAGGCTTGTACGGAAGGGCAGGGGATGGAAAGACCTCTTCCAAAAGATACAAAGGAATAGAGGGAAGTTACTGTTGCCCTACGTCTTCCACAAGCTAAAAGCAGAAGAAGGTCTTCTCACCATTCTGTGGGAGACATGGCTACCTAATTCAAGACTCATAATACATACATAAAAGTTTGCATAACTAGGAACAGTCCTTGTCCTGAGCAGCTTATAGCTTTATTAGACTTACAGGCTTTATTAGGTGACAGGTGGGCACCTCGATACGAGAGAGATCTCGAGGGGCTGGAGCAAGGGCAGAAGAGGGCAACAAGGCTGGGGAAGGGCCTGGAGAATAAATCCTGTGAGGAGCCTTGAAGGAGCTGGGAGCGTTCAGTGTGAGGAGGAGGAGGCTGAGGGGAGCCCTCATCCCTCTCTGCAGCTCCTGACAGGACATTGCAGAGAGGCTGGGGCTGGGCTCTGCTCCCAGGGGATCAGGGACAGAACAAGAGGGAACGGCTTGAAACTACAACAGGGGAGGGTCAGGCTGGGCATGAGGAAAAAATTTTCACCAACAGAGGGGTCAGAGAGTGGAACAGGCTGCCCAGGGAGGGGGGAGTCCCCATCCCTGGGGGTGTTTAAGGGCCGTTTGGATGAGCTGTGGGGGGATGTGGGGTAGGGGAGAACTTTGTAGAGTCGGGCTGAGGGTTGGACTCGATGATCCCAAGGGGCTTTTCCAGCCTGAAGGATTCTGTGATCCCGGTTTCTCAGACAGAACACAGATCAGGAGCCAGACTTCAAATGCTTTGGTGACGTGCAAGGTAAGTCTAGTAAGGCAAGTAGGAAGGACACAAAGGAAAAGGAGAAGTAATTAATATAAGGTGGAAAAGTTCAAGACTATAAAAAATAATCCCCACTGCAGCCTTCCCTGACCAAAGCAACGAAGCAGTCCGATTCCTGGGCACTCAAACAAGCCGCTCCTTTCCCCCAGAGCCTGCCACCCCACCACGGGGCTGCGGAGGGGACGGGGCACAGCCCACGCTTGGCCACTGACCCACCGCTGCCGGAGGTCATGGATGCACGCTGGGTGGCCGAGGCGGGGGGCAGGTTCCCCTGGCCTGTTACTTCTGTCAGAGGCCTTTCTCTCAGTAAGCTCTGGAAAGGCTCAGCTCTCGGGGCCCTTACCCCACCGGTATCTACGGCTACTTCACTAATTAAAATCATCTGTGTATGCTTTGGATTTGGCAGAGCCGCCTAACTCCTCACCTTTGTTCCTGTGGGTCAGTTTGACTTTCTGGAGCACCCAACCTAAGCCAGACTTTCAGAGCAGATCAGCATTTTGGTATTGTTCTGTTTTCTTTTTCTACAAAAGTATAATTCAGATTCTGGGGCCCAGTTCAAGGGCACACAAACAGCTTTTAACAGCCAGCTGAGATTTCCTGCATCTCTGACCGCTGTCACCCCGTTGGACTAGCCAGTCAGTTAAGAAATGCTTAAACCTGCACGGGACGTGACACATCTTTTCTCTGCACTTCGAGCAGTGTTTAGGAGATAAGTGCTGTTTCAGAGTCTGTCACTTCTTTGCTAAGGTTCCCCTAAGGAAACCAGTTCACATTTCTGTGCCCCACCCAGTGCCTGTCTCTGCAACTCTGCTCTCTGATCACTGTGATACATGGTAGATTATTGCTGCATTGTTCTTGGTAATTCTTGATCCAAAAAAGACATGGGCAAAAGTAAGTCCTGAGACTTAACCCCATGGTTTCTGTGAGAGCAGCAAACCAGGGCTGCAGGACAAAGAAAAAGGGCAACATAGCCCAGATTGAAGGAAGTCTGGGTAGTGTTTGGCTACACCTTTCACTATTGGTATTCCTCCACAGTTTTCATCAAGACTTCATAGAAATTAATCTACTAGGTCAGTTTAATAATAAATACCTTGCAGTGTGGGGGAGAATATCAAGTAAACCAAACGTAAGAGTTCAGTATTGCAGAGGTGATGACTAGATGATGCTGGGGGATGTGGGGTAGGGGAGAACTTTGTAGAGTTGGGCTGAGGGTTGGACTCGATGATCCCAAGGGGCTTTTCCAACCCAAATGATTCTGTGATTCTATGGCTAGGATCTTCCCACTCATGATAGCACATAACACGGAGGTGTAACCCCTGAGCAAATATTGATTTAAAAGTACTGCATAGCAACAGAACAGGCAGCAGCCAACTTGCTCTCGCTTGATTTTGGGAGCTGTAAGACCAGCCAACAAGCCCTCCCCCCCCCAAACGCATACAGCATTCCTGAGGCAAGTGTTAGTGCTGGATCTTGACCAAGAAAGAATTCCTACCGCCTCAGCAGATGAGAGGATGTTACAGTGCTTGCCTCTTTTCACTCATCTCCCCACTAGGCCCATTCCTCCTGTACTTGTACTTCCCCTTGTCTGAGGACTTCTAGCACAGGGGCCAGTGGCTATCAGCAGGATGCACACAGAGCCTGCCTGCCCTTGGCAGCAGCTATTCTAATGGAAACAGCAGAAACTCAAGAGACAGGATAAGGCTGGAAAGTGCTGAAGGGGGAATGCAAAAGGATTAAAACTAGCAAGAGCACAGCTGCATTCAGCATCAAGCTATAACCCCGATTCTCCTTGCTGAGCATTGCTCTGTAACTTGGGTCGTTCCCTCCCTCCCTCCCGATCACTGCTGGCTGGCTGTTCTCTTCCCACAGGTATCATTCAGATGCTCCTGGGATATCACACAGTAAAAAGCAATAAATGGCCAAACAGCTTGTAACTAATGCCTACTGCTTTCTGAAAGGGAGAGGGGCTGCAGGGCTGAGAATTCCCTCTCTTGGAATTTGAGTGCCACCTTGTGCTGTGAACAGCAACAGTCAGTGCATAAGAAACAACTTGTCCAGCAAAGCAAACGAGAGAAGGGGGACGAGAAGCCATCTCTGGAGAAAAGCTGCATTAGGCGTTCTGGCTTTTGGAGATCTTTCCTTCTGGTACCAACCAGCATCACCCTCAACATCCTGCTGTAGGGTAGATTCTTCTTTTTGAAGGGAAAGGTGGGCTACAGTGAGCAGCTACTTGCGAATAAGGTCTGACCCTGAACAGCAGCACAAAGTCTGACCCAGCCAAGTCAGACCTCGGGCCTAACCGTGCCCCAACAGCTACAGCTGGCAGGTGTCAGCCCTGTCCTCAGCACAGACAAGCCCAGGGAGAAACAAGGTGCCATCTCAGACAGAAACTTTCTGCTGAGTGTTACAGACACCAACACTGGGGCCTGGTTTGCAACAGAAAAGCCTGTAAGTAACACAGGTGTGGAAGGTGAACCAGTAAAATGCCACAATTTCTACATGCAAAATAGTGCTATCCTAAAACAACATGCGGGTGAGAGGCCAGCTGGCTTGCTAGGGGAAAAGAAAAGCAGGGTTTGAGTTTCTTATTTGCTTCTTTAAAGTCACTTTGAGGCTTTTACTCTAAATATTGCTTATCTGCTCAAGTTATATAGAGGTGCCTCAAATGAGCTTCTGAAAGTGCCTGCTTCTCTACACAGATTTTTAGGGGAGCTTTAGCAGAGTCAGCCTTCTGGAAATGTTTTTTGTTTTTTTGTTCAGAAATGGGACTTGTTACTGTGTGAAAACGCATTTCAAAGTCAGCCTAAAAGATTTTGCACTGCTATTGATCAATTTAGGTTCAATCTTTTTATAACTTGGAATATTTTTGCAAGCTGGCTATAGACTTGGAGACAGTATTGCTTTGAGTTTTATTCATTTCAGGGTTTTTTCACAAAACAAAAAGAGGAAAAAAAAAGCACCTTCTGGAAAATATTTCTGTAGTGAAGTACGAATTCCTTTGCAAACACCTTGGAAAGGAACAGGGTGTGAGTATCCTGTTCGTGAAAACTGCTCACAGTCAGAATCCAGTAACCTGAATTCTGAAGTTAAGACTACAGCTAGGTACTCCAAGGATTAAAATGCCACAAGGATAATAATGTTTTTCTCTCAGAGCAGGAGTGATAAACCCAGGAGATTCAGAATTCAAGTTATGTTCAAAAGAATTCTGAATGTGGCACAGAAATGCACTTTGAACACACAGATCTTACCCCAAAGGGTCTTAAGCTACACATCTAAGCAGTCCCTCTGTCTGCAGCAAGACCAGAGATGCAATAAGGGTCACCCTCTGTGTACACCCTCACAAGGACGAGTCAAACAGGGAGCTTGATGGATCATTTTTCCCATTAGTGATTAACTACCACAGGTGTGTGTGGCCAGGGGGAGTACATCCCAGCTTTGACAGAGCGAAGACCATCAGCTGAAGCTTCAGAGCACTGAAGGCAAAGAGAACAACATTAGAGTTGAATTTTGTCTTCCACTTCCTTCTCCCAGGCTCCTGCCTCCTTTGGCATTTGCAGCGTAGAGCTCTGATGTAACCGGACAGATGAACATCACAAACTGGTGCCAGCAGCAGGGCTCTGGCTCTGCCACCTCACCCAGAGCCCAGACCGCACTGCAGCTGCGTGGGGGACGCCCTCGGTCATGGGCCTTACGGTGACACTTGGCACCAGCCGCCCACACCAGCACGAGGACAAGTTGGGAGCACTGGTCAGGGCTCTTGGCCCACTGCTCACTCTGTGCTCCCAGCCCCAGGCTGTCAGGTGGGGTTTTCCAGGGGCACCAGACACCCCTCTCCTCCCTCTGCAGATGCGCCGCCTCTAGGGCAGCACCTTGTGTGCAGGTCAGCTGCACGGGATGGAAACGTGGTATGGAAAAGTCCTGAACGAGCAGAGCTGGAGGTGGGATAGAACATTAAACTCCCAGATGGAAGCAGTAAGCGGGGGGGCAGGACTATGTGACCCAAATATTTCCCAGCAGGGAAGTCTGCCATTTAATTGGATGCCTGATGCCCTTGACGTGGGATCCACGTGCTCTGCCTGACGGAGCCGCAAGAACGCCTGTGTATGTATGAACTAATTACTGATTAGCCTAACAACGCTATTCACAATATTTGATTACAGTGCTATTATTGAAGCCTAATTACTGCCCAACCTAACAGAGAAGCATTACAGAATCACAGAACTACAGAATCACCTTGGTTGGAAAAGCCCCTGCAGCTCCTCCAGTCCAACCATGAACCTCACCCTGACCGTTCCCAACTGCCCCAGATCCCTCAGCGCTGGCTCAGCCCGACTCTTCAACCCCTCCAGGGATCCCGGGGACTCCCCCCTGCCCTGGGCAGCCCATTCCAACGCCCAACAGCCCCTTCTGCACAGAAATCCTTCCTCAGAGCCAGCCTGACCCTGCCCTGGGCAGCTTGAGGCCATTCCCTCGGGGCCTGGCGCTGGGGCCTTGGCTCCAGAGACTCATCCCCCCTCTCTGCCCCCTCCTGGCAGGGAGCTGGAGAGGGCCAGGAGGTCTCCCCTCAGCCTCCTCTTCTCCAGACTGAACCCCCCAGTTCCCCCAGCCGCTCCCCAGCAGACCTGTGCTCCAGACCCTGCCCCAGCTCCGTTGCCCTTCTCTGGCCACGCTCGAGTCATTCAATGGCCTTTTTGGGGTGAGGGGGCCAAAACTGAACCCACTCAGCGAGGGGCGGCCTCCCCAGTGCCGAGCCCAGGGCTCAGATCCCTTCCCTGGCCCCGCTGGCCCCGCCAGTGCTGACACAAGCCAGGATGCCATCGGCCTTCTTGGCCCCCTGGGCACGCTGCTGGCTCATTATCACCCCCCAGGTCCCTCTCTGACTGGCAGCTCTCCAGCTGCTCCTCCCCAGGCCTGTAGCCCTGCTGGGGGTTGTTACACACGTGCAGGCATAAGACAGCGAGGAGTTCACCCCTTATCTAGGCCATGTGCTCCCACTAGCTGACAGCAATCACTCCCCTTCCTACCAAACACTCATCGCTCTTCCCTCTTGGGGTTCCCCCTCTTTGAGCCTCTCAGAGTCCTCTACGTCCTGTCCATCCTGACACACCTTGTATGAGCAAAGCCGTAATGGCTCAGACCAAACAAGGTCCGTCTTCTCCTAGAGTGCAATCTCTTGGCAGTGGCTGACAACGTTTAGAGCGGCACACAGGGAACAGTTTCACACACCCCTTTGTAAGAGCAACGATTGCACTGTTTCCCCACAACTGACAGAAGCTCAATGGTGTAAATTCACTCCGTTAAGCAGCTACACTCACAAACACTACCATCAGTGTTTCATAGGTGTAAATACAGCTCAGAATTTGTGTTACAAACCTAGAAAATATGAATGTTTTGTGTCTTTTTTCTACAAAAAATAAAACTTGAAGTTTGGGGGGGGTGTGTGTGTGTGTTTCAATAAAAAGATGAGATGCTACATTTCAGTCTTTCTTCAAGCTTTACAAAAATGTTCAGAACAGTCTCATCTCAATTCCTTAGCCTTTCCTTAATCCTTCTCCCATTTATTGCCTGCTATTTTTCTTCTATCTTGAGTTCACACCTGATCCTATTTGTATCTACCAAAATAACTGACACACACATATGGTTAGTTTCACCAGAAATTTCATTTGTCATCCTGTGCTGTAAATTAAAAGTCATATACCAACGCAGCTTTGGGCTTTTTGCTAGAAATCTAATAAACCTGAAAAGATTTTCATTTTATTACACAACATATTCCCGAAGCTGGAATCCTTCCCCATTAGTCACTTACTCCAGACAGCTGATTTATCTCTGCTACCG
This sequence comes from Athene noctua, assembly GCF_965140245.1. Classification (NCBI taxonomy): domain Eukaryota; kingdom Metazoa; phylum Chordata; class Aves; order Strigiformes; family Strigidae; genus Athene; species Athene noctua. The sequence goes on from NC_134050.1 coordinate 20,386,415, forward strand.
GCCTCAGAATTCAGAGTTACGTTCTACAGAAGAGGACTTGCTCTAGGCTTAAATCTTATGCAATGCAGCATGGAACAACATGGATTTTTTTTTTTTTTTTAGGAGAAACTATTTTTCCACTTGATTTTACAATTTTTATATAAAAGTTAACAAGGCAGCTGAAGGTGTAAAGGAAAAGATAAAAACCTATTCTGCCTCAAAATAAATCCCTTCATCCCCCCAAACAGAAATATACAAAAATATTTTTTCATTTCAAAATGGTTTTAAATGAAAGCCAGCATGCAGATAATGCTCGGGACATCTACAGATTTTTAACAACTCAAGATTTTTAAAAAATCATGTATTATTCAGCTATCAGATACACATCTTTGAAAAATAAAGAAAACACACTGAGCTTTCAGGAGGGATTAACATGATCTCAGAACCTATGTTCGGTCCCATATTTAAATAGGATGCAAATAGTTTGGCTTCTGGATTTCACTGGAGATCTACAATAGCTGGACTCTACATGACTCCTTTGTGCCATGCCAAGAAGAAAACTTTCAGAATTATTTAAGTCACTTAAATCTGGTTCTTAAAAGTAACTGTAAACCCTGTCTTACTGTTAATACTGAAGGGGGGGGAATCCCGCCCAGACGGGCCTGGATGAGCCTGGCTGACCTTCAGCTCTAGAACAGCTTGGGCGGGCCTTGCACTTGAACTACTGGAGAGAACTTAAATCTCTGGATCTGGAAAGACTGTCCTTCTGTCTCGGCATCTCAGCGATAGCCAAGAAATTTTGGTGACCTTGACAGTGTTGTCCAGCAGTCCTGCCCTAATGCTGTACACATTTGCTTTACGCACACATTAATAAAACCATGTTCTATCCAACACGTTTCTATGATTACCATTCTCTACCTCAGATCTACCAACTTACAACCAATTCTGTTGTAAAGTGTTGCAGCCAAACATAGTAATTGGAGCAGAAAAGCCTATAAATGTAATTACAAAGGAGAATTGACTTCTGATGAACATCATAAAGCATCAGTGGAAAAATCTATGGTTTGTTGGACCCACCGACAGCTCCACACTTGACTGAAACACACTGCCAAATTGTTTAATCATTGTTTAAGATAAAGCCATCCCTGAGCAACACTGCTGAACTGGCTCCATACCTGTTTCAGCACTGACTTACCTGTACCTGCAACAAGGGATCCTCCAACACCACCACCTGGGGCACCATTTCTGTGGCGGGAACTGTTCTGATCATGTTCCATGCAAAGATGAATCAGAGTAAAATTAGAGTTAAAGCAAATGCAGCTGCCTGGGAAGAAGTCATGGATTTTCTTTGCCTGTGGGGAGGAGGAGTAACACTGAAACAACTGTGTACACCCTGCAATATTTCATGGGATCAGTGTAAATAAGGTACGTGAATTGAAGTGTGATGACCACAGAAGTTGCCTTGGTGGATAAAAAGCAGCAGCTACAACAGGCAAATGAGCAGATGCATAGTGTTGCTGAAGACATACAACCTACCATAACCTTGTTGACTTGTGAAATCAAGAGTTTAGGAAGGAGTGACAGGGATTATGCAAGGCCACAGGTTTACTTATGACCCGGCCCAAACAAGAGAATACTCACTGAGGAAGGGGATTTAGGAAAACACGCTATGCTAGCAGATATAACACAAACTTGAGTGACTTAATTTTCTGCACAGCTCCCAAACTTTCACTCTTTCATTCCTAAAAGGGTAACCAACCATACAAATATGGGGAGCAAGTTTCTGAGCTTATTTTAAAGAGCACGGACTGGCAGTGCTAGGTAGAACGGACAAAAGGAAACCAGAAAAAAAAAAACAAAACAGCTGAAAGCAGATGCTTTGGGGGGTATACTGGGTGCGTTTAACGCATAGTGGCCAGCAGTGCAGCTGAATCAAGCCAATGCTTTGTGAGCAAGGATGGTAAGCTTCACAGAACCTAATACCCGAGCATTCGGAGTACGTATGGAGACAACACCTAATGCCCAACAATACACCAGAGGGAAAAAGAAGAAAAACAGAAGGAAAAAAAGACAGTGACAGGACATTCATGTTAATCTTGCAGAGAACCCACAGCAATTATATCAGACATAATTTTTTTCAGGTCCAAAAGCCCTGTTTGCACGCTGTAACTGGAATTACAGATGAGGTAGAAAAGAGCACGCTTGATTAGCTCAGAGGGGGACTAATTTTAGACAATATTACAATAGCATCTGACGATCACAAGTTTTTGCTGTTTGCAGAAACATTGCTGCTTCTTGGCACATGCAACTCTCCAGAAATTCTCCAATGTCCAGGGAAATGTCCCTGTACATGTGAAGCAGGAAAGGCTTGACTCTTATTTGGTTATTTCCAATCAAATCACTCCTTCTCAAATAAATGTAAAGTACCTTTCTCGGTCATTCAGAGAGACATGGGAGAGGTTAGACTGCCCTATGCAAGGCAGATGGAAACACACTGAGTAATCAGCTTTTCTGTCTCTCTGCGATCAGCATGAACAGCATCCAAGAGGACTGAACTGCCTGTAATTTATTTTGCAGCGATTTGACTGTACAGTAAGTCTACGACAGCTTCTAGTTGAGCAGAGTGCTTAGGCATGTCCCCTCTCCCATACACTCACTGCTATTTTTTTTAAAGAACACAATTCCATAACACTGTTTTGTAAAGAAACAGTATTTTTTTTTTTCTTACAAAGAATCAACACCCTTGCACCTACCCTATTAACCCACCACATCAAAGCTGCAAATCAGCCGACATCTGCTACCCAAATGTTTAAAAGCTCATCACACTAAACCTGTCCTCAACTGTACGGCAGCTCGGTACACGCTGCCTGTGCCGTGATGCTCACCAATCCACAGCCAACCTGCTGCTGGCATGGTGGTTGTAATATTTCCTTTTTAGCCTCACAACCTGTCAGACCTAACACAAAAGTAGCTGACGAAGCCCATTTGTAACACGCTTCCTCCAATTCTTCAACCTACTAAAAGATGCCCTGTGGTCACCCTAAACCTACCCAACTGTTGCATCTTTTAGCAGTACCTTGGGAGATGAGATTCATAAAGGCCAGACAGGGTCCCTGCCAAATAATAAAGGTTAGACAGGGTCCCAGGGTCAAATCACTACTGACTTCACAGTGCTCTGTGGTTCCAACTGGGCAGCAAGAAACATCCCCAGGCTGGCAGGTTCTCATAGATGTGACACAGTCATCTACTAGTAAGGTTAGTGAAACATCATGATCTGCCAGTTCACATATAAATGATGAAGAAACCCCCATTTTCTGCAGCAGAGGAATGGCAGAAGAGATTGGGGTTGTGCAACCCCTGCCCACCTGATCAACTTGGGGGAACACATAGAATTGTTTTCAAGGCATCTGTAAAACCAAAAATCCATGTGGGACACAGCCATGGACCTGTCTACCCTGGAAATGACTGAAAGCTTTTGTTCCAAATTCTCCAAGACAAGAAGGTTGTTCAATGAACAAGAGCAACCCAGAGTTTGATGCCCAAAGAGCTACTTTACTTATTTCTGCATCAGAGAAGAGCAGCTCTCACTGAGGGGTTGGCTGAACATGAGTTAGTAGGAACATCCACTCCAGGAAAGCAGCTTCCACCTCTGAGGACAGAAATCTCTTGCCCTTTCTTCACCAGCCGTTTCACAATCTGCTTTCATCACTTGATGCTGGTTTAGCAAGCCCTCAACTTGCTCTTGAGCACACTGGTCAGTATATGCCAACAACAGCTGGCAGCGCTGCATCAAGCCCATCCCTCCTCAAACACCCCCGGGAATGGTGTTTCTGCAAACCAACCACCCCCCACTGGAACCACCACGGCTGCCCGAGGCCCACGGGGTAGGAGCAGCAGGGAGACACGAGCTGCCAGAAGAGCTGACTACGGCACAGAGCACACAGGCAGAGCTCAGCTCTTCACAGCTTCTGCCCACACAGCCACAGCCCCGCAGTGAAAACGTGAGGGAATTCTTGAGGAAAGAGCTGTATTACTGTTACCTGCCATCAACTGCTGGTAAACTTCCTACTACAAAGCAAGCCCTTAATAACACAGCTATCTTCCCCCTAACCCAATCTTTAATAACCCATTTTTACATGCTATGGTACAATTAAAAACCCCACAAGACAACCCACCGCCGCTGACTCAGTACTCAGAAGTGCCAGCGTACTTACCGCAGCTTTTGTGTTCAGTCCTCCGTGAACCAAAAGCCCGGGTCTGAGACGCGAGGCTGTGTGCTACATACAGGCCTACCCTTTTTAAAAAATATACACACTCATGAGCCTTTCACAGAGACTGTAAAAACCAAGTTACAAGTATTATGTTTAATTTTACACTTAATTCTCTGCTAAGAATACAGAAGGGAAATGAGATGAAGGCAGACTCCACCATCTGATTTGCAGTCTAACAAATTACTGAGATGCATTTGGAACGATTTCTCTGAAAAAATTCTTCATTTCTGTGAGGGTCAGAAAAATGGGCCAAACCACTATGATCAGCTGACATGCAAATCCACCCACCCACGGCCACTAAGGCTTTCACAGCTGTGTAATACAGCGCTCACCTAATTCAAGCTCTTGCTCTTCTGGGCAGAGAGGGTTGGACTTGACACGAACATACTGTGCAGGTACCAGTGGATTTAGTTAATCAACAGCACGTGCTTTATGATGTTTCTACACCCTAGGTACAAAACCTCTAAACCTTAATCCAAGGAAAACAAAACACCACAGACCAAAGTGCTATACAGTTATGTCAGCTATGACATTTTAGACCTGTTCCAAAGAAATGGCTTATCAATGAGCCGATTTATAGGTACAAACAAGTCCAGTGTGCCCAGAAGTTTCCTAACATTCTTTTATTAAAAACAAAAGAGCCAAAGATTGCCCTGATGCTCTTCATTGTTATAAAGCAGACTCTGAAGTATTAAGTGAACTCCGTATGAGCAAAGAACTCCAACTGATGCAGAGTTTAAAACTAGGTTTACAATTTCCTATTTTATTGGCATGGATGTATTTCTAAACTTAAAAACCCTTCTGGCAAGTTATCTCAATTTCTTATGACAAAATTTCTCACAACACACAAATATTTACAACATATACATATTTTTTCAGTCTTTTACAACTGGTTCTTAAAAGACAAACAATTTATAGGTTACCACAGAACAAAAGCTGTGACTTAGTTGTTTTTAAATTTCATAAAACTATCATAAGTTAAAGTGAATAGATTTTCTTTAAATTCCTTGTAGCATTTTACAAGTGCAACAGAAAAATATGAAGAACCAATTTAGGATAGCTGCAGTTCATTGGATAAATGTTGCCCGTTGTAATCACATTTTTCACAGCAAATTCTTGAAAAAATAAGCACCAATCATTCTTGCAAAGAACAATTTTATCTAAAAGTATTGAAAAGTGTTAAATACAAGGTGTTTAATTTACATAACAAGCAATAAATACACCATATCCAAACTTTTATTCTGCATACTGCTACCCTTGTACATATAATGTACTAAAAAGTCAGCAAATTGTCAACACCTTTTCTTTTTTTCCTTTTTTTTTTTTTTTTTAAAGAAATCAATTTGACTTCCAACCAACGGTTTGCTACTATAACAAAGGCCACAAACAGTACGTCTGGGACAGCATACAGTGTTAAAACTGACAAACTCCAAGGGGGAAAAAAACATCTAGCAAATAAATTGAAAAGCTGTAGATCATTGCTGGTGATATTAACATATACTAGAAAAACCTTAATATGCTGCTACTATGATTTTTTTAAATTGTTTAGTCAAATATTGTGAGAGCAAACTAATGCTCTTACTGATCAAAAATAATTATGTAGCCACACTGTATTCTCATTGTCCTGCATGGAAAGATTTGATGCAATTTCTTAACTTTGCTTGAGCCTTTATTTTACAACAGAGCATTACCTCTAACTCAGAATTGCACATAAGAAGGCTATTAAAAAGTACAATAAAAATCTGCACAAATCAGACTTAAGAAGAGTCAGTATGCTGTACACTTTCTACAATATTACGTTGATAGGTGAATAAACAATAAAGAAGTGCTGCCACTAAGTTCTTCAGAAAGTTCTTCAGTTGAGGAATAATCAAATGGAATTTTTGTTGTGTTTTTTTTTGTTGTGGGTTTTTTTTTTATTATTTTTAATTTTTTTTATTTAAAAATGACATCCAGGTCAGTTTAAGACCTATAAGCTTATGCATTGAGCCTTAAAGACTGATCTTCTCTCCTCCTGGAAGAAATATCAATATCTATTGAATCCTTGCCAACAATAAGCCTTAATCTCTTCGCTGGAGGAAGAGGAATAAAGTCATCAAATTCATCATCATAGTCATCTTCCTCTTCATCATCCTCTTCTGATGAAGATTCATCTGCTGTTTCTTCTTCATAGTGACCATAATCATCTACTTCCATTCTGGACTCCAAAAGGGAGAGAGTTTCACTACAACACATACCATTTTCATGAAGGTCCTCAGGGTATGTCCCTCTGTTTTCTTCCTCTCGTTTCAGCTGTATTTTTAATTTTGTTGAACTATTGCCTGATCCTGAGTTAAACCCATTATTTAGCTTTGCTACATATAAATTATTATCTTTTTCATGGTCTTTACTTAATTTGATGCTTATTTTTGAAGAATTCATTCCATCACTTTCTTGGTCGTTTGCCTTGCTACTGCTATCGTGGCGTCTACGAAGAGTCAGTTTAGGGATCCCAGAGCTATTTTCAAGGATAAGTTGTGCATCATACCTTGTGATTCGTCTTTTCTTTTTACTTTTTGCAGTTCTAAAGCTGTCTTTTGCTTTAAAATTGTCAGATGTTACAACAGAGCAGCCACCAGATCCAGGGATACAGTCTTTATAGCCAACAGGTGTGTCCGCCATATTATTCCTCTCTCCAAGTTCCGAATGAGAACTAATCAAATCTGGTACTTCATCTTTCACAGGTGTATTGTGCATAGTATCAGTTTCTTCTGTTTTTGCAGACGGTTTCACAAGTTTTCCTTGTCGAGATTTCTTTTTTGACATGCCTGCATCATTTTTCTGGCACCTAATCTCCCCTTTATGTGATGCTCCATGAGCCACATCATTTTCATTCAGTACATGAGACTGCTGCTCTAAAATGTCCAATTGAGTTCTGGTCAAATTATTCTTATAGCTATCCAACATATTTGGTTCAAGCTTTATGTCAGAGGTCTCCTTCAAATTCATCCTTGTTCTCACTGACCTCCTCGTTATGTATGTGCAGGGTGGTGTATCACCATGCTCGTGAGCACCTTTCACAGAATTCAGTTTATGTTCTCTGGCTGCATGCCTTGTCAAGCATCCACTAGAGACTGCAACTTTGACTGGTCCCTCCAATTCTTTATCCTTTTTAATGGGCAAGTTTTTATACAAAACTACTTTAGGCTCTTTGAGAACTAAATTTCCCATTTCGAGTTTTCTAGAAGCATTCTTTTGCTCTGGCCTTTTGCACTGATTTCTCAACTTTATCTTTGAAAGTAAAGGCTTTGCAGGCTTTTTCAGTCTCTTTGGTACCCTGGAATTATTTATATGAGTTAGTTTAGATGAGGTAGAATTTGATGATGCTGGAATTCTTGATATAGACTGTCTCGTTAATGTTCTATTTTTGCTGTTCTTTTTTACGCCAATTGAAGATTTTCTATTAGCTGCAAAAGAAAAAAAGTGGGTTTGTTATGACACTGCTTCACCCTGAGTTTCCCACTCCCAAAAACTGTAGTTATTTATTTTAAACACTTCATCAAAATCTGTGACACAGGCTAGGCAGCATGCAGTAAGGAGTGAGACTGCTTAACTTAGTTCTCTTCATGTCTGAGTTGCGTCTAGCAAAGAAAAAGTACACCTGAATTCCAGGTACATTTCTCTCACTGCCCCCAATCTACCAAGTTTGGTTTTTACTGAATTACTTCCTTCTACCCATTTTTTTTTAAAAATCCATCCCACATTATCCACTGTTATTAGTGAGTATTATTCCAGCAAAATCTGAGGATCAGCATGCTTTAGTATTAACTCCAGAATTTCTTCCTACACGGGGAGGAAAAAACCCCCAAACCCTTAACTACTGTAATGGTTCCAGTTTCAGGTACCCAGTTGTCTACCACCTACTCTGGTAAGCAAAGGAGTTTTGTCTGCCCAAGCAAAGCTGCAGCTCTAAAGCTTTGTAATTAGAGATTGTAAGAGGGTTTGGGGAAGTGGAGTCTTTAATTAAAAAAAAAAAAAAAAAAAAAAATCATCACAGCAGCAAACAGGAGCCAGATGGAACCATAGTATTTTATATGTCTCCAAACACATGTTCTAGTTAAGTCAAAGTTTAAGTTATTTATATTTTGCCTATACTGAGTGTGGCGGGGGTGGGGAAGGGGGGAAAGTAAATAAATAATACTCACTGCTCCATGACAAGAAATCTCTCAGGAGCAACATAAACAAAAATTCCTTCCAATTTCTTCTGAGATTACTGACTGTGCACCTTCACTTCAGAATGGGTACCTGAACTATCAGTCCTGGATGTGGAGAGGGAATATCTGCCCGATTTAAAGGATCTCTAATGGAAATGACTATTTTTGTTAATAATCTCTAAGAGTATTTATTTAAAAACTGTTTTCCAACAGAATGTAGGTAACTCAAACTAAGTTTTCTTTCCTGAACCATATGACTGCATGCAGTGTTTACCATATTTTGAAATACATACCTTACTAGTAGAACTTTAACTGACGTGTTGAGAAATATGACCCTATTTGCTTCTGATATAAATAAAATAAGAACAGACCACCTGTCCTTCTTGAAACACTTCAGCAAAACCATGAAATTGCTATTTAAATTGCCTTGATTCCTGAATAAATTACAGTTCTAAAGACCAGTATTCGAGATGCATCTCAACACTAAGAGAGGAGTTGCATCACAGTGAAAATTTTTCGTGTTTTCATGAAACCTTTAATCCTGCACTCCCTTTACTTACTTGCATTCGCTTTTTCCTGAGTGGTATCTGCATCAGTGTTAGAGCTGACGGACTGGCTGTCTGAATTTTTGCTGCTGTCACCCAACTTTTTGAGTCTGTTCAATCGTTTATCTGTTTCTCTCAGTCCATATTTACTATTAATCACAGGAGTAGGTGCTGGCAATCCCACTCTTGATTTAAAAGCACCAGTTCCACGTCTACAAAGAAAAAGAGGACACAATGTATTAGTAACTCTTAATATAAACTTAGAACTTTGTTTCATATACAGTAGTTTGAATCCCAGGTATACCTAGCACAAACCATACCAATAACCACTGAAATTTTGGGGGCTGTTCTAATACAATAGCTATACACCCACTAAAATGAGATAAGATGTGCAGAAAAACTTTCCATTCATTTCTTGCAAGAAGAAAAACTGGAGAAGTAGGTTTCCCTTGCTTTGTTTCTATTTTCGCATCATTTCATAGTCAAATTATACAGGTGGAATTGAACTATAGTAGTTCAAAATACTACTTCTATTAGCTTAGATAACTTAAATTTTTCCTAATGACATCAGGCTAGTAAAAAAACGCCAGCTTCAGTTACAGTGCTTGTTACTGCATCGGCAAGAGTTGAAAAGTCCAGAAAATGGAATAAAATTACCGCAGGTCTCTGTTTCTTCATAACTGAAGGACTCCAGTACATATTTACCACGTAAATGAAATGGCTGAGCAAAACTGGAAGCAAATCTACAGAACTTAACCAAAAGTGCACCAAAAAGATCAGACAGGATCTCAACCTCCTCAAGAATAAGATTTATTATCAGGTAGACACAATACTTCTTCTCAAATTAACTGGTATTTGTTTGATACACAATATTCTTTCAGTATTATTTTGAATTCTGCAAATTACAGGCAGTTTATGATACTAGACTGAACCTGGCACAAGCAACAGCCACTCCAGATCAGCAATGGTGCTATAAACAACCACAACTGTACTCTGACATGTCATCTTTGGTGCCCAGTTGTCTCAGCCAGCATGAACAGCAGGCTCACCTAAAAAGAGTACATGCACATATGTAAAGATATGCAAATTTTCTTGGTGATGACTTTTGGAGAATTGAAAAAAAATTGTAGTTCCAACCTTCCCACAGCTCCCAAACATACCCTACAGATTCTTAGAAGTCTAGCATTTTATCATTACAAATTAGCACCCTTTACAGCATAGTCAAAATTGAGTCACTTAAAGATGATTTTTTTGTGGCGTACAAAGTGACAGTTGCCTCCTTAGTGCTGGTAAGGACTAATTTTTCCTTGCTCAACTCCCCTAAATTCAAATCTCTTGTATTTGATTGTTGCAACACAGCCTTGTGCCTGAAAAGCTGTTTCCTAAAGTTAGGATTACCCAAATGTTACCTTTAAAATATAACATTTTCATGTACTTAAAATACGAAGATGACAGGTGAAAATATTTGAACACATGGAATTGGTTTGTCCTAAAAGTATGTCTGTATTACACGAAAATCAACAATCAAAGGAACCTAAGGAAAAAGAAACATATCACTCCCAGTAACAAGGGAAGAACAACGGTGCCCATTTATTCAATACTCAACAGATCCCAGGACTGAAGCACATTTTTACTAGTGGCTCTCTAGATAAAGTCTGAGACAGTACCCTTCACTCAGAATGAAACACCAACATCGTATGAGCTTGGAGGTCCACACCAGAAGGTTTTCCCTTGAATTCCAAGAACTATTAGTGACCAAACTGGCTAGTAAAAATGAAGGTAGGGTGATTAAACTGTTTATATGTAGGTGCACTAAGCTATTTGTCAATATGATTAATACTTGGTCCTTCGTAGGTTTTCTCTCTCTACAGTTAGGTCAAATAGTAACAGACCTATTATAGGTTCTGTGCAGTTCCTCTTGGAACTAGGTGAAGCTCTCACAAGTGATGTTGAGCCTCCATGCTCACAGTAAGCAGAAATTTCAACATGGCAAAAAAACAACTGTGAAATTCTTTCAAGTGATTTTGTGAAGAAACTAGGATGGGACAGCACCAGTGAAAAACAAATATAACAACTTTGCTGCTACTGTGTGACAGACAGATATAGGCAAGTACTGTCCAAAGCAGCAGACCTTATACAAACACACAAACCCCCAAGTTCTAATAACAGAGTGAAAACTACTTTGCCCATTCCCAGCAGAAGAGAACTTCAGGTAAACATAGAAAACATGAGATTGTCTTTCTCTAGTGCAAAAAAACCAGCAAAAGTTGGGGGGGGTGTCAGTTGCTAATGGTCTTGTAAAAGCTACAAATGCTTTTCCTTCCGATTCTACTTTATTAAGTACAAATATTTCTAAGAATTCACACTTCTTTTTGTTACTCTCATTTTGAGCTATCTTCAGAACAGAGAATCAAAAGAAAAACACAATGCAGGAGTTCTCAGGAAACACGACCGTTTAGTAACAACATAAAAAAATTATTACAACAAATAGCTAGGAAGCAATTATAATGTCTCCAAAAAATCTCAGTGCTCATAATCAAGGACTTTCAACTTCACAAAAAGATATCATGAATATGCCCAGTTCCATTTGAAATGTATTTCCATCAATGCATACCTTTCACAGGTGTAACATTCGCAGTATTCATTATTTTCTCCAAAAAACCCATCTCCATAGTAACAAGAAATTTCTTCTCCAGGTTCAATATCTCTTAGAGCTTTCACACACGCTGTATCTCTGCCCGTTGATACGAACTGGGGAAGGAGATGACAGGAAGGGGGGCGGGGGGAAGGTTAATCATTAAGATTGAACAGTATCTGAATAAGGAAAAAAAGTAGAACAGTTGGGGAGGAAAAGGTGCAGGGACAAAAGGGAAAAAAATGTGGGGTTCTTTATTTGTTTACTTTTAATTTCTTGCTTACCTTACAGTTAGGTCTGCAATCTGAAAAAGGTCCAAAAGATAAAGTCAATTAACTGTTGATAAGACCTGAAACATGAATAGTTGTAGATATCTAAAGTAAGGATTCACTCTGACTTCAGTAACTGTAGAATCTCAACTCAATACTGGGAGTTACGTTAGTATTGCACAAAGCTATACATCAAAGGATACCTATTTTGATATGGTTTGGTTTCTGAGCTCTTCCCTATGCTATTGAAAAAGTTTGGTTTCCCTCCTCTTTAAGGTAATAGGATTTATCTTAAATTCTACCTGCTTTTCCTTCAGCATACAAATACAACAGAATCAGTTAAGCTTCTGTGCAAAAGGTTAAAGAAGTTCATCTAAGAAATATATTACTGTTGACTAAGTTCAAAGAATTCAAGGTAGCCCACAATATACCAATTTAGCTGGCAGTTCCAAAGTCTCTGCGAAGAAAGAGGGTATCACTTCCTAGACCCTTCCATGAGTTTCCCAGATCACAGCCAATCAGCCCTGGTCTGAGAAAATCCCAATGGGATTTCAGGATGCCAGATTCAGACATTTTCTCTAAATTCAGCTCACATAGAACACCACTTCTGAGTAGAATTGCTTATGTCCCTCAACATGCTTTCTATACTTGTTACTCACCATGATTGATAAATGCAGCAGGACCAAGCCACAGTTGTGCACAGTTTTTCCGTGTGGAGTACATGACACTGAAGTCGTTTTCCCCATGTCTCAGCAGCATGTTTTCCTCCATTTCTGACAGTTCAGCAATACAGCCCACAAGCAATTCTATTTTGTCATTTCGTTTCCTTTAGCGTAAAAAGAGTAGCAGAAATAAGAATATGTATGTCAAAATTTCAAAGTCATTTCATAAAAAGAAAAGCTGCCAATAACAGGAAGTGTTTTGTAAACCATTTCTCAACCCCTATAAACTTCATGTTTTAATTCAGTTAAGAGACAGGATATTAGGCTAAATAGACTTTTTAATCAGACATGAAATAAATGTTCTTATGCTACTATAAAGAATCAATTACATCAATTCTGACAGGCATTACCACCATTGTTTCCACAATTTCCTGAGACTGCAAGCAAGAAATTGCAAGAGATGATTACTTCAGCTTCTACAGTTGTTAAAACCAAACCCAGGATTTTTTCATTTGTGCACATGAAAACCAACAGCTAGATTTTTTTTAATTTGTGCACATTCCCTCCCCATCAGCACTTAAAGACATTCTGACTTCCTCCAGCTGCTCTGGTTTGCATTTCCTATATTTCTTCCTTTGGCCAAGAAAGTACAGCACAGTGAAGATGCTTAGAACTCCATGGCATCTTAAAAAAGGCCCAGTACTGACTCAAAAAAAGGCTAGAATTTACACGAGATGTTCTCCTCTCTCACGACCAGTTCTTCAGCATCAAGCTGGTCCTTGAAACAGACCATTTTGGGTCTGTTTCAGGGACAGACAACCAAAACCCAGCAAAACCATGATGCCTTCATGTGCAGACAGGCAATCTGCCATCATAAACAGAGCAGATCAGAGGCCTAGGAAGAAGCGTGCAATTTCCATTATCTTGCAAGGGCACTGCTGCCACTGCTACTTAGGGTAGCCATTCTAAATTTTGGCCAGATTACTCTGACACAGGTGAAGACGAAGATACTAAATATACATGAAGGAAACAAGCTAGAAGCCAAGCCTTTCAAGTGCAAAATTCTCCTTTCGTAGAGTGCTGAGAACTCTATGGGTTTTGAGTCTCAACAGCATTCCAGATGTTGGCTGGGTTAAGAACCAGCCCTCCTGTCTTGTGCTCTCTTTCAGGTGACTCAAGATTTTGAGCGTGAAAAGTTAATTCATTTTCAACACACCTAAATACAAAGTTTTCACCCCAAAGAATCAGCCAAGCGGAGAATTCAAACCAAAAAAAAGCAGCCCAAAAATACTGATTATATCATGATTGTGCAACTTCCAGCTACAGTCATGAAGAGCTAGAAACTGGATGCAACCTTCTTAAAGCTTATTCTGCCACATGTTGCAGCTGTAGCTCCACAGTAACAGCACATTTACTTGGTACACTGCCAGCATAACCTTTAAACACCCAATCCTAGCCCGCACGTAGTAGTGTATCATCATCTCAGATGTGCTGTTATGAGTACGTACCGCCACAAAGCAAAACAAATATAAAGGCTGGGGCGATGGGGGGGGGGGGAGAAGGGCAAAATTTATTTTAGTATTATGAATTAACCCAGGGATCTGCTGATGCCGTCAAAGATCAAACTCGGATGTGCCAAAATGCAATGGGAAAATACACTGGTGTTCCAACTTTTGTGTTTCCAGGAGAGCTTTATCTTGCATAATCAAAATCTGCAAATAATATCCCTCAGTTTCACAAAGGTGAAAAACTAAGTTTCCCCCACAATTACTTGTTGTATAACAAATCCAGCATAATGTGAGTCTCGACATGGTTGTGTTTCTCACAGGAGGCTAGCAACTCATGATTACAGGAAAATAATGATCTGACCAAAAATAAGATTAAAGAAGCTTGTATACTGAGGACTGTATGGCTACATCCAACTATACGAAGGAATGTCTTACAGCTGCATGTACTCTGTGTTAAGTACTTAGCAAAAAAGACACCAGATATAATTTGTAAGTAAAAATACAAACCTGACATTCCACTGGTTGCAGTTTTAATTCTAAATCATACTTTAATACCTTTTTTTAAATCTTTCAACATAATTGACAGAAATAGAATGCCAACAGTAAATTATATTTCTTACCATTCTTTCGTTGCAACAATTTTGGCTCCGTTTTGCTCAGAAGAATACCGATTACAAGGCAGTATCTCAAACCCACTGTCAGTTGCAAACATTCGTAAATAAATAAATACCTGCAGTGAAAGAAAACAGTACTGTTCTGTTACAAGCAAAACAAAAGCAGTGAGGAACTTTCATATAAAGTAATGAATGTCAGTGAACTGCACGAAACCCACACAAAATTGGATATTGCAACTGTTTGCTGAAATGCATTTCTGATTATAAATTTTAGCTATACATATTATGTTAATCTTATTTCTTCAGAGTGACTTGCAGGAATCCTCACATGGATAACATGACTATACAAACTGTTTAAAAAATTTAAAGATGCCCTGAATGGCACAAAATTGGCCCAACCAGTGAAAATGAATAATTTCTTCTTAAAGTCACTGAGTAGTCACATTCAAGAATTCTCAGATCTTTAAGAACCACTGAGATTTAATAATCTACAGGATCCAATTGTATTCTTTCCAGCTCTGGAAAAGCTATTACTGAGACACCGAATTCAGAGATTGCCACATCAATCCTTTTTAGTTAAAGTGCTGCTGTATTACTCAAAACACACTTTGGGAAAAGCAGGATTTGCTGCCTACATTTTTTCTACACTACTAGATTTAATGCACTTTTAAGTAGGCCAAATTCCTTTGGGTTGTATCTGAAAACAATGCACTCATTCCTGAAGGAGGAGGTGTTTTTTTTAAAGTAAAAAAAAAAGTACTATGATTCCCCTGCAACTTTTGAGAGTCAGCAACCTTTATGCTACTACAAAAAAGATCTGGGGTGTGGGAAGTTGAGGAAGAGGAATAACACTAACACATAAAGCCCCTATACCCAAAACTTCTGAGGTGTTTTTAGGTAGGAAGGCTTCTCTGTTTTCCTTTACCTTTCTTTGTCACATAATTTGATTCACAATAGCTGTAAGTGAAAAAAAAAAAAACACAAAACCACCAAAACAACCAACACAGAACAAACAAATTAAAAAAGGGAGTGAAAAAAAACCACCCTTTCAAAGAATAATAGAAGTCCTTGAAACTCTTGTTTTCAGGAAGTAGATCATCTCTCTTTTTCTCCTGAGTTAAGCCAACAGCAAGAGAGGCAAATGTGTTTTCCTTTCTACATGTCTCTTAAGTAAAAGGCAATGGTAGGGTTAACTCAAAAAAAAAAAAAAAAAAAAAAGAGGGGGGGAATCTAGCTGGGTTTTAACAAACAAAGGAAGTTTCCATTAAAAAGCAATCAAACAAATAACATATAACAGAGCAGTGTAACTTTACCACTGCTACATTCCTAAGAAATTTTTACATTTTCTTAGCCTTTCAACCATCTGAAAAAGCACATTAATTACAAATACACCTACATGTTCCTTGAACAACCTTTCCTGCATTTTGTTCTTGTTAAGAAAATAGTGCCGGGCCCAGTCACCTGACGTCAAGGACTTGAAGGCTTTTTCTAAGTGCTCATCTTTCTTAAAACGTTCAATCACCTCTTTTAGTTCTTCTTGCCTTCCTTTAATAGGTCGAAATCTGCAATAAAGAATAAAGCTATTCCAGTCCACCGTTATTCATTCTCAACTCTCCCTCAGTTACTCACAGCACAGAGTTCTTTTGCTACCCATATAAATATTTAACTCCTAGCATAAAGAAACTGCCCATTATGTACTCAAATCACAGGCCCTTATTTTTTGAGGTAATGGTAGAGGTAAGGTAAAGCCAAGCACACTACTTGGAATGGTAAAACCCTCCATTCTGCCAAGAAGCATAATTTATTTATAAACCAAATCTCTGCTAAGATTAACCAATGCAGAATATATTTTGTTTTCAACACCTATTGTTTGTAACAAAGCTAGTATAATAAAAATATTACTGTCTTTACTTTCCAAAGTGCATTGTGCAAAAAAAAAAAAAAATCCAGCAAATAAACAGGATGCTGTTAAGTTTCCTACTTAACAATGGATCTATGCACAGTTCTGGAGTTGTAGCCGGGTTGTGTGTGTGTGCGATTTTAAATTTAGGCACTCTACCAGCTCACATACTACACTAGAATTTTTTTAATAGTCAGCAAACAATTAGCACAACTGGAAAGACTAAGAAATCTCTAAAACAGAAAAAAAATGCACAACTATCTTGAAGACTGATTTCAAACCAACTTTTGCCTAACTGAAAGCCTTATTATATTGACAAGTGCACTATATGGGTTTATGCAGATTGCAAACTTAACATCTGTATTCATACAAAACACACCTTTTAATGACTACACAAGAAGTATCTATAAATAGTAACACACAGCACAGATACTACATCTGTGGAAGATTGAAGTTCCACAAGTTGGTGCGATCATAAGACTTTTCCCCCAAAATACTGGCTACAGGAAACAGGTAGATGAAAAATCAAATCCTGTCCATTAGTAGAGAATTCTGCCTTCTTCCCAAAGCTTGAGACTTAAGAAAAACTATTCTTCCTATCTTCAGTAGGAAAAAACTGGTTACAGAAAAAACCCTGTATGACTGCAAGAAGCAGAAGCTCCATTTGTGAGCTGCATCAAGGGAAAGCAGAATTTAAGAGATTATGTCAAATCTCTATTAATTGCTTTTGACTGAGCACATTCCCATACACACTCTGCTTTGGGGTGAAGGTGAGGTGTGTGCACTTTGAAGTGTGTGACACACCCCAGGGGATTCTTCATAAAACCAACATTTTTCTAGGGTCATGAAAAACAGTTTTCTGCAGCTCCTTTTACAACTCATACCTTTGCTTACGCAACGTATGACAAAACAAGCTAACAGCTTTTGATTAAGACTAAGTCCCATTACTTGTTGTTTGAAATGTGTTACCATGCTGATTCTTTTTCCTTCTTTACCAAATGAAGTCTGTATTTGACAACAAAAGTAAACAAGAAAGAAATTCCTGAAGTTGGTGGAAGGAAACCTTATCAAGTCCCTCACTGATACTCTGTTTTTTAAATTACCCTATCACTTGGCTTATCCTCATCTTAGAGCTCTGAATGTTGCAAGTAACTTATTTTCAGATGACCAAGTAAGATTTGCAGCTTCTACACAACTTGTATGAAGGAAACAAAATAACTTAAGTGTTGCACATCCCGATTTTATTTCGCCTTGTAAAATAGTAAGAGTTTAATCAGAAGTAACTAATAATGATGAGGATTCAGTTTTCTTCATTAGAAGTAAAATGCTGTATTTATGCTCCTGATACAATAAAGAAAGACCTCCTAACAGCAGTATCACTTCCAGCAGCAGTGCAGGTTATCAGCATTCCATGCTACTGCTTTTACACATCTTCTTTGCATTCTCTATCTGAAAAACTTCCCTGTAATATAATGACTAAGCAATCTCTCAAAGCTTTTTGAATATGGCAAAAATTATCAGCATCAACCTGTGAGCTTTCAGAGAGGAAGACAGACTAAGTAGTTCTAAGAAGACATTAGGGAAGTTTTCTTCTGGCTGGGATAACATCTAAAAAGATAACAAGAGCCAGTCAAGAAACAGATGCCTGCTTAGAACTGTAGTATATACCATGCCAAAAAGTTTCAAGTGAAGTTCTTTATTGAAGAACATACTTATCCCATTTCCCCAAAAAGTTAACTGCTTAACAAGCTGCTGAGACCTCATCATGGAATAGAACTCCCTTCAGCCTACAGATGACATGATCATTATTATTTTTTTCTTCTGTAGCACAGCAAAGTCTCACTCATCTTGTCAGTCAGATACAAGAAGAGTATCATCCAGTTCTCCCAAAGCCAGAAAAACTTCTCCCAGATTTGACAGTCGTAACTCACAGAGCTTCCTCAGACATTAAGAAAATTAAAAATGATATAGTCTGAACTGAAGCAGACAAGTTTCAGAATAGGACTTGCTCTCATCTACACTAGAAACAGTTGTCCCAACTGTACTTAAAATCACGAGAAGGACAAAGCACACCAGTATGCACAAACACGACAGATCAACATTTTGTTTACATCTTTATCCGCAAACATTACAGGATTTACAGCTGAAATTGGTCTTCAGCTATGTCTGTTCTTTCTGAGCTAAATGAATGACTGCCCACTTCCTTACTTTTTATGTTATATGGTGAAATGCACCATTTTTTTAGCTGAGTGACCTGCAGGAGCAAAGACAGGTGGAAAAACCATCACATTAGCACCTGAGACAGGCAACGTATGGGCTGATAGCCACTGTCATACTTGTTTATCATCAAGAAGCAGCTTGGTCTAGGCTAAAGAAAGCAGTATCCCAACACAACCACCATCAGGGAAAAAAACCTAAAACCCCACACCAAAAAAAAAAAAAAAAGCAAGCAGGGCAGATGAGAGCCACTGTTTACACTCAGCAAGACCTACAGAAAAAGACTCAACAACCTACATTTTCTAGCAGCTAGAAGCGCATCATATAGCCCCAAACTGACACTCGAGTGTATGTCAGGTCTTTCACAACATACCACTCTCAGAGGCTGTCTAGATGTCTACCTGACTAGCTACCTTAGGTAGCTCAGAACCTTTAAAAAAACCCCCAACCCTTTAGAAGTCACCCACACACATTCAGCAGGTGTTTCTGTGGATTCTCGTCTCAGACATTCCACACTGCTGGTGGAATTCCTTCACATGCCTAGCAGAAACTCATGTAACATTGTTCCTAAGAAGTAGAATAGTTAGTGTATGACCAAGTATTGAAAAGGCCAAAAAGAAGGAAGGCTGGAAACAGGAAGGGGTTGAAGAGATTCTAAAAACCTCAAAACATTAAAAAGGTCAGATGAACGTTACACCCTATGCCAGGCATTTGAAACCTGAAGCAGGAACTGGGTTTTACAAAGAATGAGACTCTCAACACCCAAGGGTTCAGAAATTAATAGCAAGGACCTCCTGCAGCACCTCTGTCAAAATACTGCCCTGGTATTTTTTACATGGTGATAAGACAGAGATAATGAGAAAAGATAAACAGGAATCCAAACAAGCAAGAAGTGTCCACAAGTACATGGAAAGATGCTAGAAACCAACATCATGGTGCACAGCATTTCACTTCAAGGGTTCCCCAATCAGTGAAACAGAATGCCCCTTGGCCCCCTGAGCCTGAGTTAATGAGTTGTTCACAGCTCAGCAGCACATGTGAACTGCACGTAAAGAGCATATAAAGTTTTATGAGCTAACCCAGAATACTACAGCCCAGACTCCTCGTGAAAGCTTCAGTACTTTCACAGGTGTATCTCCACAGATACTTTAAAAGGTACCTTCTGATTTGAGGCACTGAAGAAGCCAATATGCCAAGAAAGCCTAGAAGTGTTCCTTAAGAATTCAAGGGTCTGCTGATAGACACTTTGCTTCTCCCAGGAGTATCATGAAATAGCAGTTTATTCATTAGTGTTCCCCAGCATTACCTATTAAAAAGTCAATCGGTTTTGAGATGTAACCTCAACTACTATACGCTGGTGTTATAGGGTTTTCTCATTTACACATGCCATAAAAAAAAACCCCAACAAATTATGCATCTGCTGGAAGAGGTCTATGTGACTGTTTCTGAGCACCACCACGAAGAGAGCCCGAAAAAGACCCCACAGGTAAAGGTGTGTATATATATATATACACTGAGCCAAAGAAACTGGCTTTTAAGTGTCAGTACAATAGGAAACTAGTTCAAAGAAGAGAAAAAGAGAGATAGAAAGAGCACAAGATCAAAAAAAAACCCACCCCAAACCAGCCAACCCACTCTCTAAACACAAAGTGAATTAAAACCAGAATTGTTTATTCAGACTTCTGGTTTGTTCCTACGAACAGTACCTTTTGTCAGATTCCACCACAGAAACTGAACAAGACACTCTGGTGTTTGAATCTGCTCAAAGGCACAGACTCCTTAAGCCACCCTACAGTTTCAGGGGTCAGGTCTCACAGAACACAGAGTCTGCTGCAAAACAATCTGTTGTTAAAAGTAGGCTAAGAATGAAAAACTCAGCTATCATTTTAAAGCTACCTTTAAAGAAATAATAATAGCCTTCCTTCTTGACAAGGTGCAGCACAGAAACTTCTCACACTTCCTTAGGAAATATTTATTTTTTCCTAGTCAACAAGATCCAAATAAGCTATAGCTATTGCAATTTCAAAATCAGCTAGAAGATGATCTTATCCCAGTTAAGGGCAAACTGAGGTGGTCTCAATAAGAAAGACGTAGGAAAATGGCTTGGGAAGCAAAGCTCTTTCTCTCTCTCGAGTTTCTCTTACCTCGGGAATACTTAAAGAATCTTGAAACTCCAAGGTATAAAGCCAAAGGTCAGTGAGATGCTTGCCTATAAAGGAAGTTAAAGGAGAGTTTCTGGTAAGTTCAGAAGCACAGTATCTTGCTCAAGTCTCAGTCACTGAGAGCAGTGAGTTTGAACAAAAAGGGTAAACTGATCCTGCAAGAGATCCAGTATGGAACTCCACACAGTGTACCAGTGCATGGTAAGGAGTTACACTTCTAATCCTATTTCTTAACTTCCGACTAGGTAACACCAAGAAGTGTGAATTTATCAAAACACAGCATCCCATTAGCCTCTTAACAACAGGCACTTTGTCTGGATGGTATTTTTATTTAAGTGGTTATGGAAAGACAGCAAGTTACTGTTCACCTAATACCAGAGATTCAGAACAAAATCTAAAACTGAAAGGCTGTTAAGCATTCAAGCACTGAAAATCATCTGCTTATTATAAGCAGAAACTATTTATTTATTTAATGTATGTTTTGTTTTTCCCTCTGCCTAAACCTGTAGTATGAGTATCTTAATTCAAAGCTAGTTATACAAAAATCACCTTGTTCTATGTTTGATCTCCAGTATCATTATCCAGAAAAACACCTATGTTCTTTAAAGGCCAAAGTTCAAAATTACATTTTTAATGAAGTAAGTAACCCCCGTTACTTAAATTTCTTGAACTGAAACTAGACACACAACAGTGTGGTCAAAACTCCAATACAGCCTAGAATAGATAGAATTTTCTTTGTAACAGCCATGTTAGTTCATTTCCCTTAATATGCTTAGCAAATAAATGCTTTTTTAAAATAAATGGGGGACACAAGAAAACCCCCAACATTTCCTTTCATTCCTATTCTGACAATCCACATAATAAGTTTCATTTAGCCATTACCATGACTAGAAGATGCAAGCCACTCCATCTTTTGGATAGAACACTCTTCAATGAAGTTAAACGTACAACTAGAAAAAACCGTATAAGAGTAAGGCGATGGGGCGCTGGTTTGTGGGGGGTGTGTTTTAGTTGTTTGGAGGGCTTTTGGTTGTGATTTTTTTTTTTTTTTAAATTCAAAACATTCAGCAGCAGCAAAACAGTTAGTTCCAATGTAATCACTGTGTGTGATTACACACAGTTAAGGAAGACAACCAGGAACAAGCTAAAGGACTTTACTGAATTAGGTTATCAGGAAAAATTAGAAAGAAAATAATGGAGAAACCAGATTGTACTCAAAAGCCAAACAAAAAGTAATTGTGGAAAGTACACAGACACTGAGGTCTGGAGAATGTAAAAGCTTCATTTTGAAAGAGGGTGTCACTACCTAAGAGCTGTGTACCTCTAATCCAGTGTCTCCACAGCGCCACAACACCACAGTTGATATAAAGCCATGCAACCTTATTTAGCAGAAACCATATAACTCATTCTACCTCCAAACCCTCTTCAAGATGAATACTGAGTCCTTTAACTACTATATTGAAATGAGCTAAGGGCAGAATAGATTCAGCACAGACCTCTGAATGCGAGCGACATGGAGCTGCTTTGCTTTTTTGTCTTCATTGCTCAACGGTGACTTTAAGGGAGAAGAGTGACATATACCCTGTCAAGTTCAGCAATGAGTGACAGTTTACACCAAGGCCAGCAACTGCTCTTGGTGCTGTGTTGAGAGAAAGCAGCTTCTGGTACATCATCCCTAAACATTTCATGTTTCCAATGGGAGACATGGAAATTCTTCAAGCTTGGTCCTTTAGTCTCACGTTATCAGACACCACCACCCGCACCACACGCCAGTTTGTAACTTCACTGAAAGCATCAATACAGAGTTAGGAAACACCCCTAGATTCTCCTAAACCAGACAACAATGCGTTCAACTTCCTAAACCACTGGTGAACTTAGAAAGACACTGGAACTGCTCTCAGTACTCCCTAGTATGCTATTAGTGCTTTAGAGAACGAGGAAACAACAGTGACTTAGTTAATGGCAGCAACATGATCAGGAGTCTGGTTTAAGACTTAAATACCAACACGTTCGTATGCAAGATAGTAAACAGTGGATTAGCCATTAAGGCACGAAGGCATGCAACTACAAGACTCAGTGCTCAGCCTAGGGAAAAGCATCTGAACCTAAGAGATGGTAAGGTAAGTAAGAATTCACTTGGCTTTTTACAAGTGTTAGTTTTAATCTCTACAGTGTTAGATAATCTTCAACCCAGGAAGTAATAGCTGGTAAAATCAGTTTTGTTTTTACAAAAAGGACACGCATGCAAGACTAAGTGAATCTTACAGACAGGATAGCCTTTGTCAGAAAAGAACAGGACCGATACAACAGGATTTGGACAAGCAGCAAGAAAATCTCTCAAACAGCTATACTTGGCAAGATTATACTTCATAACATATGGGCGGGGATTTTTTTATTAACTGCTGATCTGCTATTTTGTCGAGGTAAGAGCTACCAACTTGATGAAAGAATGACCACAGGGCCTGTGAAGAGGGCCAGAAGCTCTGAAAACAACCTGCTTTCTCTTGGAAATCCAAGAGGATGAAAAAAATGTTACTTCTGGGTAAAGCCACTAAAGACATTTCCAGAGCTACATTTTAAGCTGTCCATCAAATCCCTGATGACAAGAGGATCTTTCAGAGGAATACTGGACAAACTCACTAGATGATCTGACTGCAATCTTCTGAAAACTAGTCTTCAGCTTTTTCAGGTATTATTGACTTGACAGCTTACAGAGGTAACAGCCCATTTCCCAATGAGAGGGCATTCAGGAATTGCAGGACTTTATTTTTATGTGCCCTGGTAAAGTAAAGTACAACTTCAGTCAGGGTCATCAGCTTACGCTGGGCTGCTAGTTGCAAAAATACAAACCTCTTATGTGCTTCCAACAGCAAAGCAGAATGCTGGCACAGTCACTTCCACAGTATGTCTTCAAACAAATCGGAACAAGGGAACAGGAAATATTTGCTTGCCATCATAAATGGCTGTTTTATTTTAAGCACACCTCAATACCCAAACTACGTAACTAATATGACTTCATCACACCGAGGCAGAAGATGTCCAAACATAAGCCGTCAATCTTAATTTCTACTACCACCATGTATTTGGGTACTGGCATCTGGTATTTTGAAAACAGTCTAGTCTTTTAATATTTGCCCCCTCTCCCCCTGCCTTCCCTCAAAGCCATACAGTGACAATAAATCTCAGGAGCTCTAGAAAGACTATGGCTTACTACACGGAAAGAAGATCTAAGCATCACAGCTACAGTAACAAGTAGATGTCATCACTGTACTACAAAGGTAAACAAGAACTATGCTGACGCCTTTAATTCATTGCAACAATAGAAACTCTCTCAACAGGACTTTGTGAAAGAGGCAAGGAGATGTGTTTCTGGTAGAAGTTGTAAGCCTCACCTAAGTATTTCCCATAGTGCTCCAAGCTTATTAACTACTGTCCTTGAAGAGTGCCTGTTACTGTTCTCCAAGTCTGAGAAAGGAAGAAATACATGATGATAGCCTTTGTATAGTCTTTTGATTCAAAGTAGTTAAAAAAAAAGATTTCAGGTGTTGAAAACATATCAGCAGAAAACATTTATGAAAGTAGCTTCTCCAACTATTAAAAAATGAATACATCATTCCCTTAGCAAAAATCGTAAGAATTAACTACCTGTCCATAACCTGTGGACTACCATTCACACAACAAAATAAAAACCCTTTTGACCATATATATTTAGCTCGGTTAACCACTGGAAATACAAAGAAACTGCAAAATGAGCAGTAAGAGCATCTACCTAGACACAATGTCCTACTGTAACCAATAGCATGGAAGAAACAGGAAGAACTCAAGCATTCCTCTTAGAGATGGGATGTTGCACTCTCCAGCAAAAAAGAAAAATCTCTTCAGAGCAAGTCTTCACAGTTATTAGGACCACACTGCTGCAATTTCATCTGCAACTCACGCTGTCAGGTTATACCAGCAACTATTTCTGTTATGTGACAACACCAATTAATCTAACAGTCATTTCTGAAGCAACCAGCTCATTACATACATACAACACCTATTTAACTGATACTCTGGTTATGTGACCACGCTGCACAGGTAAACTGTTCTTTAAAAACAGCCACAGCAACAGTTTGAAGGGTTGAGCAGCCTGTTTCCCATGATGTGCTGCCTGGAAACCCCAGCTTTTATTATTGTACAATAATAAGCACACAATTCCTGCTCTTAGAAACATATTATTTGTATGTAACTTCTCCATTAAGCTAGGAACACAAATCTTGTATGCAAACAAAAGCTTAATAGAGATCTATAGAATATACTTATAATCAGCAGTATGTCTACAGAACAGGAAGAAGCAGGCAACAGCTAAACCCTAAGACCACACTGAATTTAGATCAGAAGCATTCAGACAGGTGTGTAATGGTACAGAAGTATGTGCAATTCTGGTAAGCACGAAATCAGTGTGCACATTAATTTATTTTATACAGACATGTCTGAGTAGCATTCCTTCAGTGCGGGTCTGCAACAACTTAAGATCAAGCAGCACCAATGCTGAAATGCTCAGGAACTATACCTTTGTGATATTATAAGAAAAAAGAAAGCCAGCACCCAGGCACATGAAATAAATAGAAAAGTAGAAATACTAACTTCTGTCTTTGAAATATTTCAAATATTTCAAATGACTGATGGTTTAAAACTTGTGATTGGTTAACTATTTAAGCTATGAAATAGTGTCTATTAACCATCTGTTCTATAGCATAAGCACGAGGGCTGAAAGAAAGACCTGGTAGCACTGCAAATGCACGCTGCCACAGAGCTCCGAGTTCCAGTGTCACATGCAACACTGTTTTAAAGGCAAAAGCTACTCACAAATTCCCATTTTTTCATACTTTGTAAACATGCAAGAAATTCCAGTTTTGCTCTGATTACATCAACTAAGAAGAGCGATTCTTTTCTAGAAAAATAAAGGCAAGTTACCTAGTATTCATTTTGTGTGTCTGAAAACCTAAATAAGGATCAAGAACCAAACTAGTTGCTAGGTCATCGTTTTCACACAGTTCCTTGGCAGACATTCCAGAGGAAGGCACATAACGACTCTGACCCTCAAATCCTGAAGCACCGCTACCTGCAAATAAGAGAGCATAAATTAGATAGCACTTAAGGAATGTAACAAAGCCCAGCTATGCTCAGGGACAGAGAGCCACAGCTTGGAGACAAAAAAAAATATAAAACAATTAAGGAAGATTATAACATATCTGAAGAAGCAGGAGCACAGTTAATTTTTCACTCTTGCTTTTGTCCATTTCTGTAGCAGCCAACAGAGAAGGTATTTTAGAACATATTTAATGGGTTTCTTCAAGCAATTTTTTCTTCTCTCTTCCCCATCCCAACTACAAGGATCTCTCTAGATTACACAGTTCAGTTGCACCTGCCTCTGAAATTTCTGACCTATAAACATGATGAAGCCACAAAAATTTCACACCTGAAAGGACTTATTCCAAATTTGTATTTAGTTGTTCATCCCAGACCAAGAGCAAAAACAAAAATTCATGTTCCTTAAAACTGTTTCATAATGACTATTGATATATGGAACTTCATTCAAAATGGGTTTTACTTCTACATGTGCATTCACTAAAAGTTGGGCTAGTCATTCTAATTATGTTATCCACTTCCAATCACATGAGGTCTCACTTAGTGCCAATCATATATACTTTACCAGTTCAAAATTAACCTACATCCAGTTATTCTCACTTAAGAGATTGATATTCCTGAAGCAAGTTAACACATCCAACAAATACAAACATAATTAGCACTTCTGATAATAGCTACATGCCGAATGCAGACCTCCTTCATGAATTGACAGAAGCCTGACTTGCAAACTGATAGATGAATCACATATAGTGCTCAGCCACATTAAACATGTACATACATCTGCTCGATCTTCTCTCGACTCCATTTTTGCCTGTCTTCGGATTCTCCTTTCCCGCATGCTGCAATTTGTTCTGATTCTGTGCATGGTCATTAGACGACTTGCTTCCACTTCTCCTGCCATTCACCACCATGTTCTTGGATTCTCCCAGCCACTTCATTCCCACAGACAATCTGACTCAGTTGCATTTAGTCACTTTTGAAAAGGCTTGGAGAAGTGGATGAATAATTTCAGTTCCAATTCCTATTGGAAGCAAAACAAACACAATCAGAACTTACTAGGAAACTGTTTCCAAGACACAGATTTTTAATAAAAAAGTTTTTTAAAAAAAGGGGGGCATAGGGGGAGATGGTGGTCTACATTTGCATTAGGAAGAAAGAAAAGGAATTTATTAGCACTAGTACAGGGAACTGTTGCAAGTACAGAGCTCCGCAGGTGAAGTGCTGACCTAGAACTTACAACCACATCTGGACGCAAAGACAGCATTCCAAAGCTGATAAAGTGCTAAGGATAATGCAATTTTAAGAGCTGGACTATGCACACACATATACATATATGTACTTATACAGGCACACATACACATGGGTGAATACACGCACAGCTCAGACTCCAAAAATGGACTATTTTCAAATACACACCGAATTAAGGTTTTATTTCCTAATAATTAAAATCTGTAACCTGTTCGGAACTCTACAGCAAAGGATAGCATATACAAACATCCTCCAAGAACTAAAGATGAACACAGTTAAAAAAAAAAAACAACCAACAACAAAAACCAAAACCCCAACCACAAAAATGAGACCATTTTTTGAACAGGGGGAAGATGTTATATCTTTATTTAAAAAACAGAGTTCAAAAACACCTCAATGATGATCTAGAGGACCCAGGCTACTATTTTTACTGTTCCATATAACCAAAAAATAGTCAAAACACACCTGGCTCAATAGGCCAGTGGGGTCACAAGTACAGCTGAAATTTTACAGTACATAAATGGTGGCCAGCAAAGCACATGCTAGTTTTTATCTGCAGCCTCAATGCCTTTTACATAAATAAGAAAGCTACTAATGCTTTTGTACACAGTTGCATCTCTCTACAACTTGCAGGAAAAAATCCAACAGTGATTTACACAATTATTTTACAATTGCATTTATGCATTAGTAATTAATTTACTTCATTTTAAGTCATCCTCCTCCCTACTGCTTCCTCATAAAGAAATAAATCATGCCTTTTCTTTTTACTGTAATTTTAAAAAGAGCATTAATGCTCTGCTCACAGCAGATAAGAGGCATCAAGTAACAGGCATTTCAATCTGGTGGAAGAACTTCGCAACAAAGTAACAGATGTTTTGAAATACCGTCTGCTGTAGAAACACTGCTTTTAATCAGTTAAGAGTAGCAAAATAAGGGATTTGTGTTAAGACACCTATGTGACCTAGCTACTTAAAGCTACAGCAATATTTATGGCCAGATGATTAGTAACTTGGTTACTTACAGAGATTCAGAAGATTGATGTATTAGAGAAAAACAGTAGTGGCAAGTGACTTTAGTGATGTATTGGCTCAAACATCTTACTAGAACTACCATCCAGAAATCTACAGATTTTAGAGCCTTTTACAGATTGTCACAGAAGGATATTCAGATTATCGACAAAGTGTAGCAGAATCATGCTGAGGAAAAGCTGCCTGAGCTACTGCCTCAAAAGAAAGTAAAAAAAATTGAGGTAAATTATCAGTGGACAAGGGATTTTCTTGCTGCCAGTGATAGAAGGGATTGGCTTTGACCTCAAGATTAAAAAGGTACACATGTCTGTTTTACTGGACCAGCAAGCTTTAACATAGCTCCGTAACAGAGCTGGAACCAAACAGTTTGACTACCAGGATACAGAAGTCACTCTGCGTACTGACAACATTCTTTAGGAAGTTACCAGATACAGCCTTCAGATTTGCTGGGGAAAACCCTTTTCATTGCATTTAGCTGTATGTAGAAACATCATTTTTACATACTACCTCCAAAAAACCCTTGGAAATCTTACAGCAAAACCTGTCCTAGACAATGCTGGGCTTTTTTTTCCTTCATAGAGCTTGCCTGGTAACATATATTTAAAAAAAAAAAAAAAAACACCAACAAAAATCTCCATAACAAAACCCCAAAACTTTATTGTTAAGCATCCCACCTGAACTTCTTTCAGAAGACAGCTACCCTGTGAAGATCTGCACTATCACATAAATACTTAAGGATAAATTAACTCTTAAACCTCCCTTTCTGCTTCTCAATCAATTTTACGGCTCTACATACTCTAATTAAACTCTGTTCCTCATTTTTGTACAAGTGGTAATAAAGATCATTAAAACAGAAACTACATCAAAGACTACCACTGAATTAAATCTTGGTCTCTTTGTAAACTAGGACTGAACCATACTCTGGCATGCTACAGTTCAAGAGCAGTACAGGCAAAGGAAGTATACCATGAAGTCCTATTGTAGATGAATGCTGGTATGGAACACTTGGGAGGAAAAATATTCAATATGGTAGAGTTTCAACTAACTGGTACAGTAGCTACACTTCCAGCTGGAAAAAGGCACACTCTGCACGAAGAAGGAAACTGATCTTTCCTTAAGTCCAGTTTGGGGAGGGTGAATACTACCTGTGTGAACACACTTCTGCCTAGCAAATACAGTGATGACTAGGAAAGTATGACAGCAAAGGTAAGAAGGAGCATGGACACAGAAGAAAAACCATACTAAGCATTAGGAAAAATACTTGCTTTTGCTGAAAAATATATTGATATAGACGATAACAGAAGTCCTCCCCAAACAAAATCAGAAGTCATTTAGTAAAGCCTAGCAAACATTCTTGTGAAAAATAATTTATTTGAGCCTAGCAGCCTAATGAGCAAGAAAACCTTTGTCTCCATCTACTGCTGCCTTTAATTTTCTAATGCCAGACAAACAACAAACTTGAAGACTGCACACGTGCTTCTTCAGCCTCTATTCCTTCTCCCAATACACAAATACTGCTATCAAAAGCCAGAACCAACAGACAGAATTCCTTTCTGAGTATCACAGCTCCCAGTGCCAACAGATAACCTAAAACAGAGCAAGAGATGCCCCACTCATCACCACCATGTGATCTTTAGATGTGAACTGCTCTCAATACCTTCTACACCAAACTCATGCTGACACGTCCTTTAGAGACGGAGAAAAGGAAGAGATTAATGCAGTCTTCCTATTCAAGAAAAAACCTGAATATACTTAAACATCCACATACTTAGAAATTCCTGTTAAAGGGCTCCGCCATGAAATAATGTATCATCACACATGGATCACTTATGACTTCAGGTTTATCTATACTGGTAAGTTTACCAGCACAGTTACAGTTTCCAACAGACCTTTCTGATTTCAAGGTAAATGTCCACATTGCTGTTTTAACCCTTTATAATGATACTACCTTTTACTATCACAGTAGTTTTACAGGCATATTTCCTCAAGTGTCAAAATATAGTTCAATTGCATTTGGCACCTCTCACTGAGGAATTCAGCATTTCATTACAATGGCACTCCCAAAAATGAAAACTCAAGCTTCATTTACCTGGTTCTACATTTATTAAACCTATTAATACACTTTCTGAGCATTATTTACATTTCAGTAACATTCAGAAGCACCAATCAACAACTGAAGCACAAACATGATTAATGCTGTCATGTCCTAAGATACTCACAAAGCCAGCTTTATCCAGATGTGTTTACCAGACTGATCAAACAGTATCACTCAGATTTATATCACATATGAAAAGCCTTAACCCTTTTATACTGGGAAGTGTAGTAAATCCCTATGAATCTGAGTAAAGAAATTCTGTGGCTGTTAAAATGGATCTCAAAAGCTGTCTGAGCTTCCCAGGTTTTGGGCTCTCATCTGTAAAATCTCTCAATTCAGAAAAGTTTTCT
Source organism: Athene noctua (assembly GCF_965140245.1). NCBI lineage: Eukaryota > Metazoa > Chordata > Aves > Strigiformes > Strigidae > Athene > Athene noctua. Next base: position 20,417,221 of record NC_134050.1, read on the forward strand.
TGTGAGGGGGAAATAAAAAGCTGCACGAAACCAAATCAATCAAACCTTCAACCATACAAACACATACATCAGTAAGTAACCATAAGAAATTCAAGTATCATTTAGTTTAACCTTCAATAACACAGCTTTTGTATATGAATTTTTATTACTTAAAGGACAGGGACAGCTTCTAAACAGAGGCAGTGGATTTTGTTCATCCCTCTCCAGGACACAGGCAAAGACACCAGGATCAGGTTTCCTAACAGGCAGGGTCATCCTCCCCTTTCCCATGGTCTCCAGTACGCAGGCAATCAAAGGACCTCCTTCTAAAACACAGTTTATTTATTTTTTAAGAACTCAAACTTCTAAACCAGTTTTGGTGGGTTTTAGTTTATAAAAAAAACCCAAAAAAACAAAAACAATTATAGCTGCAGAAAAGTCTTCCTCAGACAGTGGCCTAAAGCAAATACAGGACACAAAACCAGAAGACCCAATGACCACAGCCTCAGCTTTTCTGGACAAATCAATGGTATCAAGAGAAGAGATACATGCTTCATTACTGATAGCTCTAAAAAAAAGCAACAGACCTTTGAATTTGGGATGCAGAGCAAAACTATGCAACCTGTTTCTCTACAGGACCACCAGGCTGTAGATGATTTCACTACAGCCACTTCATCTGGGTAACAACCCCACCCACTCCCTAAAAAGCATTCAAGCTTCTAAGAATATGAAAGACTGAGCAAAATCAAAGATGAATGAAAATTTGCAGAGCTTTAAGGAGTTATCCAAAACAGCCTAAAACCTTATTTCGGTTACTGTTTTTGACAGCTCACACAAGTACCATTAAGCCAGAGAGGAAAGGGTGGTACAGAATGATTCTGGGTCACAGACGGAGTGAAGCAGTGTCACTTTAAACATGAACCTAATGTTCACCTAATGTTCTGTATTACACTACAAATTATTACTGATGATACTAAAACACAGCAAAACCAGGCATGGAACAGAGGTCTTTGCAGCCACAGAAGGTGACAAAAAAAGAAGGTATTTGGGAGTTTACTTTTCCACAATCTCTGTAGTCAAGGTTGTATCTTAAGGAAAGGTCAGGTGATCCCACAGGACTTCAGAATATTCTGGAGTTGAGGCTGTAGTTCCTCAACAGGACAAAAGCTATCCAGGAAGGGCTACTTCAGTCCCACCCCTGCAGATGATTATTTTAGCCACCTGATTTCACACCCACTTTTGACTTTCTTTGCCCCTGGGATGAACCAGTTCTGTAAATTAAGCCACCAGCCAAAAAAGAAATTTTTTTAAATTGTTTTTTGAGTGTTTCTTTCAAGCTAGTTCATTCTCTGAATAAGATCGGTGCAGAACTGGACATGGGCTAACAGCAGCACGTGGGAGGCTGTACAACTGTGTCAAAACTCACGCAGGTCAGTTCAAACTGCTGCAGAAGCGCAGCCCAGGGTGCAGGCTGGTGAGAGCGCACACAGATCCCAAAGTGACCCAAACCCAGGCTTCAATCCCCCATCAATAGCTCAGTGTGTACATTCCCATTTTCTCTTGTGCCAGTTCTTTTGCAGACACGTGATTTTCGTGTGTCAATGTGGATACTAATCCAAGTACAGTACAGGCACAGAAGCAGTAGTGTACCAGCGCAAATGCGGGGCAGAGAGGGAACACGCATACAGAAGTGCTTCAGCAGCTCCTTCCCCTTCTCTACCCCCTGCCTCCCTTCCTCCACTATGTGCCGTCCCAGGATGAAGCTCAACAACCGGCTGAGCAAAGTACCTTAAAGCCTGCACAATCCCCCCCACCTCACTGCAGCAACTCCCGTGTTCAGCAGACTTTCAGAGACAATCCACAAGCTCAGTGCTTCCAGGGGAGGGAGAACCTCCTCCCTCTCCCTTGCCACATAAACATTTCCACCAATTCTGGAGCTCAGTGGACCTCTACATAATGCAATTTAACCTCATTAACCCAACCGGGTGGGGGGGGAGCAGGTAATTTTCTGCTGGTTGTGAAGAGCAGGTTTAGCAAAGGATCCAAGGAGCGCTAGAGCAAGTGAGAATGTACTGGAGGAGTGGCAGCAGGAGCCCTGCAAGGGGAAGGAGAAGTGTCTGCACTTGCAACAGTTTGGCTATGGGACTTACACAGGTTCAGCTGAACCCAGCAGCTCAGGGCAGCCCCACCACGGCTGGCACAAACAACACTACAGCTCAGTGAAGACTTCAGCGTAACGCCAGAAGCAGCGCTGCAGCCCCCTCGCCTGCTTGTGCCCACTTCCATGCCACCCTCCCCCTGTGCCACCAAAACAACTGCAGAGCCAGAAAACTCTGAACCTCGCTGGCTTGAGCCACGGTACGAGAGGATGTTACAGGAGGAGGGGGGGGGGGGGGGGGGGGGCATGGACGGGACACAAGGTCAGGGACGGGGTCAGAAGCACTTAAACTGGGACTGCTCCCAAATGCTTTGCATTCTCAAACCACAGCTCTGCATTCACCGGTTAGCGGCAGAACATTATACCTAAGTGATACCTTACACTTACTATGTTAATTTGGGCAACTGTCCGTTGCATTAAAGCACAATGCTGTTCGAAGTGAAACGAACACTGGGAATTGTAGTCCTGCAATAGGATAGTGCTAACAGAGCAAACAAGTATTCAAGAACCCAGTTCAGTCCTGTTACTGAGTGCACAAGGATACATCATTCCACTTATTTAATATGAAATGCACTAAGTAATTGCTTTAAAGTAAGTCTTATTTTCCAGCTTGCAAACCCAAATGGGTATAAAGCAGAGATGTCTGTATGTGTCTATCTGGCTCTAATAACAAGATAGCATGATAAAAAAAAAATCCCATTTTTTCAATCAATTAAGTCTTGATTTTCTCACACAGCGTTACTTGCAAGGAAGGCGGCTTAAAGAATTCACGACAAAGTTCCTTTTTAATGAAAACAGAAGAGTATGCATCCATAGCTAGAGTGACCAGATTATGGGCACAGGACATGACTGTGTGAACTTATTCTATAACACATTTTAACCTAATTGATTAAAACCTCATGCTATGGATTTATAGTTTCACTCTTAAACACTCTGATCAGATTGCCATCTCATATGTGCCGCCCTGTGCCGAACTCGACTCACCAGAAGACTACACCACGTTATATACTTAAGGTTCTCACAGTGCCAACAAAACAGCACGTGCTCTCTCTCGCCCCCCATCTTTACTTTTTTTCAGAGAGCAACGCGTCGGAGATAATTTGACTTTAAAGTTTCAGATGTAAACGCTAGACAAAGATGGGCTTTACCCCTTCCTTAAAAGCGTATACTCCGCAATGAAGGAAAAAAAAAAAAAAAAAAAAAAATCACACCCCCCCCCCGCCGATGTCAGGCGTTCCGATCTAACTGCAGCGAGCTCAGCGCCCGGAGGGGTCACTCAGAACAGACCTTCTGAAAGCCAAGCGGTCCGAACCCGGGTTAAAACCCCGGCTAGGGCTCACGGGGGCAAAGCCGTGCCCTGGGGACCACTGCCCAACCACCCGAGCGCCGCCAACTGCCAAGGGCCCAGCACCTTCCTCCCCGAGCTGCCCCCACGCCTCCCCTAGCTGAAACCACCAGCGCAAACCCCAGCGACACGCCGAGGGGGAGCGGGGCCGGGCCGGGCCGGGCGGCGCCTCCGCGGCCCCGTGCTGCCCCCTAGGGCTCAGCGCCCGCCGGCGCCGCCACCAGGCCCGGCCCCGCCACGGCCCCCCGCCTCCCCCGGCCCTCAGGTGCGGCGGGGAGGCGGCCCCGCCGGCGGACGCCCCTCTCTCTCCGAGCGGCGGCGGGTGGTGCCCCCCCCCCACCCCTCCCGCCTTCCCCGCAACCTCCCCGGAGCGCGGGGGCCGTCTGTCAGCGCCGCCCAAAGCCGCCCTCGCCCTGCCCGAGGCGGCGGGGGACGCCGGCGGCACCGCACGCTGCCCCCCCCCCCCTTCCCTCGGCCGGCGGCACCGGGCACCCTTCCCCACGGCCCCCCGGGTGCGGGGCACAGCCCCGGGCGCCGCCGCCTCACCGCCCGCTGACAGGCTGCCCTGGCGCCTCCCACGCGCGGGACACCCTGCTCGCGAGGCCCACGCGAGTCGCGACCCCCCCACAAAGACACACACCCCCCCACCGCCCCCTCCCCTCTCTCACCTCCCGGCTGCTCTCCGCGCTGGGTCTCTGGCCGCCGCCGGCGCTGCCCCAGCCGCCACTGGGGGAAAATGAATCATCAAAGGGAATGGAGCGAGCGGAAAAAAAGGGGAGGAAGGAGGGGGGGAGAGAAGACTGAGAGAGGGAGGGGCGGAGGGGGGGAGGAAAATTAAGGAAGGGGAGGAAAAGAGAAAAAAAAAAAAGCAGCGATAGTGATAAAAAATAATTCCGAGTGGGGGGAGGAAAAAAATGGCGGATTAAAATCCAAGATGGCGGCGCCGAGGGACGAGCTGTACAGGGGGGAGGCGACGGGGGAAGCCGCCTGGAGATCCCTCCGCCGAGCCCCGCGAGAAAGAGTCCCCCGGGCTCCCTCGCAGAGACCCCGAGGGGCGGCGGCGAGGACCGGCCGCCGCTGCCGCCGCTTCCTCCTCCTCCTTTCCCTTCTTCTCTAAGGGGAGCCCCCTTTCCGCCGGCCTGCCGAGCCACGCGGGCCGCCGCGCCCCGAAGTTTCTTCTTCCTCCCCGGCGAAGACCCACGACCTCCTCGCCCCGTCCGGGGAGACGCTGCCCGCCCCTGCGCTCCCGGCGGCGGAGGGACACGGCGGCCGGGCGCTGCCTTACGCGCGCCGCCGCGGAAGGATACACCGCTCGAAAGGAAACGCCGCCGCCCCCCCCCCTCCCTAAGCCTGCGCCGCTCCCCGCCTCCTCCCGCCGGCGCCGCTCACACCGGCGGGCGCAGAGGCCGCCCGCCGCCCTCCGCGCCTCGCCCGCGGAGGAGGGACAGCGAGGGCCGCGGCTCCCATGACCGCTCGGCGCGGCGCTGCGCCGCGGCGGAGGGATTTCGCGAAGAAGAAAACAAGGCCCGGGCCGCCCCGCGGCTCCGCCGCCCGGCCGTGTGTACGGGAAGAAGTCCCGGCCGGCTCGCGCGGCGGCTAGATCCCTCCGCCCGGTGCTGCCCTTTAAATGCGAGGGACTCCCCGCCGCGGGGGCGCGCGCCTGCCGGGCTCCTTCCGCGGGCCGGGCCGGGCCCCTTCCGCCCGTGGGAGGCTCCGCTCCGCCGGAGGGAGCGGCGGCCGCGGGGTCAGCGCCTCGGCCAGCTCCCGGCCTGCGGCACCTGCTCCCCCCACCGCTGCCCGGCGGAGGCATTTAAAAATGGCCTCCGTGGCCCGGAGGGGCTGGGACGGCGCCTCCCGCGCCGGGCCGCGGAGCGGGGCAGCCCCGGAGCGGGGCCGCCCGTTTCTCCCCCGCCTTCCCCCCCCCCCCAACGCGTGTTGGGGGTCGGGCGTGGGTGCGAGCCGGTGGGCGCTCCCAGGGAGCGGCCCCCGCGGAACAAAAGGTGGCTCCGCCGCTGAGGGACCCGGCAGAGCCGGGGGGTGGCGAGCCCGATGCCCCCCGAGCAGAAACGGGTTCGATTAAACGCGTCTGTGGGGGGCAAAAAAAAAAAAGCATGCAATAACCGCTGAACGTTTCTACGTTTGCAGGAGTTGGAAAGCTGAAAGGCAAACGTTTTTCTGCTCAAAGTTTGGAAGTTTTATTATGTACTTGTAACTTTGCGTTGTCCTTTATGTTTCTTGTCATAGGATACGCTGATTACGGTGTGGACTGCTCTCAGATACAAGTTTTATAAGTTTGCTAGAAGCTTTTAGATTATTTACATTCGTTTTAAGGCAACCACAAATGTTTCTAGAAGAGGAAGAGATTTGTGGTGATTTACCATGTAACATCTTCCAACAACTACTCACCAGGAATACCAAACCCTCAGTTTTACTCCTAGTAGGATACTAAAGGTTATTTTAATAAAATATAATTTTGCATAGAACTGAGTGTAATTTTGCTTTGATTATACACGTGAAACACTATCTGGAAATGGCATTTGTCCCAACAAACCGAATTGCTAGCTAAATGGATTTTATTGTAATTTGATAACAAGAAATTGCCTCTGAAGCTGAGATTTTTGCATGCCCTGTTGCTAAACCAGATTAACACAGACTTTTACAGTTAAATTATAAACGTCTAAAAGATTTGTTTCAAAACAGAATGGACTATTAATAGCTTTGCAAGCAGCGACACTGTGATAATATTAGTAACAACACTTGTATATTGTTTTATAGATGCAGCACATTGCTCTGTATATTTATGGGAATGGCTACAGTCATAAGTTTAGATGTTGCTAGACTGGAAGATGCTGGCTTCAGTCTGGATGGCAACAAGAGTTTTCTGTAGCTCCAGCAATGGGTGGTGAGTCCTTAATGTGGTTGAAGCAGTACACACAGAAAGCCCTGTTTGCATCCCCACCGTAGACTCCAGCAGGTGACCTGGTGACAAAGCCCTGGCTATGTCCAAAAGGATGTTAATTTTTTTCAGTATACATTAATGGAAAACTTATTTCCTCTTCTGGCAACAATTATAAAAGTTAAAGAATAAGCACTGTTTCCAGTTTGATTACAGCTGGGTTTGTTACTACTTCTCCATTATAGTGTTTTCCGGTTGTGGGTCCTTCACTCAATAAAAGAAAATGCTGTCTTTGGAAATAAGAAAGTTGAGTGGTCAAACCATGGTCAAATTGATAGGATGCTTCAGGAATAAATTTACTATGTTAAAGAATTTTGAGTGCCCATGTCTTTTCTGGAAACCAGCAGATACATGGTGACTAGCTTCAACTAAATGTAATTTCAGAAATTTATTATATTTTATATTGTGAAAGGCCAATAGATAGTTTCAACATCCGTTTCACTTCCTAAATTAATACTGCCATATCAGGCTTAACCCTCACCTGAACATGAAAGGTCTCAGGTAATAAACTTCTATTGTTTTCTAGTTAGTTATCAAAGGATAGTGATGATGGCATTGTTTTTTAAAGGTGGAAAAATTTCACTCACTCATGTTACTCAGTGTATCTAGGGTGATTTTTGTGACTCCTGCTGGGGAATTTTTTTCTGAAGAAAAAATTCTTTTCTGTAAGACCAAAAGATTTTGAGCATATGCCAGGCAATGGATGAGTTTATTTCAGCACATGTTGGCAAGAATCAGTAGTCTTTAATTCCCAAAGTAGTGTTCCTAAATTGTTAAAATTATAAAAAATCCCCTTTTGTTGATTTTGTAGATGTTCCCGCTTTGGGAATAGTAGCTTTTACATTTTAAATATCCTGTATATGCTCTGACAGTACAGTCCTAGTATCGCAAACATTTTTGGTCACCCAGTTTTCCCTGAAAAATTGTAGTTATTAAAATATTTGTGATTAGTGGTTTTGTAAAAACCCTATCTTTAAGAAGCAAAACTTGAACTTTAGACTTGAGTTACATGTAGAAGCTGCTGCTGCATCACAATCCCTGGGGCTTTGCATTGCTCCAGACCTCTGCCCACAGCTGCAGGGTCAGAATCCAGCCCTCAGCCCTAAGCCTCCCTGTTCAAAACCACCCCTGCAACAAAACCTTGCCATTGATAGGAAGCCAAATCCAGCTTAAGCTGAAAAAGATACAGCTCTAGCTGAGCAAATGGTGTTTTGTCCCCGTACGCCTGTATGTCCATTCTTACTTTATTTGCAAATCTGACTTAAATACTGTGGCAATGGGTAATTTGGAGGACTACAAACATATAACTACAACTGAAAAGTCCATCACCTGCTTGACAGTTTTACTTAGCCACGCAGGCATTTGGGGTTTTTTTGTTTACTTTTATTCTGCAGTACTTTTACATAGACCCAGCGTAAGCATTTCCAAAATGGACATCTGGGAATGTTTATGTGCCAGTGACAAAGCCGAGTTGTTATATATGTTCTGGCTCTTTAGCAGGCCTGCCAGGCTATACGGCACCTTCGTGCTGTGAAAGTTTTAAAGCACAACCATGTTTTGTGCTATAACTTACCTATAACTTATGTTGGAATTTTAAACTGGAAATACTGTTCCCAAATCTTTACCGTCAGTTCTGTCAGTTTTAAGAGCCCAGCAATATCACCCAGTGAAGTAGGAGCAGGAGGAAACCAAAAGAAATACAAGGAAGGAGCTGAAGTAAATCGTCAGGGGTAACGAGCTTGATCTTTCATTTATGGTAATGTTTTATCTTCTGTTTAGAGATGCTCTATCGCTGTTATTTTTACTACTGGGAAGAAATAAAGTTGTGCAAAGGGGTAGCAGGTTTCACATTGCAAACGACACTTTTCTATTGGCACGGGCACCCAGAGAATTTGTTTCCTTTGTACGCTGAACGGGTAAGTATTTTCCTGTGACATCTTTGAGAGGATCAATCCCTTCCATCTGTGCAGGAGCATGACCTTAAGCACTAGCCACGGTGCCTCCCTGAACTCGCTGTGAGGCGTTACCATTGCAATCAATATGTAATCCCCTCTGCCTGATGTCACAAGCCAGTTTTCACTGACAATTACAAACCCAGAGTTGAACATTGCAAATGAATGTATATAGGAATAAAGTTAAAGATGTTTTCTATCAAAATCTTATTAATTTATAAAAAATACAGATATTGTTAGTAGCAGATGGTCAATAATAGATGATAGATGGCCTCCTCTGTGTAAATTAATGGCTGTAATTCACTTGAGGGGATCTGCTGATGTCATAAGCTGCCAGAGTGCAGCTTGAGTGATTTATTAACAGCTGCAGAAATCCTGGAGTGAATTACATCCTTGTATTCACTTAGGGTCTGCAGATTGTTATTTATAAAATACGGAGGTTTGTATTTCTTCATTATTATAGGCATCTTTTCCATGACTCTAATACAGGGACATGGTGCAGAAATGATGATTATAAAAGCTCAGCTCCTTGCCTGCAGTGAAGGCAGATTTTTTCCACTAACACGTATCAACAGCAACCCTTTCCTTTATTTTTAAGATAAGCTCATCAATATCTGCAGAGGTTTATGTACGTCCTGTTTTGGGGGTGGTCCTCGGTGTCCCCCCCCCAATAAAGTCAGTACCTTCTGATCCAGGAGCCTCTGTCAGTCAGTGTTGTAGTCGCTGCCTCTGTGCACATCAGTCTATGTCCAAAACAAAAAGATAGAAGAGGGATGGGTGCTAAACAGGAGTAAGTGCTATCTCTAATAATAACTGGATTTTTCTGTTTAGGAAGAAGGCAACAGATCCAGAAGGCTAGAAAAAGGACCTGGAAACCAAAATTCTTTGTGTACAGGGAAGAGACTGTCCCATCTCCCAACACTATCCCTCTTCACAGAGAAAGCCCTTCTTTTCCTCCTTAAAATTCCTGCATGGTGAAAGGGAAAATTTTCTCAGTATGGATCCCAGGTTTATCACACTCTTTTAACATGTGAGCATATTCAAGCAAATGAAATAATATTAATTTCCATTCCTTTTTCCCCCTCCCCCCAAAATAGGAGGTGATTAGGATGATATTAAATCCTATTTCTCAAATAAAGGATACATTTCCAAAAAGTAATGCAAGCTGTAGAAGGAGAGGAGAAGTGAGATGAGTGAGAATAAATGATGAAAAATTGCAGGAAGCAACAATCAGAATTCATTTGCAAATAACTCTGCATTTTATTTTTGATAAAGATACAGAATTTTCTCAATGGAACTCACAGCAAATGTTTGAATGCCAGCTAGATTCCAGTGAAAACCTTCCCAGCCTTCTCTCTTCTCCAAGATTAGTTTTGTTTGTTGATAGTTAGATTTTACCAGTCCTTGGGAGAGTGCAAGGAATACTGCTTTAGTACCAAACAAATACTGCTTTACTCCTGCTTTCCCTCACTAGCGTCTGTCTGAGTGACCTGTCTCTACATACGAGGTATGAATAGGAGTAAGGCAATATTTGTACAGAATTTGAAGCAAAAAAGGCTCCAGAAATTGTTCACTGCCTTGAAGCAATGCCCTTTGAAGTCATTACTAATTTCAGTAAGCCTGTTACTGCTCTTATAGTGTCACAAACAAAGTCCAATCACATCAGGATCCCACTATGTTAGATATTATACAAATGCACAGAAAAGTATCAAGAGACAGGAGGAAAAATAGCCATTAAAAAAAAAAAATAGCCTCCTTTTTTTTTTTTTTTTTTTCCTTCTGCTTTCTGGAATGGAATGGTGTCCTTTGGATGCTTTTAAAATTGCTTATGGATCCATAGTAGCATATATCCAAAAGCTTGACTCTCCTTGCTTACCTTTAACTGTGTAAGAATTATAGATAGAGCAGATGACAGACCACAGTCTGTCCATGATCTGCAACTTCCAGGTCAGTTCTGAAACAGGCTCCTTCATTTCCTCTCAGATTGTATCTGAATCCATCTCTTTCCTTGCCAAACTGAAGTTAGGTTAATAGTTTTTTTTTTTCTCTTGTTTCTACATGTTTACTTCCTTACTTCGGACCCAGTTTATATGGAGGATGCTGTGCAAAAAAATTGAGATCTTGGTAAGTATCACCCTTAAGTTGGATTGATCTCCGTTGTTTTTATGCTTTGGAGGGAGGAGTTGTTACTGTCAAAGCTCCACTGTTGTTCAGAGATTTATTATATTGACAGGGATTTTTAATTTTCTTTTGTCATACCCACAAGGAAAGCTACTAGTTCTGTACGAGTGCAATGCTTCAACACCTCTCACTTGTCTCCCTTTTATGGCCAGGCTTTTCCTCCCTGTACAGCCTGGCAAATCACTGCCAGACTGTGCGGTCCCAAGGAGTTATGATGTACAGTATTTCTCCTTGTTCCTGCATTATTTCTGCAAGTTTTGAGGTTATTTGCTCCATAAACAACAGTGGGCTGCCCCCAGTTCCTCTAAATGGCAAAATAGAAGTGGTTGTGACATTTGATCTAATCGGAACGGCTACCAAAATAAACGCTGTACTATGTATTATCTATAGATCCATGGGAAGTAGCAGTGGACCAGGTTCTGCCGTGCAGTCTCTCTGGGTTGCCTGGACTGCACCTGTTACAAGGAAGGATGGAATTTCATTCATCCACTACAAAATCCAGATTCCTAAATCCAAAATTATGGTATTTGCAGTTCTGTTACTGAACAGAGTCTTCAGCCACGTGGAGAGCAATGGGATGCTTTGTTTCAAGTGGTAGAACAGAAACAAACACATTTCTTTACCTTGAAAGCTTTGTTACCATAAAAGGTTTTGGTTCTGGTTTTGTTTTTAAAGTACAGGATCATGGAAAATTTCTGATGGGTACTGCTCTGATTCCAACAGAGCATGCTGGTCAAGGCGTTATTTGTCCATATAAATTACCTGTATTAATTATCTGACACCTAGAAAAACTAGTGTCTGTTTCTAAAATCCAAAGAGCAGAAAAAGGACCCAAAAAAAGACCCAAAAATGTGCTTGTTTCATATTTTTGTTTGCAGATTTTCATGCACTGACACTCTGCTCATTACTCATTGTAGAACCTAATAGTAATTTCTTCTTATCACCGCTTTTGGTTATATTGGAGAGATATGTGGATATTCATCTTTCTCTCCTACCAGAGTCTGGCAGGCTTTTGGTTTTCTCCTGATAGAGGATGGTTTTCAGGTGCATTTACTTTTTAATTCATGGGATGCTCACTCCTTTTATGCTCTATCTGTACTAAAGAGTTACCTCACAGTGAGCACTGGATCCACATGCGAATCATGTATCCCTTCTGACAGAAACCACACAGGCACTTTGCCAAGAGTAAATCCCTTGAGAAGCACATTAAATCAATCACAATGTTCTGTTTTCCCTGTGGATACCTCAAGCTCCAGCTATTGTTTCCAGAGAGGCTGCTTTACCCAGCAGTGGTGCAGTTAGAGGAGAATAATTTTTGTTCCTGTAATTTTAACTTCATGTCCCAAGGTGGCATAAGAATTTTTCCTCTTCCAGAAAAAAAAAAAAAAAAAAAAAGAAGAGAAAAATGGAGCATTTCTGTCAATTGTCAAAAAATTAGTGCATCTCTGCAGTATTCCCATCAAGCAAAATTTACTGTGTTCGTGTCTTACATGGAAAGGGGAAAGGTTGTCTTCCACGATGTGATTACACATTTGAGAAGCATGCAAGAGGTTAATTTAGGGGAGGGAAGGATGAGGAATTAAAAAATTCTGTCCTTGTCTGCTTCATTCATCGGTTTTGGGGAAAAATAAAAAGTATGAGCTGAAGAAAGTTTGGACTGGGTGATGTATCAACACTTGCAACAGAAGAAAAGCACCCCCCTGTGAGGACAGGCTGAGAGAGTTGGGGGGTTCAGCTGGAGAAGAGAAGGCTCCGGGGAGACCTTAGAGCAGCCTCCCAGGGCTGAAAGGGGCTACAGGAAAGGGGGGAGGGACTCTTGATCAGGGAGTATAGGGATAGGATGAGGGGTAACGGTGTTAAACTGAAAGGGCGTAGATTCAGATTAGATATAGAAGGAAGTTCTTCCCTGTGAGGGGGTGAGGCCCTGGCACAGGCTGCCCAGAGAAGCTGTGGCTGCCCCCTCCCTGGAAGGGTTCAAGGCCAGGCTGGACAGGGCTTTGGGCAACCTGGGCTGGTGGAAGGTGAAAGTGCCTGGGGCAGGGGGGGTGGGACTGGGTGATGTTTAAGGTCCCTTCCAACCCAAACCATTCTTTCTATGATTCTATGATGCTATGAAAATGGCTCAGGATTTAATATGTGCTACTGTTGAACATCTTTTTTTATTGCATCTCTGTTATGATGGAGGCTAACATTTTACAGAGGTAGCTTTGAGACCAGGTTGGAAGGAAGCCAGAAAAAATTCTCTTTAAAAGACAGACAGTTTTTGTTAAGCATTTGGATACAGTAACTAGCTATCAGTTATGTGGGGAAAACCACTTTGGTTTTAATTGAGGTAGAAAGACATACACCAATCTTGGTGTTTCCTTGGTGATACGATTCTATGGGTGCAAAGTATCTGCTTTACTGTACCACCCTTACAATTCTGCAGATGGGATTGTCACACCCTTTTACAGGACACTGGCCCTAGAAGTACCTTCCCAGCCTTAGGAGAGGTCCATAAGGGTCCTGTAGAGATGGAATTTTCTGTGACTTTCCCTTTGATTTTCCCAATCACTAGCTATTTAAGGTGCCAAGCTTAGGCTGATTGAGAGAGGTTGTTGTTCTGCTCTTTCTGTAATTAGAGATCGCTGTAAAATGTCACAAAGTGGGCACTCTGTCTCTAGCTGGTTTTGAAAATTTTGGTCATAATGCCCAGTTAGCTATTTTGTTTGTATAATTGTGGGTTCTGCTGGAGTCTCTGGGATAGATAATGAGTTACTTTGGTTACTCAGAGTAGAAAGAAAAATAGATTGTTTGTCTACGCTTACTTTTGAGGCTTTCACTCAGTGTGCCTGTGATAAGAATATATATCTCAGTGCAATGGAATTACAGCTTTGATACCATCCTTCCTTAAATATGACAGAAAGTCTCTCTGGATTCCAAAGAGCAATGCAATAAATCTGCCTCTGTTATTATTACTTCAGGAGCTGTCATAATTGACCTGCTTCCTTGTGACTGTAAAACACATTGAAATGTGTCACTGGAAGTGGCCTTTTCACTCTCCTTTCAGTTCTGTCTAGAACTGAAGTTTGGAGAAAAGCATCTGGCTACTGTCACGGATGTATACGAAGGTGGCTTGATGTCTTTGTTCTAAGCTTTGGAAAGACTGTTATTCATTGTGGCTGAACGAAAGGCAAAAGATGGAAATTTTGGCTATATGCATCTTTCCATACAGGCAAGTGAGAAACCACCAACACATCTGAACCGGGCTTGCTTTGGCAACAAGGGTTTTTGGCTTGAAAGGTTTTTTTATTCTCCTTTATGGGCTCCATCCTGATGACTTTGGCCTTTGTGTGAGACTGCAAAATGGCAGATGTAAGAGACAGGGTTGCATACCCTGAACTTGGTGAGTGGGGCTAACACTTTTAATGATAGAAGGATGGGATCAAACTCCAAAAATTGGGGTATAATGTGTTCTAGGTGTGCCTGCCTATTCTTCTGACTTTGTTTTTCTGCAGAAGACACCTTCCTCTTGGTCAATCTCAAAAGCTGTCTGTCTGCTCTTCCACTTAGTTGTAACACTTTGCTAGCAGTTTACAAGAGAAGCATTATGAAAACGCAAGCTCCTTCTACTGAAATGGTGCCATTAGAGGTTAGGGAAGGACTGGGATGACAGTCGATGCATTCTAGTTTTGCCTGTGAAACACTTCACTAATCTTCCGCTGACCTCTATTAGTTCATTGTCTTCCTAATCCTCTTTTTTATACCTGTCGGGAAATTAATGAAATCTACCCCAAAAGTGTTTAAAAGCACATTGCAAATGAAGTAAAAGCTCCTGAAATTCAACCTTTCACATTCTCCTCTTCTCCCTTTATTTAGAGGAAGAATAAACTTTCATCCAACTTTCTATCTGAGCTGGGAAAAAAAGTTCTTTAGTATGATTAGGAGACAAAAATTGTCATTCTTGCTCAGACCAGCTACAAGTAAAAGTACTGAAGCTATAGTCTGGAGACTTGATCCGCAATTGCAAATTCAGATCGTACCCACATGTGTTCATCGATTTGATGTGACTTTCTGACATTTCTTCTCAGTTTTCTGACAGAAGTAACCATGGTGGTAGCAGTGCAGATGATGGGTTTTGCAAGATGAAGGTTGATTTGGCACTTTCATCTTTGTTGAAATCACTGCGGGTTTTGAAGAGCTGGGTCAGGTTTAGAGGAGGGTAGAGTTTTACCAGCAGGAAAGAGGAGGCCCCAGTGTGCAGATACTGTGTTAATGAAGTGTTGACAAAGAAGCAGCTTGTGCCCCAAGACTGAGGGCAGGTCTGGCTCACATACTTCAGGGCTCTGAGTCTGTAGCTGAAGGCCAGTCACTTAAATGCCAAACCCATTTATTTCTTTGAAGAACTCTGAAATGCCTCTGAGGGGAGGTGGAGAGGAACAGAGAAACTTCTTCAGTAATGCACCAGGATAAACAAGGAGTTTCCACGTTCAAGGTTAGTGAGAGTATGGATGATCAGAGTAGATGCTTGCACACATGCCTACATACAGAAAGCAAACGATTCTTGCTTCTGTCTGTGATTTGCTGTCCTTCCTCATTGCTATTACCTGAATGCAAGAGAACATCTGATGACAGGGAAACTTTCCTTGAAACTTCTGAACATTGATGGGAATCCCCTTTTTCTTTTAAGGAGACCCTGGCTTTTCTAGTCAGCGGTTTCTCACTGGAGGAACTTTGTAGTTCTGCTTTCAGAAGTACACTGTACCATCCTGTAAGAAAGCTGCTTCTCCAACAGATGTTTGCCAACATGGAAGGTCATATCAGCCTGACCTGCCACGAGCAGAGAGTGACTGTTCTCTCTCAGGGAGTCAGAGCCCAATTTATCAATGCAGCCTTCTTCACATCCCAATTACCCTGGAAAAAATAACTACTTGATGGCTTCCAGGCAGCCAATAAATGCTTAGTCCCAAGAAAAGACAACTAGGTTCAAATCTGTAGGCGACATGGCAGGGGAGTTGGCAGGGAAGAGCTGTCTAGGTGGTTGCAGGATATGTACAGCTTATGATTTTTTTTTTTTAGGGAAAGTTGAAGGCAATAGGAAGGCCCTGGTTTCACTGAGGACCTTGAGGGTAAGAGCAATGCCTTATTAAATGTATAATTAGGCTGATAGACTCTGCCTTATGTACTCACAACAGAATTCCAGGCTCCAGATCGGGCATTAAGGACTGCCTTGTGTTCCTGTCATAAAGGGCACTGTGTGTAAATCCCAGCTGCCAAAGATGTTGCTGCATGTGCAGCATTGTGCTGAATGCAGAGGGATTAGTGTACCTTGACAGCAAACCGTGAAGGTTTTCCTCAGCTGCCTCAAGCAATACAGCAAGTTTATTCTTCACTTTGAAATACCTTCTGTGCTGAAACTGGGAAGCAGAGAATAATCATCCTTTTTGCCAGTCTATCTTTGCTTTTGATAGTGTGTTCATCTCCACAAGAAAGCAGAAGAGCTGGTATGGAAGAGCAACCCTTTTAAAGGGCTGCATGACTGAAACCAGAACTTGTTCTTTACTATAGCTCCCTGATAGGCCTTATTTCCAATATGGTCAAATAATATAAATTTGCTTTCATTTTTCCATAGTACCACCTAATATCTGATATAGGTATGCTCTTGGTTTCTGCCATCCTTTTTTGTCCAGAAAGGATAGATACACAGAACAGACCAATGATTTCAGTTAAAATGCAGATGCTTAAAAAAAAAAAAAAAAAAAAAAAAGTTTTAAACCTGCTTAAAGTGATATTTGGGTTGCAAATGAAGCTTAATGCTAAACTCCAAAATCCTAGCTCACAAGATCCTATCCTGCACCAGCTCCTTTGTGAGGCTACAGTCTGTATATGGTCCTCAGTCTGCCAGGCCTATTGCACCCCATAATATTATAACTGCTAACCTGTTCTCTAGGTCTTTTTCCTTTTCATCCAGTATCCATTAGGCGTAGCAGGCCGGGCTAGTAGGACAGGGCTGGCCAGTCTCACGCATCCTTGCCCCAAAGGGGCCACTCCACACCAACAGCCTCTCCCTCCAGAGCTGCTCTCACCATCTGGTGCTCCTCCTTGGGCAATACTTTAAGGCTGTGGCGTCTGTGAACCTAAGCTCTGTGTGCAGATTTCAGGTGATACCTTCTCCATTCCCAGAGAAATACAAATACCTTTCTTGCATTCTTCTTCCAGTTGCTTTGTACTGGGGATGAAACTTTAAGTGACAACTGTATTTGACAAGCAAGCAGCAGTGGTCTAGCTACAATCCCTGTAAGCTCTTAAAAACCAAATGGCCCTTCCTAACTGAGAAGTCATCAGTCTAGAAGTGATCTATTTATTCCTTAAACTAGACATTAAAAAGGAAAAAACCCAAACAAAACTCTCTTAGCTGTTCAGTTTTTCCTCATACGTTTGTTTACTCAAGGCAGAAAAATGTATTTGATTAAAGTACAAGTGGTATTTGCAGGACTAACAGGGGTGGTTCTACTTTTGGTGTATTTTTCAGCAGCATTTTGTAGCCAGTGTCTAAGTGCTGTGCTACTGAGTTGTTCTGCTAGAGCATGTTCTAGCCCATATTCCTCTCTGCTATGTAAGGGAATAGAAACTCCACAGGTCATAAACCAGTAATTTAGTGATTCATGGTATCAGACTATATAGCAGACATTTTGCCAAATACAGCTGCATTCGCCTAGCTGTTTCTTGATGTGGAAGGTTTTGTCGTCTTCATCTTGTTGGTAAGATGATTTGATATAAAAATTTCAGTTTCTTTGGAAGCAAAATGTTTCCTGAAGTGGAGTTTTGCAGAGGGAATCTATTAATGGATTGTATGTGTCTCCGTAACATCTTGTGGTGAGACAGTAGGTACACAGGACAGACTGACAGTGCTGTTTGCAATCTTATTTATGATTCTACTCTTAATCCTCCTATTTTAGGAGACCCTCTGGAGCCTGGATAATTTGTGGGTGACTGCATTAGTTTTTTGGCTCCCTGTTGTCAACATTGATCCTCTTGGATCATCTCTCCCTGATTCTCTTGACAATGGAAGTACTGACATGCTTAGATATGTTCTTTAACGGCGTTATTCTTTCTTATTCTTGTTTTGGTTTGCTTGATCAGTTATGCAATATCCTGGTGGCAGCAGGGCCTGGGCACAGAGAAGGTGGCCACAGCTGCCAGCAATGAAGTTAGGTTAGGAATTTGGAGAACATGAGGCAGCAGCCTGTGCTTGTGCCACCTGAAGGATATGAACTGTGTGTTCTTCATAGGGCTGTGCCTTAGGACTAGGCATGAACTCCCAACTGATAATGATTGCCCATTGACTGCAGAGTTTTCCTCAGGAAACAACTATTTGTGCTGTGCAATCTTTGCTGGCTTCTGGATTAGCAGCTGGAATGTGATGCATGATGTCCTGAATGGGTTGACTCCTGGCTACCCTGCAGTTACAGGGTATCAGCTACTCCTGATAGACCTGCAGTTACAAGACTGTCTGAGGTATCTGGCCTAATAGACTCTTCAGTCACAAGACAGTTGCCAGAGAAAGATCTAGGACTTTTCTTGAAAAGGAATTTGTGATGAAATGTGTTTCCCCCATCAGGTTAGTACAGCCCTAATTTATTGACTTTCAGATCATATTTTGACTCTATATTTGTTTTTCCCGAACCCTTAAAAATGGGGATGCCTGTGTGCATGCATTTGCCCAAAGCTTCCTAATGCTCTGAACAGTGGGGACTTGGACATGCTGCCTTCTGTGGAAAGCTGGTCCTTGTAACATGTTCAAAAATGTATTCTGGAACTGCTTAACATTCACCAATATTTAATAGGAACATCCTGTTATCCACCACAAGCTATGAACTTAGAAAACTGAGAACTAAATAGAGACCAGGGACTGTCCCAATATTGACCTTCTGAATATCCATTTCTTCTTGCTCACTGCCCCAAATTCTCTCTGTTCTATAGCAGAGCAACATGACCTCTGCATTTTTATAAATATGAAAATTTATCAGGATATTTTTAATTAGCTGTTAATAAAACCCGCTTTGTGATTTCTTGCAGGCTCCTTTGGAAAGTTAAGCCTCCAATAAAACCCTCTAGCAGTGATTTGGAAATCTAATGATGTTTTTGCTCCAGAGGTTATGAAAAAAATTTCTTTGTGAGGGAGGGAGAAGGGGAAAGGGAAACTGAACTTCTGAAATCAGTCTCTTACACTGAGGAAGGCCGGGTAGAGCTATATTCATGAATAAAACTTGTTTTTAAGGAGCGAAGTTTCTAAGTAAAGGAAAAGAAAAACTGTAATTAAGAGCTACCATTCAAGGCAGCTCTTGAGGCCAACATCAGCAAAACTTTTCACCACCACAGCCCAGGCACAGTTGCACTGTTGTAAGAGGCAGGAGAACATTACCATTTACCTCCTTTATGAATGCTAAGTGTGAACATACACAATTGCCCATTCTGGGTGACTGTGACAGTTTTTGGGGTGATGACGGTGCACAGTAAGGACATTACCCTCATCTTTATCCAAACTCATGAAAATCCCTCACCACAGAGTATTCCTATGGAGGAGCTGATGGTACTGCTTTCAGCAGGAAGGATAAGCATTAGGGCTTTGATCTGACAGCTTTAAGACCAGCTCTTTGCCCTTTTCACCCCTTCTATGCCATTCAGTTAGTGTCTTTTAAAAGCTTTATGCTGGCCTTACATATTTACCTACGGCCACGCATCAAAATCAATACCTTCTCTTTAAAATTCATTTGACATACTGGAGAGAATTTCCAGTGGGAACACTGGGAAATTGGGGATTAGTTCACAAGTAAAGGTCTGGTGCCAGAAGGCTATTCTAGTTTCATAAGGACAGCTTCATAATTTTTGCTTTTATGAATGTCAAAAGCATAACTCAATGATTCTTCCTTGTGATTATAAAGAAATCTGACTGGGATCTTTTTCTCTTTCTTTCAGTGGCAGCTTTCTGGACTGTTAACACAGTTGGGGAAAAACCTGGTCTAATCAGGCTACACAAACCCAAATGCATCCTCCATCTTCGTCCCCTGGGTCATACAGAGCTCTTCTCTGCATTGTTCCTCCTGATGCTTAATCTAACCTGCTGTGCAAAAGAAGCTGCTCTAATTGTGTTTGCTTGCTACACAAATTTGTGTGGCAAACAAAGACTTTGCCGTACTTTCCTTTATGTTAGAAATCTTAACAAAACACTTTCTCAACTAATGGGGTTTTTTTCCCTCAACAATTTGGGTCCTGCTGTTCATTTAACAAATAACGGTGTTGCTCTTTTATTTTAGCACCCTCTAATAAACCAAGAGTAAATTACTGGCTGACCTACTTACTGGGATTGCTTAAATAATCCTCAATATGGCAGTATAATTTGATGCCTTAAAAATACAGGGCATACAACTAGCAAGTTAAAAAGAAGAAATAGTGAATGTTAATGAAAACACAATTGGGTAACATAATAGCCCGAGGGATATTATGTTTCATATCTAACATTCTCCTCCCTTTTTTCCCCCCTCTTCATCTGCAGCATTTTGTTCTCCCCTCTCGTAGATGAACTAATTCCTGAATCTCTGAATCAACTGGGCAAACTATGGATGATCTGAAGCTAAAATAAGTTTACAAAAAAGATAGATGTGTTTCCTATCTTTAATAGGTAGTACGTTTTAAAGGGAGGGTGAAATGCATGCTTGCATTAGACCATTTCTTGCTTTGTGCATTCCTTGTGCATCTCTCCGCAATTCCCAGTGACGACACCATTTAAAGAAGAAAAGTATTTCAAGAGTAGGGGGAAACAATAAGATACTAAGTTTTCTTTTTTTAAAAGGCGATGGAAATGGTTCAAAGTCAACAGTCTGGTCAATCATCTTCCAGATTTAGCAAAGCAGTTTAGTAAATTCTACCTAATAAGCATTTTGTGTTACAGATTCATGTTATAGCACTGAATCTAAATTTCTCTAGATCAGGAGTAACACAAGTCTATAATCATATTTGTCTGTTTGACACAATTTCTTTCAGTAATGAGTAAGATATGATAGAGGGATGCTATCCTCTCAGCATTCTCCACAGATTTTTCTTTTTAGTTGCTGCCTTCTTCCTATTATGTTGATTTGAGTCCCCATATTAACATGTAGTGCACACTACTGCATACCTACATAAATAATTATCAGCTAATTCTAAGCGTCATATATGACAGAGTTGCAGTTCAAATCTTGACAAGGATGAATCTATTTTTCATTATTTCTGTGTAAGCTCCCAGTGGTCTCTGAGAGACCTTCAAGGTGATTGTATTCTTCGTGACTCACCCTGTTTTGTAAGAGTTTGACCTGAAGTTCCTGAGCATGGCTGAATTTCAGAGATGCTAAATGTCATCACTTTGAATATGTTACTTCATCACAAATCCATGACTAACAAGATTTCTAATTTCCACTTAGTTGCTTAAGCAACCTCTTAGGGTTGGTTGGGCCACTGGTAGGATGGGTCACTGCAGACTTCCAGAGAATATATGGTTACTGCTAAACTAAGCAACGTTGCGACTTCAGCTCTGTGGAAGCATTTGCTCATACCTACAATCTTGTCTTAAACAAGGACCTTTTATTACACAGCTAGGCGTTCTCTCTACCTGGGTTTGCTGAATTTCTGATCTAGCAAGAACAACTGCTAGTCATCTTAAAAAAGATTAATGTCTGATCCAACATACTTTACTCTGCCAGAGGAAAGGTTCTGTTGAATGCAAAAGACCTAGACAGGAAACAGAGAAAACATGAGAGCAACTTGGAGTGGTTAGAAAAAAGTCTCAAATCTGCCTTAGCCATTTTCAACAAACAACTAGGACCATCTGGATTAAATTGAAATGCTTGGTGACTTTAGTGGCTGTGGAACAAGACTAAAAATTACCTAGAGACAGCACTGTGAACTCTCAGCTTCTGATTCTAACCAGGAGTCACATTTACATTCAAACAAGACAATGAGAAAAAAGGACTAGATAAAGAAGAGCTTGGCTATACTACAGAGGTTTGATAACTATCTGGGGTTGAAAAATGCAAAGAGTAAAGTTGTGGAGCCAGGTTCGTTCACAGGATATCTTCACAGAGAAATTAGAATACAGCTTCTTTTGCTTAATTTTAGGACCTATGTACTGCTATCATGTTGTCTAGGAGACTGTTGAATTATCTCATGAAGAAAGTGATGAAAGCTTTGTTATGAGTCATGTAAGACTGGACTGACAAAGCGCTAGAAAATGTTACAGAAGCAATTGGGTATTGACCCTAAATGGTGCAGGACTCAGTGGATTCAGTAATCTTTATTTCGGTAGTGGAGACTAGGAGAGAAGAAGAAAGGAGAAACACGTAAAATGCATATGATACCACGCAGCTGCATTTCTCCATCTGCTCAGGATCACAAGTGTTTAGTTAGATGACTGACATAGGCTTACAGTAACACCTAGCTCCTTGTTCAGCGAGAGGCATTGGAACAGAGTTGTTAAATATAAGTGCCAAAACTATGCAAAAATCAGAGGGAAGATTAAAATCCAAACCTCCTTTGCTTTAACAAACACTTCCTGCCTGTTCTTCCCAAACCGTTTATTCTGGAATAATGGTCACAGAAAGATCTTGGTTGGATGAAGTCTCTTAAGTGTCTGGCATTCTTCCTCTTAGTGTTTGTCTTCAGTGAAACTCCGCAGAGATACTTGAACTACCTGCAGAGTAGAAGTTGTAAATTAGCCTCTATGAATCTTTATGCTGAATATGCTTTATGGCTTTCAGGATCTGAGATAGCTATTTTAATATTCCATGCTAGGATAACATTGGAAGCCCACAAGTCTTCCATCTCCATTTCGCTGTAAATGAGGTTTTTCCTATGTCATGGCCAGTTTGAGCTGGGTTGGTCCCAGCTTCTCTGTGTTCCATGGCAAATGTGCATTACTGGTTTTAGCACCATGAAGTTCTGGAAAAAGACAGCAGAAATCTTTCATTGCATCACCGTTTCCTATGCAGCAGGTTGTCAGTAAATGTAATAGACATGCCAAATGAGAAGTGTTCTCCAATTTGAGAAGAGGAAGGGTTGAAGGAAAAGAGGAGAGGATTTTCTCAGCAGTAGCAGGAACAGGGTTTCTCACAACACTTGCATGGTCTACTGAGACAGGTTCCTTCTTAATTTCCATGCCAGAGGTCAACAGGTGGAAGATCACGTCTCTCAGTGGGAAAACCTGCTCTGAGCCACTCCTTCCAAGTGGTTTGAAAGGGTGTGGTTGTATGTGCAAGTCCCAGCAAGTGCACATTTACTTTTTACTCGACTGGGCACCCTCCTGAAGTCTTCAGGTGTAAGGCAATGCCCCACCTGAGAGGAGGCAGGCAGAGAAGACAGTATTTAGAGCTGCTTCAGGTCTGTGGACAAGATAAATTAATGCACTGGGAACCAGAGAAAAAATGCAAAAAGAAATACAAATTAAGTAGTCAAGAGACTACAGTTTCATGTTTATGCTGGAAACTTGCTGGGATGTGAGCTATGGGCTCACTGGGGACTCCAGTGGTGCTTCCCATCATATCACACTAGATTCTATCCAAACGGATAGTGTATATAATTCCCAGGACACTTTAAGGGACCTAAACCATCTAAACCTTTGTCCATCTGTTTTTGTTTGGGGCAGGTGTCCTAGGCTTCATAAATAAAATGTGAGATGTCTCATGAGACACTTGTACTTGTGAGACAAGGTGCCCTCCTTTGATACTCCACAAAGAACTGTTCTGCAGTGAAGCGTGTGTCTTGACAAAGAAGAAATAAAACATGCTCTGGCAAGGAATTCCTCCTATGAGATAAGTGTAGTGGCCCATAAAAAATACAAGTATTGTGAAGAAATTCCCATCACTGCATTGACCTAGGGACATAATTGCAGCTAAAGTCAATGGCTGCATAAGGCAGGACGTTTGAATGAGCAACACCTTCCAGCTGAACACAAGGATTTGGCTCAAGAAATCTGTAGCTGTGCAAAGTAGACTTCATTTTGTCCAACCATTGAAGCCCTAAAATGTTATTGGAGCATCTGGAAAAAGATGATGGTTTCTAAAATCAGGAGAGAGAAAAGATCTTTTCCAACCCACACTGAAGGAAAAGGCCCATGTTTGTCTTCCTAAAATAGCCAGGCTGAAACCTTGTGCATATAGCATCTAAAAGTCCTGGAAACTCAGTGTCTGCTAGTTTGAGGAGATGAAACAGAGCACTAATTTGGTAGCCCTCAAGAGTCCGGCATGGTGTAAAAGATGATCCTCAGTGTGTTATGAGGGAAAATGTGTATTTGCTGTGATCTAATCTCTTGCACTCAACAGTCCAGTAATTTCATTTAACAGGTGAGAGGAAATCTCAAGATCCAAGAAGATCTTGACCATGAGATTGGGAGGGCAAACCACAGGGGCCAGAGGGGTTGTGTATGGTGTTTGTCTGTTCCAGTTTTCAAAAGGGCATAGTTTTACACCGTGACAGTTGAGATTTTTTAATCTCCTCCAGAAATCCTTGCTGCAGTATTGCATCTCTTTGTACCTGTTGAATGTTCCCTGTTGCCATTTCAAATTAATAGAAAAATGGTCTGTGGAGAAAGTAGAAGCATCTGGACATGGAACAGTATTAAATATACGTAGCAGAAGTTAGGCACTCTCCACTTATTTTCTGTGCTGCTGCTATTCATTTGAGACCATGTACTTAGTTGAGCCTGGAAATCTGTTTGCTGTGGTCTGCACAAGCACCAGGCTCCTGTTCTTCAGAATGGCTAATGGTCTTTCTGTCTAAACAAAAAGTTGGAGAGAAACAAGAGAGTGAAGGGACTAGTTCCAGAGAGCTGCAGAGCTGGGCAAGTCTGATCCTTACTCCACTGCTTTGCTGACTTGGCCATGCTGCTTCCTCAGACTATCCAGTACCAGCCTCTGCCAGGGTACGATGCAGTTGCATGTCGAAGTGCAACAAGTCAGGCAGGATGCAGTGTGAAACCAGCGTTGCTTAATTTGAACTGACAGCATTTGATGCAACACTTCAGAAGCTGTAAGGGCCAGGAGGCATTTCTTCTTAGACGGACTGCTGATGTCAACTTGGATAGCAGATGCTCCGGCTAGATTACGGAGGCAGGATAGAAAAGGTCTTGCTCTTTCACAATATCTAGTTGTTAATTTTTCTGTTTTGCCCATGCCTTCTCAGCTTTCTCTTGTATTACTCTGAGACCTCTGTGATTTTCATCTGGAAAAAGTGAAAACCTGTGCAATCCTTGTTCTGCACCACTTTTCTTATGGAGGGGCAGCATTGGCAGGAAAATGGAGGTTAAACATTTGCACTTTCTCACTTTCCACTTATTTCGGAATCAACATACACCTGCACACATGCACGTCCAAAGCTGGATGTCCAGTACTCAAGATTCATACCGTACTTTAATTGTGCCTTGTGCAGTCAGATTACATTCAATGATACGATGCATGAAATGGCAGACAGAACTGCCACTTAGCAGCCCCAATCCTATCTAAACATTGGCAGGAATGCAGAGTCTGCAGCCCTGTGCAAACCCTGGGTCTCACCTGAATCTAAATCTGACCTGCATGGGGTAAGGAGTTGGTACACTTTAAATAAGCTGAGGTAACTGGAGAATGCTCAAGTGCTGACCTTCCTTTTGAAGCCCTGCTGCCCTAACTCAAGGAATTCTACCCTGAGCTTGCCAGTTAATACATATTTATACTGCTAATTGAATGAGACAACACCCTGGCTATTAAATCTCCTGCTCGCTGATGGATTTGATGTTGTTGCTGTGGCTGTTAAGCAAAATAATCATTTTTATTTTCCTTTTACTTTGCTCTCTTGGAAGTTGTTTTAGCATGTTCAAGGTGCTTTTGGTATCATGGCTTGACTAATCTCCGTACATTACTATTATTACAGTACAGCCTGGAGAAAAACTTGGGATTAGGGTGCCATAGTGGAAGGCACTGTATGTGCATATTAACTGCTTCTCTGCAGCGCTTTGTTCTTGCGAACTAGCTCTTGCAAGAAACAACACAAATAATGACAGAAGAAAGTGAGACCCAGAAGTCACTTGCCCTCATGGCCCAGACAGCTTTCAGTAGAGACAGACCCAGGGACCAGCTCCTGGGCTGGGAGGCCACTGGTTGCCACCAAATCACATGTGGTCATCCCGCAGATGTGTCGGGGTGTGTGGGTTTGAATTGGCTGCCAGTTATGGTGTAGGAGTCGGATAAGGGGAGGGTTTGGTGGTGATGATGTGATTCAGCAGCAGAGGGAAATTCCTTGTGTCCCCTCCCAAATACCTTGGGAATCCCAACAAAGAGAGGAGAGGCTTTCCCTTGTCCCATCCCAGACAGAAAAAAACCCAAACAAAAAACCCCTTGCTGACTCTCATTCAGCCTATGGTTTGTTTATGAATAAACAAAGTGAGGTGTGGAAATCAGTTCCTGATCAGCCGGGGTTTTGTTCCTGTTCTTAGTGCCTTGGGTGGCAATTGGTTTTTTAATTCGGGAAGGCTGTTTATCAAACACATATAAATATATGTTTCTTTTCCGGGTTAGGTAAAGGTGGCTGGTCCACCTATGTCAAAATCGGTAGGTTTTGACTCAGTAAAGGTTTAGGCCAATTGAGAGGGTCGAATTTCAATTGGCAGAAGACGCCGCTTGTTGCAGGATTCCCATCCTACTATCCAACTTGAGGCATGAGTGAGTAAGAGGCAGTTCCTTTGTTTATGCGCCGTTTGCATCAATATGCGGCTACTGAAACGAAAAGCAGCCATTCCCTGAGCATCCCGACTAAATAAAAAGCTTTTAGGGCCAAGTGCTTGGAAGGAGGAAACAAGAAGTGCAGACCCGGGCTGGGGGAGGTGAGGTGGGGGGAATGAACACTGGTTTTTACTTGACACACATTTCTCCGACCACCTAGGAAAGAGTTAAACGCGTGAGTCTCCGGATCCCCTTTTCGCCTTCCAAGGCTGTGCTTTACCATAAGCAAGGCTTTCCTGTCCCCTTCGGAAGGAAACAAGTTTAAAACCCTGATGGCTGGGGGTGGCCCCGCCGCCCGGGTTCAGCAGGACCGAGGTGCAGCCAGCATCAGCAAGACAAAGGCAGAGATCATGAAAACGGGAACTAACCCGGAGAATTCAGGGAATCGAGCAGCATCTCATGAGAGCTGAAAGGAAAACCCGGCCCCCAGGGATCCGCTCCATCGCGGGCTGCCGGGGGGGCGGACGGGGCAAGCAGGTCCCACCTCAGGGGTCCCGTCTCAGTCTCAGCCTGACGTGCCCCCGGGCAGCTCCGGGAGGGAAGCGACAGGAATGGAGTTTCCTCTTCCCTCTCCGACAGAGTTTTGCAGGGAGACGGGAAATGGAGGGAAGGAGTTAATCTCTGTGCAGTCAGACCGTGCCTCCTCCCTGCTATTTTCTCTCCGACTCCGCTGTTGTTGCTTTACTGTAGCGCTCGCTCTGAGCTGCCGATGGAGCAGCTCCCTCCCTGCACACTGCCTAGGCACAGGCACCACCTGCTCCAAAACGCAGACGATTTACCTTTTTTTTTAAAAAAAAAAAAAAAAAATCACAGAAGAGGTTATTTAGTGTATGCTCGGGAGGCTGTGATAGTGCCTCTGCTCAGTGATCTCAGTGCTTGTTGTTTAACCTTAGTGAGAAGAGGGGACTCCAATGCCAGCTCTTTCTGGAAACTTAATGGTCAGACCTGTACTCCTTAGAATCACAGAATCATTCAGGTGGGAAAAGACCCTTGGGATCACTGAGTCCAACCCTCAGCCCGACTCGTAAAGTTCTCCCCTACCCCACATCCCCCAACATCTCACCTAAACAACCCTTCTAGCTTTCACCCTGTTTCTCACTGTCTGTCCCCCCAAGAGTGAGAAAAATTTTAACAGTGCTAGTTGGAAGGCACCTTATGGGGAAGCCCAGCTAATGCTGTCTTGGCCAAGGAGGAACAAGGGAGTCAGTGGACATCCCCGTCCAGTTTCCCACAGAAGTGAGGTCAAATAGATGCAGCTCCAGCATTGCAGCGAGCTCTCTCCTTCATGAAAGTTTCAGTACAAATGATTTTGAAAACTAGAGCCTTTCATATACCTGCCCTAGCATCTTCTGAGATTTCGTTTTGGGCAGGAGTGGGGTCTTAGAATGGTTTGGGTTGGAAGAGACCTTAAAGATCACCCAGTTCCAACCCCCCTGCCCTGGGCAGGGACACCTTCCACTAGCCCAGGTTGGCCAAAGCCCCATCCAAGCTGGCCTTGAACCCTTCCAGGGAGGGGGCAGCCACAGCTTCTCTGGGCAACCTGTGCCAGGGCCTCACCACCCTCACAGGGAAGAATTTCTTCCTCATCTCTAATCTGAATCTCCCCTCTTTCAGTTTAAAGCCACTACCCCTCATTCTATCCTCATACCCCTGACTAGAAGTCCCTGCCCCCTTTCCTGTAGCCCCTGAAAGGGGGGACTGAAAGTCCTGGGAGGCCGCTCTAAGGTCTCCCCGGAGCCTTCTCTTCTCCAGCTGAACCCCCCCAACTCTCTCAGCCTGTCCTCACAGGAGGGTGCTCCAGCCCCCCGACCATGTCCATGGCCTTTTCTGGCCCTGCTCGAGCAGGTCCGTGTCTTTCTGATGTTGTTGCCCCCAGAGCTGGACCCAGCACTGCAGGGGGGTCTCAGAAGAGCAGAGCAGAGGGGGAGAATCCCCTCCCTTGACCTGCAGCCACACTGCTCTGGATGCAGCCCAGGACACGGTTGGCTTTCTGGGCTGCAAGCGCACATTGCTGGCTCAGAGTCAGTTTTCCATCCTCCAGTATCCCCAAGTCCTTCTCCTCAGGGCTGCTCTCAATCCACTCATCTCCCAGCCTGTATTTGTGCTGGGGATTGCCCCAACCCATGTGCAGGACCTTGCACTTGGCCTTGTTGAACTTCATGAGGTTTGCACAAGCCTACCTCTCAAACCCATCCAGGTCCCTCTGGATGGCACAGCCCTTCCCTCCAGCGTGTGACCACACCACAGAGCTTGATGCTGTTGGCAAACTTGCTGAGGGTGCACTCAATCCATGTCCCCAACAAAGATGTTAAACAGCACCTGTCCCAACACCAACCTCTGATGAGGGCCACTCATCACTGCTCTCCATTCAGTCATCAAGCCATTGACTGCAACTCTCTGAGTGTGACCATCCAGCCAATTCCTTATCCACTGAGTAGTCCATCCATCAAATCCATGTCTCTCCAATTTGTCATGCAGGTCAGTGTCAAATGCTTTGCACAAGTCCAGGTCGATGACATCAGTTGCTCTTCCCTTATCCACCAATGCTGTAACCCCATCACAGAAGGCCACCAAATGTGTCAGGCAGAACTTGCCCTTAGTGAAGCCGTGTTGGCTTCACCTTCTTATTTTTCATGTGCCCTAGCACAGTTTCCAGGAGGATCCACTCCATGATGTTGCCGGGCACAGAGGTGAGACTGACTGGTCTCAGTAGTTCCCAGGGTCTTCCTTTTTTCCCTTTTTAAAAATGGGGGGGTTGTTTCCCCTTTTCAGTCAGGGGGAACATCACCAGACTGCCATGTCTTCTCAAATATGATGGACAGTGGCTAGGCCACTTCATCTGCCAGTTCCCTCAGAACCAGCAGATGCATCTCATCAGGTCCCATGGACTTGTGCCCATGGACAGGTTCCTTAGACTGTCTTGAACCTGATCTGCTCCTGCAGTGAGTGGTTTTCCCTTCTCCCAGTCCCTGCCTTTGCCTTCTGTATCTTGGGTGGTGTGGCTGGAGCACTTGCCAGTGAAGACCGAGGCAAAAAAGTCATTGAGTACCTCAGCCTTCTCCATTTCCCGGGTAACCAAGTCTCCTGTTTCCTTCTGCAGAGAGCCCACATTTTCCCTGGTCTTCCTGTTATCACCAACATACCTATAGAAGCTTCTCTTGTTGCCCTTGACATCCCTGGCCAGATTTAATTCTATCAGGGCTTTGGCCTTCCTGACTTGATCCCTGGCTGCTCAGACAATTTCTCTGTATCCCTCCCAGGACTTTTGTCCTTGCTTCCACCCTCTGTAGGCTTCCTTTTTGTGTCTGAGTCTAGGAGTTATATTTATATTTATCTAGGAGTTATATTTAAGATGCCGAACACTTTCTCAGGTCAGCCCCCTCCTTTTCAATCACAAAAGAATGTCTCAAACTTTAAACATCTTGAGATAAAGCATGCTTAGGTTCAGGCTAACTTCTACATACACTTTCAGGCTAATTTGGAAAACTATTTTAGCTGGGAAAATGTAGGTAGTTATGCCAATGTTAACATTTATTTGAAAAACGAAAAGACAAGGAAAGAAAGAAGTATCAGTACCTTAGGGGTTTGGCACAGGAATTTGAGGTTTGGCAAGGAAATATTCCCAGAGTCAAAGAGGTATTTTTTGCCATCTGTGAAAAAATCCTGCCCAATTTGTTTGTGTTAATAAGACTCTGAAAGTTACTATTCCTGCATGTGCAGTAGAACTTGCTAGCAGCCCCGCTCTGCTGCTGTGTGAATATTCTGCCCTCACTGGATTATATTCCCACAGCCCACTGAACTCTGAACATCCTTCTGCAGACTGGAGATTGAAAATATGGTCACTGAGTTTTGAGCAGTGCTAATTTGGTTTGAGCATTCCCAGAAGAGGCTCACTATATCCTGCCTGCGTTTTCTTCTTCAGTGCAGGAGATCCCAGGCCCTGGGTCATGTGTCAGGGAGATCTGGCACATGTCACTCGATGGTAATATCAGCGCTGGCTAATGGGGAGGGCAGTGGGAGGCTGGATTAGCCTGCAGGAAGATCTAGAGAGTTTCTCTGGCAGCACTCAGATTCTGTCCGAGACCATTTCAGGCCAGGGACCCCATGTCTGTACATGCTTTTACGTATGGGGAGCGGTCCCTTCCATCACTTTGCCTGCCTGTGTGTCCAGGGCAGTTTGATAGGTTTCCAGTGGAGCTGTTCTGGAGGCACTAGACAGGTGTCAGTGTCCCTGGACTCTTGCAGGTGGAGCAGAGACATAAGATTTTTGTAAAACAAATTGGACCTTAACAGAGATTTGGAATTTGCATCCTCTTCAGTGGATTTCTTTCATGGAAGAAACATACTTCGACTGTTGTCATCAGCAGCTGTGTGTGACTGTAGGTGTGTGATTTCTTTCCTTTGCTTTTCCTGGGGACTATTCACAAAGGGAAGGTCTCTCCCAGGTCAGAGAGAGAGCTTCCCCAGCAGCCAGCATGGAGGCCAGCAAGGACTAAACACCATTTCAAGACTCTCCACAAAGAGAAAAGCTTGCTTCTTCACCCTGACACAGAGAGCAGCATGTACAGGAAGAAAACAAAGCCACTTCTTTCCTTAAAAAAAAATAATGGTAGAACCTCCTACAACAGACGTGAAAGTACCTGCATGATAGAAGACGCTCTACTGCACACACTTCTTGGAAAGAAGATGAGGGAATGTTTAGCATGTGGTGGACATTAATCATTTCATTTAATGTAGTGCTGGAGGCACTCAGATACATCAGCAACCAAGCAAAGCTAGGACTTAAGTAGAATTACATTACATGTAATATATAAAACACATTATACAATTTGGCATTCAGCAAATGTTAGCAATCAGTAATCCAGCGTAGATGATAAAGAAGTGAAAGCTATGGCTTCTCCTAAACCACAGAGATGTACAGAAAAGATCAATAAAATCTAGTGCTTGGCTTACACTCTTATTGTCAGGTGTTAAAGGACACAGCCTATAATTAGGAAGGAGGGGGGAGCACCTTATGCCACAGTCTATCCAGTAGCCAATTTCCCACTAATTTATTTCATTTCAAATGGTATTTCCTCCCGTTGCTGTGTAGAAGGGGACACATGGCAGAGAAGGGTGGCTGGAAATGGCCACTCAGGCTGATCGCAGTGCCCAGAGAAACACGCTAACCAGAAGCACCCTCTGAATTCCACAGTCTCTAGGCACAAACTTGTTGTTTCTTCCTTTTTCTCTGCCAGAACTTCCTCCTTTCCTTCTCTTCTGTGCCTTCCTGTTTCCCTCCTTGTCCATTTATTTTCCCTTTGAGTACCAGCAGTCTGGAGCAGAGTGGTTCTGGAATTCATCAGAGCTCTAGGAGCTTGTACCTGACCTGCTTCTAAATGATCAGCTTGCCGAGGAAACAATCACTTCTTTGACTTTGTTCATCACAGTGAATTGTCTGTCCATCTTGTGACATTTGTTTATGACACAGTCCTTTAGTTCTGTAAGCTTTGCTTGATAATGCAGTCATCTTCTGTGTTGCTAGCAGTTTGCTTTCCTCTTCTCTTGGGATTCAGCTTTTAAGTCTCTGTGGCAAACCCCCAGCCATTGCTTTCCTGAAAGCACTCCCAGACACTGTGATTCTGCTTCTCTGCATTCCTAAGCAACAGCCACTGCCACTGTCAGCGCTCCCATGAAGATCATCGTGTCTTCTCACTACCGCTTCTTTTATAAGCTCTGCTGCTTTCAGAGATCAGTGTGATTGTTCCCATGGGGGTAATGCAGAAAGGTAGAGTCACAAACTTAAATCAGAAAGGATCACTATTATTGCCTAGCTCCATCCTTCCCATCTAACAGAGGGCACAAAGCTTCTTTCTCTAAGTTTTGAATTGGGTCTTGTAACTTGTGGCTGAAGTAAAGAATCGCCTAGAATACTTATCTCCACCAACCAGGAGGGGACAGCAGAGCAAATTGTGGATCAGATCAGCGGTCTGTTTACCCTGAGTCCTATTTTCTGAAGTGCTATTAAAGGCGGACAAGAACTGTAGATGAACAACATTTTAATAACAAAATCATAGATAGAGGATTGACCTTCATACTTTTGGATTCCGACATTAGCTATCTCCTGACGAGAAACAGGAGTGGTACTGCTTAAAGTGAGATGTCAGTGTAGAAATGTGGATATTGCAAGTGTCCGTCATGCCAGGGTATACATTATTGTCTATCCTTACTTTGTGCAGACTCATCCACAACATCTGTTCTAATTAGTAACCCTCACTCTCCTGAAAGGTGCAAGTAGGATGTTTTTGTCCATTTTCACATGTAGTGTATTCTGCATCTGGAACTCCACAGTTTCTAGCATGACCAGGGATGTGCCTGGCAGCCTGCACTATGCTTGTCACATAATAAAGGCTCTTCCTCACCACTTGGCCCTGTGTTGGTGATAAGGTCTGAGTTTTTATCTTAAGATTTGAACTGGAAAAGCATTATTCTTTCAGGAATCTCAAAGCATACTCTGAACATTAGCAATTCCAAACTCCATTTAAGGTATAACATATAACTTGACTGCAGTGTAGTCTGTTCCAGTTTAATTCAGAGGTGCATGCAAGATCAAATTCCCCCCCCCATACAAGCACGTGCAGTCTCACTTAGCATGAGGGATATTTGCTGTGCCTGCAGGGCAAATTACTGAACTGAACTTGGCTCAGAGGCATAAACCAGCCTTCTGCTTCCCATGCATAGAATCAGAAATATAATCACATAGTCGTGTTCCTAGAAGAGTCCTAGAACAACACGAGCTCTGCCAGTAGGATCCCAGTTTAACTGAACTGCAAAGCCAAAGAGCTGTTGACTGACACAGGGGGTGGTGATAGTACTAGGCCCTTGTAGAAAGCTTATTGACTTTTCTCTGCATAATTTTATTTTCAATTACAGAATCAATCTAATCTGGAAAACCTTTGTAGGAAAATAGTCTCTTTATTGACAAAATCAAAGCATTGAATAACATAATTTAAATTTTATGGTTAGCAATAAACTTCCTCATTTAACACCGAGTTTAGTTTCGCCTTGTAAAAACCAGTCATGATGGTCCCTTGCTTTTCACAGCGAGCCCAACTCAGCATGACCCAAAGCTTGAGCCTCCTTTATGGAAAAAAATAAACATTTTTCTTTGAGAGGGAAAAGAACAGTATTTTTTTGTGACTCCTCGAAGTCATATCACATTTTTAGGGCCCTCAGACACAAAATATTCAGCTTACATTATAATGCCCTTTGCAAAGATGTTCCTTATTAAGAAGACAGGGGGAAAGTTGATAATGTAAACTCCCCTTTACACGTCATGACTCATGGGAATGCTAGGGTTTGTACTAAAGCTCTGTGACTTCAGTGAGCTTTGGGCTGAGCTGGGAAATATGTGCTTTCTTCAGCACTCATTGAAATACAGCCCATTCCTGTGGCAGCAAGAAGTCGTAGAGGACTGGGTTGTCCTGGAAAGTGAGCTACCCGTTGCCAGGCAGCATACATGTCACAGTGGATGCTTATAGTTGCCCTCATTGATGGAGAGCGGAGGGGATGGTGAACCCTTGTAACTTGAATAACAACTCTTGCCAGGGCCGGGAGGATGCTGACAAGCTGGTCTTGAGAGGTTTATATTGGACTGGGCCAACATCCAAGATGTGACTGAGGCTTCTGCTCAGGTTTAGGGGAGATGGCTCGAGCTCTCCCTCCACGCTTCCTGAGCTGGCAAACTGTTGGGTTTGCACGGCAGTCTAAGGCACGCTCAGATTTCCACTCAAGCCTTAAAAAAGTTTGAATTTGAAGCTGTGGATTGGCTCCGTCCCTGCACATCACAACAGAAAGAGAGATGAATTACAGACTCATTCTCCCTAGCTCAGAAGGCTGCCAAAAATGCCTCTCAGGGAACTGGGGACAGCCTGAATCATAGCACTTGTTGGCCACAGAGTCTGAATTTCCAGCAGGCAAGTGGGAAGCCAAGGTGAAAAAGCAGATTGGCATAGTTTGACCCCTTTTTGCTCTTCAGGTGAGGGGAGGGCACTAACAAGAGCAGTTAGCACGTGCTTTGGGTTACACTTTACACTGATGGTCTCCAGCAGTAACACAAACCTTATCATTAGGTATGTGTATCTTATTGCCCCTCCTTGTGCTGCTGGTGGTGGTTGAGTCTTCCTTGGTTAATGAAGCCTTTATATTTTTTAAATTTTGTCCCCAAAACTAAATTCCTTTCAGGACTACAGCAGATTTGGTTCTATCGTAGCCACTTTTATGACTGTCTCACTGGCTGGGGAAAGGAGGTAGGGGACTGGGTGATTGCACTTGTTTCTGCAGGGCTGTTAAATTTCTTAACATTCTTAAACTAAGACCTAATTCAATTTGCACATGGTATCTGAGGGAAAGGCGTTTGGGGCACTTCTAGATATTAAGACTAAATTTTACCATTATGCAGAGTAACATGGGGGAAGGGAGAGAATGAAGGCAGGGTAGCTGCTCTGTTGCTTTTGTTGAGGTCTTCATTTGGACACAGCCACCACAATGTGGTTGATTCTTTGCTTTGAGCTGTGAATGAGGAGTGGCCTGTGTTTGTATGCCCCGTTCAGAGGTGTATGCCCAGAATGCATATGCCCAGTTTAGAGGTAAGGAAACTGTGGCAGAGGGGTGCAGAGCAACTTGTCTTAAGCCACAGAGCTGGTCAGTGCAAATGTCCAGCTGTCCGGTTTCCCAGTGTGATGCCTTTTTCTGATACCAGAGAGGTTAGTAATCTTGTCTGGTGAAAATGACCCCTGCCCTGAAGGATATTTGTTGGGGGTGCTAAGGGTTCACAGTACGGTCTGGTGTCCAGAAACACCCTGCTATCAGAGTAGCTCCAGGGTCTAATCTGGGCCCATTGTGGATGTCCTACATGAGATTCTGACTCATGTTTTCCTGCACAAGTTTAAGTCGGCACTAATGCTGGATGGGACTGCCCATGGCCCAGAATGCATGCAAAGGAGTAGTCCAATGTTTCAGCTTCAGTTGCCAGTAAAGGGGAGTTTGAACTAAGGTATTAATCTATGAACTGGAGCGCCCAGTAACTTCTCCCCTTCTGCTGTGCTGCCAGGTGTGCTACTGCTGCAGAAGGGCTAGCAGAAACCTAAGGACGGTGGTATCTTAAGCTGCCCCAGGAAGAATTTGAGAAGCTTGCCCACCTGAGCCTGTGAACTTGCCTCTATAAAATTGCTACAGTGAGTTTAATCATTCACTTTCGATGAATAACTACAAATTAGGCTGGGGAGGCTCATTCTTGTAGATACAGCTTATGCTTCTATGTTTTGTTGCATATTAGAAAGAGGAAATGCTCCCTTATCTCAAAAAGACATTCGTATTACTGTGAGCCAGTCTGAACATGGAAGTGGCTAGATAAATGAGAGGGTATGGACCTTTGCATCTGTATATATGTGCACGCACGTATGTGTATGTATATATGCAGGGTTACATTTACATCTTCCTTGCCACACACTGATCTAGAAGCTCTTTGCAAACTGGAAGTGCTCCACCCCCCCTTCCTCCTACACACATATTTACTTTGGACCCTCGGTGTTATGTGCGGGTTCACAGATGGAGAACTCAAACTGTCAGAGCAGGTGAGACAGCAAGAAGCAGCAGCCATCACCTAGAGTGGGATGATCACACCCCAGAGCTGACCTTCTCCACTGGGAGGGGGTGGCATGAGATCTCCGGCAGCCCCACATCATCCAGCTCAACTCAGGCTGCCCTCAGTATTGTTTAACTTGGTGTATTTGGGTTGAAACCACATCATGGGGAGTGAAGTTCACAGGGAATGGAAACACGGGCTGAGCCCACAAAAGTAACTAGTTGCCACAAAACCCCTCTGGCCCCTCAGCAGTCGAATTTCATGTAAGCCAGCGCCCGAGCTGACCCTCCTGAGGCTACAGGCTGCTGTGTGCTCAGATCGCAGCCAGCGGTGGCACGGCTGCAGGCCAGGAAAGAGGGAAGGAAGGCTAGTTCTTCAGGTCTGGGTTTTGTTGACACTGGCTTGTATTTTTAACCATGACTGGTGTTAGGATGTTAATGTGCTAAAGGAAAGGCAGAGCTGGTTTGACAGATCCATGCTTGTGTTACGATGAAATTCCTGGAGCAGTGAAAATTTTAAGCCATGCGGAAATATTTTAATGTTGTAAACTGTGCTCAGAACAGCAGTAATTCTTCCTGGAGCCCTTAGCCATGGGCATGTGGATATTGACTTTAAGCACAGGGCAGGATGGCACTGGATGAAAGTTTTATTCATGGGATCCTCTGCCACACACACCCATTTGATACAACAAAGGTAGAGAAAAGGCCCAAAGCTGAACTCACAACTCACTTTTTTCTTCTATCTTGTCCATAATCTGCCACTGAATGAATGGAGATTTGTTTCAAAAAGATGAACTGGCCAAGCACAATATTGCAAAGCCCATCCAGGTAGTCTGTAAAAGGTAGGATCACAGTCATTTAATAGTAACAGTTTCTAGCACTGTGAACATGTCAGCATAGAACTTCATTATCAAATACTGCTGAAAAATGTATATGGTTATATTTGGTTGTACAGCAATCTGGAGCTGCATGAGGAGAGCAGAATTAAGGTGGCATATACATTACGAACTTTGAAATGTTATTCCGTTACTGGAAATCCTGAATGTCACATTAATTTGGATTACTGTGCTTTAAATAATTCATTCAGAAGAGAGTTAAAAAAAAAAAAAAAGTCTTAAATCCTTTCAGATTCAGCTTAGAATTGAGCTTTTGGGGTCAAACTGTAGGTGAATCCAAGCAAAACCTCCATTTTTTTCATGACTTCCCCTTGAAGTCACCCTGCAGTAGTCAAGCCTCATCCAAAAGCTTCTGAAAGTGAGCAGGTTTCAGCAAATCCAGCGAAGCTGTGGATTTGCAATGAAACCTGGGACTTAATGAGATGCACCGTTTGATAAAATGTGCAGAGATCCAGTTGTGGCATATGGGCAGGCCTCAGGAAGGGTTCAGTGCAGTGTGCCTCGCAGCACACCAGCCTGCTAAATGTCAAACAAAAGGGCACAGGGACAGTGTACGGTGACAGCCCACATCTAGGGAAGAGCAGATTAAAAAAAAAAAAAAAAAAAAAAATCTTATTCCATGCATAGTTTTAATTTGTCATGAAGCATTTATCTTCAAACCTGACCTGCTCATCAAGAAAACAGCAGTACAAAATGTGGCCTGGAAAGAGAGGTATCATTGAAAGCTGCTACTGAGCCTCTGCAGCCTTGAGAATCAGGGGGCACACTAAAGACATCTGGAAAAGTGTAAAATGGAAATTAAAAGTTACTGGGACAATTAAACTGGAGAAGTAGAAAAGACTGCTCTGCAGCACAGACCCAGAGGTGTGAGGTAAGGCCATGGTGCTGTGTGAAGGGGGTGGGGGGGAAGCCAGGGCATTTTGTGGAAAATCTGGAAGTGCCAGATCATGTATTCTGGCAGAAAATGTCATTTACCAGGAAAGGGCTTGAGGTGACAGCATGGAACAAAGGGAAAGAGTACAGAGATTTGTCCAGGGCTAAGAGGTTATTTCTATCAATAAGGGATATAAAAAAGTTTACTGACCAGGTGGACACAAAGCACAGCAACAAAAAAGTTCATAAACAGCTACATTGGTCAGTCTGACACTGGGAAAGGCCAGTATGAATACATTAAATCAAAAGAACAAATGCAAATACAATCCAAGGTAAATGTGCTGAAAAGATCATTCAGTGCACATAGCTGTAGTGGTTGGGAAAAAGTTAAAAGAATGAAATTTGGTGGAGGGCAGAAAAATGGAAAGCGGAGGACAATACCAGTGGTGTGGCAATCAGCACAAATGATGCAAGAAATATGTAGAACTTATAACAGACCCAGGCCACTGTTAAAACATTTACAAAATGTGGGAAAATGTGCATAGTGAGTGATGAAAGAGATTCCTCATGTGATGAGGAGGAAATGTTTTTAGGATTGTAACACAATGCAGCAAAATGGAAAGGATTTTCCAATTAAGAGTTGCAAACTGCCCATCACTGTCAATAGCACAGTCAGCATAAGGCACATGTCAAAATGGAAGAGTCAAAAACATAACTGCCAGGAACTGCTGTTTGGAAGAACCGTGCCCAGTCTGGGACAGCCCATCCTTGCCGTTCAAATAGAAAGGGAAAACGTTAGAAGGTTAAGATGTGGAGTTAAATGCGTATGTCCCTCAGTCTGATCAAGTGGCTACGTGCCACTGTGTTTCAGGACAATGTGGAGCCACACATGTGGGTATTAAACGGACTCACAGGCTACACAGGAAGGTCCCGGCAGCATCCAACAGCAGATCCAGTGCTTGCAGGGCAGCTACATGAGGATTTCTGCAAGTTTTAAAAAAGGGGTTAGAAGGAAAGTTGCACAATGCGATGAAGAATAAAAGAACCAGTAGACTGGATTGACTCCATAGTGATTAGGGAAAGAGCACACAGAAGACTTTGTGTGAACTCAAAGGAGCTAAACACAAACAAATGAAAGGGAATGCTTTCCCTTTTCCATTAGAAATAAAATCCATTCGGAGATGGCATGAGCCTAATTCTTAAGTAAATTGAATGCAATGGCAGGATTTTAACAGATCTCCTTGAACACAGCGTGCTCCAAGATCCACACTTTGAAGCAGCATTTGGCAGATGCTGCATTCTCAAACGGCCTTTTTGAGTATATTCTGTACAGTTCTTCTGTCTGAAGCATAAAGGGCTCAAGCACTAGGCCTAGCAGAGAAGAAAATCTATGTCCATGTCCTAACAGACTGGGCAGCAGGGACCCTTAGCTCAAGAACAGTAAAGGACAGGACTGGAAATTGTAAGAGCTTAGTAAACCTAAACCAAACAAGGCTGAATGAAATAATTTCATTTGGAGGGTGAGACTGTTCTCAAAGGGAAATTTGGTTGAGGGTGCAAAGACTCAAGCAATATTGAAGATACAATCTGAAACACGCAGTCTGCAAAAAAATCTGAAACTGTTACTCATGTTCAGTTACGTCAATAAATTCATACACCGATGATCATACAATTCAAAGGGCTTCTCCTTCACAATGTCACCCAATGCAGAATGGAAAGAATTGAAAGACATCAGGGATATTCTGACATGAACATCACTTCTGGAATTTTTTGGACTCACAGTAAGACATAAAACTATCCATGGAGACTGGCCACAGATACCAAAAGGAGGACAAAGAAAAGTCCAGTTGTAGTGCCATGGAACAGGTTGTCAGTCTCACATCCACAGTAGTTGTAGAGAAGCAAACAAATGGATGTAGATGTCTTCACATCTTTTCTGTATGACCTTATTTTCAAAACAGACACATATGAAAGAGAGGAAAACAAAACAGAACAGTGGGCTCCAGAGCACAAAGAAGGATTTGGAGAAGTATGGCCAACGATACGTCCAAAACCAATAAATACTCTGCGGTCCCAGTGATGCAATGCAGGTCCTGCTTGGTAATGATAAATATGCATGACGTGTCTGCCAATACATGGTCTGATGGCCTGGATCAGATGTTTCACACCACAATTAGGCCGCTGTATCTGTTTCTCTGAGCATATGGGTCTGGAGTGTGAATCGGGTAGGAAAAAAAAAAAAAAGGCTGCAAGCCTGCTACAGGTTAAGGAAGGAGACAAAGCTTCACCACTTCATCTTCCATTTTTCTACTGTAAAAATGAGTT
Source organism: Athene noctua (assembly GCF_965140245.1). Classification (NCBI taxonomy): domain Eukaryota; kingdom Metazoa; phylum Chordata; class Aves; order Strigiformes; family Strigidae; genus Athene; species Athene noctua. Next base: position 20,457,274 of record NC_134050.1, read on the forward strand.
CTTACAGGAAGGCATTTGACAGGCACACAAACCCTTGTTGCCAACAAGACAAAGGGGCACTGACCAAGCTTTCTCCGTTCATGTAATAGTCTGTTCCTGTGTCAAATCGTTGGGATAGAGCACAACACTAAACTGGCAGCCAAAATACCCTGTGACAGCCCTGATTCTGATGAGAGATTGCTATGTTGAACAGCAGAAGAGCCAGTGACTATATCCAGAAGGAAAGGACAGAGAATTTACATTTTGGACACAGATCAATGAAGGCACAACAGAAATGCAAGAAAAGCAAGCAAGCATGGACCAGTCCAGAAGAACAGAGATTGTCAGAAGGACTGAGAGTGCTCTGTGAACAATTTTCAATGCCATGGGCAAAGTGAGAATTCAAGTATTTTGTGACCAACCTGTGACTGTATCATGTGAGACGCCATGAGACTGGACTGGGGTGGATGATGCTGGGCTTTCTGAATATTTGACTGATGGAGATGAGCCAGAGGGACATGTTGAGACAGGTATCACCAGGTCAGCCAGTAGGCTTGTAGGAACGTATCTTCCTGAGCCATCCTGAGTTTCCTTACATGCCCAGCCCATCCCCACCAGTCGCATCCAAGACTGGTGACAGATACCATTGGCAGACTTAACTGGATATCAGCTTGCTGATGTGGCTCCTTGCATCTTGCCCACAATCATAGAAAAACGTGAAAGAATGAACTCTACGCATCTGATTGTATGCTCAGGACAAGAAAAATGAGAACAGATTCAGAAGCTGAAAATAATTCACAGAATTATTTTGTTAATCAATTCCAAAGCTGAACAATCTGTTGCTAGTATGGATTTATCTAAAAAAGTTGCATAACACAGCAGATTAGTAACATTGGATGAAAATCCCTAGGAGACCGACTGTGCCATACTTACCATTATTTTCAAGCAACCTGAAGGCTTATGGTATTTTATCTATTAGGGGTTGCTATCTTTACAGGTTTCAAGTAAGAAAGGAAATTTGAAAGTGCTTATGCTTACAAGTGCTATGGTTTGATATAGAACAGCAGTTCTTAATCTGTGGTCTATGAGACATCAGGAGGTGGGCTGTAAAGCATTTTCAATTTATTTTCTTTAAACCCCTCACGCACATATTCCCACGCATTCAGATTGGGAAATTTGCCTAAAATTTGGTAGAATCCTACAATATATCTCAAGAACCTGTTTACTTCAGAAGAAAGTACTGTGCCTATAATAGCCCATTCAACTATTTTTGTAACAATTACACCCACTGTACTTAAAATTACTTTGTATTCATATGATCTGGCACAATGACAAAAAACAATGACACATGAACACAATGGCAAGTATTTGTCCCAAGTACCTCAAGTATTGTGTTATACACTTAATGGGTGGGTGGGGAATCTGATTCAAGGGGGGAAAGCTTTGCATGTTGACAGGACAGTGTGGGATTTAAAATCTGGTAAACCTGGTTTCTGGTAAGGGAAGATTGGAGAGATAAAGAAGATGTTTCAAATTTTAAGTACAAAACCGGTGGAAGTTTTTATTAGTTTATTTTGCATGTAGTTTCCGTTTTTAGTTAAAGGTTCATTTGATCAGCCTTGCCTGTCAGGCAAATACCACTTGTCACATTCCAACACCACGATGGCGGGGTCTGTGCGCTATGAAATACAGCACTAATGGATTAAGAAGAGCCTGGCAGGATGCATTTGTCTCTCTGCGGTGAAAATGTCTGCACTGTTTTGTGCTCTGCCGTTAAGCTATCCCACTGAGCATCTGCATGATGTCAGATTTCCTGTCTAGGAATTTACCTTTGTAAAGCTTTATTTATGTCATTATGGCCATGACAGAGCAAGCTGTGGAAGAAGAATGCTCCTCATCCAAGGAGCTGAATTAAGGGTCCTCTAACTTGTGACTGCTGAATGGTTTTTGGCTGTATCTTGATATTCTGTGAACAGCAGAGTGGAATAACCACAGGATGAAGTTAACATGCTTTCTGGTTCCCAGAGGAGCTAGGGTGTGAGGCTCACTTTACTACTGGTAAAGCCTGGTGAGATTTTTGCATAAAAAGAACTGCAGAAGCAATAGTAACCTAGCCGTTATGTAAAGAACAGTATGTATTTTGCATTGCTGAAGAGTTCAGGGGGCTTCTGTAGTAAATAAAATAACCTAATTTTGATGTATCGGTAGCAAAGACTAAAAGATAAAGACTTGGTGATGTAAATGTGGGGGTTTTGCTTGGCTGCAGGGAACTGATTGTAGGTCCCTAAATTAGGATCCTTCAGTCCTGCCAGCTTGGATCAGAGTGCTGTAAGCATGCTCAACCGTGTCCTCCTCTGCCTGCTCGGTGTATCACTGCAGGCCTCTAAGACAAAAGGAGCTGCCTCCTTTTTGGCCAAAGCTTGGCACTCTGTTCCAGCAGCATCTCCGGAGGTGGCTCACTTACCTAAGGACAGGAGAAGCCACAAGGAGAAGTTGAGAAAGATTTGTGGAGCAGGAATCTACCATGAACACAAGAAGCATTTTGTTTAGCACTTTGTGACAGAATAAAACTCCATCCTGAGAGATGCTTGGGTGGAGTTGCAAGACCTTCCTTGGCTGGAAACAGCGTCTGGTTACATCTCCAACACAGCCTTCCTCCTTCCCAGGCAGGGTGGGGACGCGAGGAGGCCACTGGGGGAGAGAGCACCCTTTGTAGGGTGCACCTGCAGGCAGTTCCCCACAAAAGGGGACCCCGTGCTTGGCTTCAGCGGGTGTTTAGGGACTGCTTTGTGTGGACTTAGCAAACCTGAGCATGTGGTATGCTTCTGCCAGGTTGCCTGGTACTGTGTCAGGAAGATGAATCGTCTGCCAACGTGGTCGGGGTTCCCTGCACCTTCCCCTGGAGCTGCTGGGCCTGGCCTTGGTGGTGAGAAGAGCGAGGCCAGGCAGATCGGGGTAGGAGAGGTCCTACACACTTATGCTCTTGAGTTGACAGCCCTGCTGCTCCTGCTTAAACAGGCATGCTCTAGAAATCGCTGTGCCATTATCTATCTCATGCATCACCTGAAAGGCAAGCAGACTTGACAGCAAATGGGACCAAGCAATTAATGAACTTGCACGGTGTGACTTCATAGGTCAACAGGACAGGGAGGGGAGGAAAGGGGGAGGAGAAAGAAAACACAGCAACTTACAGCTCCATTTCAGACCTCTCTCTGCGGCAGTCAGACAGGTTCCTGCTCAAACCAGGCAACTCCATTTTTCATTCTGAATGAATCACTGCAATTCTGAGACAGAAGTAATAAAGGAACAGTGTGTCTGTCTCTGCCACCCAAATCATTATGACAGCGCATCTGTGGCTAATGATTGCCAGTGGCATTTGCCTTTTGCAGGACTAGGAATAAAGAAACTGCCTCTTGTAAGAAGCAGTGTGACTCATTTTCTTTTTGGTTGGGAGCATCCCAGTCCCTAGCATAAGGTGAGGAGAGGGATTCATGATCCCTGGGCAGTTATTTCTAAGGCTGCAGGAAGCAAAGTACTGTACACAGCTCTGTATTTGCCAGAACGATGGCAGACAGTCAGCCATCACGCTGCTCTCCCAAAGCACCTGCTTCCAGGGGGAGGGAGGGGTAGGACACAAGTATTAAATTGTTGACAGTCATTCCCAGCCTCTCTTGCAAGACTGCAGGACATCCATGTCTGTCTGCAAAGTGTGTAACTGTGCCCAGAAGCCAAAGCAAATGGGCATGATGAGACTGTGTGATTGGTATGGGATGTGAATACTCGAATATTGTGTTCAGATTGGGGCACCTCACTGTAAGAAAGACACTGAGGTGCTGGAGCATGGGCAAAGGAGGGCAATGAAGCTGGTGAAGTGTCTAGAGAACAAGTCTCACAAGCAGTGGCTGAGAGAGTGGGAATTATTTAGCCTTGAGAAAAGGAGGCTGAGGGGAGACCTTATTTCTCTCTACAACTACCTGAAAGGAAGTTTAAACTGGGTATTAAGAAAAATTTCTTCACTGAAAGGGTTGTCCAGCACTGGAACAGGCTGTCCAGGGGACATGGTTCAGTGGTGGACTGGGCAGTGTTAGGTTTACAGCTGGAGTCAATGATCTTAAAAGTCTTTTCCAACCTAAAGGATTCTGTGATTCTATGATTGTGAGATACCATGGTATTATGGTTTGGGGGGAATTCATCGTGGATGACAGGTGGAGGCACTGCCGAAATGCATCAGCAATGCTGTATATACCCTTTGAGGCACACCCCCCCGCCCCTCCTTCCAAGAAGGATTAGTTCAGGTTGGAATGAATATGCACAAGAAACGGTTACTAAGATGATCAGGGAATACGGATCGTATCTAAGTGAGGAGGTCAGAAGGGCTGTGGCTGTTCAGCCAGGTAATCCGGAATAGAGGAGGAGAGGTGTTTCCTGCCTGTAAATCCTGCATCTGTGTAAACATAGGCAGAGAGGGGAGAAAGTTAAAGCAATGCCTGATGTTGGCACAAAAACTAACAAGTCTAATTGGGGTATATAGGGGTACGTATAAACTTAAGCAAGGAGTTAGAAGGCTTTTAGCTGTTCCAGGGATGCCCCAGCAGCTGAGCAATGGCTTTTAGAATAAAAGCCCTTGCTGTTTCTTTCCAAAGTCTACAACAAAGGCACTATTTGTCCTTCCTTGAGGAGGGAGCACACATGTCCCTAAACATTTCCAGCAAACACATGTGCTGGAGAAGTTTGTGTTCCCTCACTTGTACTTCTGTAAGATTTCATCCTAGACACTTGTAACAATTTCTTAAATGAAAAAACTGGGTTTTAATCTAGTTTCTTTCCTTCTTATTTTGTCCCATTTATAGAAAAGTGCTACATGTCTCTCTTGAACTTTCTGGGGTGCAGAGCCAGTTCTGCCCTTGCTAAATTGCTGTGGCATCAAACAAAGGGAAGAGGAGGAGACAGGAGAAGCTTTCACGCAGCACCCCTATCGTATCTGCTCAGTCATGTCACAGGCGATGTAGTTTTACGAATTACAGAGACATCCTTTGTGAGCCTAGCATCTCTCCCTGCTTTTGCCTAGTCTAAATGAAGCCTGACAAGCATACAGAGGGGTGTGACGGGTTTGCCTGTGAAAACTGGGGATGATGCTTGCAAGCGCAAGCAGTGTCTTCTGTTCTTATGTCCCTTTTCATTCAGTGCTGAACAAACTGATAATCTGAAGAAGGCCTGTCCTGCTTTTCATATGGGGTGTTGAACATGGGTAAAGACTCTTTGTGGACGCTGAAGTATTACAGCTATACTGGGAGGGGAAGCAGCACCCATTGATACTGGCTGATGTCAATAGCTTAGGGGTTATTTTAATGGAGGATGAAACTACTACTGGCATTAGGCTTTGTGGAGGCAAATCTTCCGTATGGTTTGTGGAATAGGGAAAAAGCTAGCAGCTGAAATGCAGCTGCACACAGGTAAAGGTGTATTTGCCGAGGAGTAGAAGCTGCACTGGAAACTTTTTTACTCTGAAAACCACAATCATGTCATAGATTTCGAAGGCATCATTTTATCACCTGTGATAAAATCATCTGTGACTGCCAGCACAGTGCCCACCAGAGACCCCCTGCACGGGCAGGTCTCAGCAGCAGGGCAGACGGGGAGCAGACTCCTGAGCACAGAAATGTCTCTGGCAGATGTGTCCAATCTGCCTGTGTCCATGACTCAGTGTCCAGAAATACTTGGTGAGTGGCTGGTTTGTGCTGAAGTCCCTCTCTCACGGGGCAATGCTTTTGTACCAGTCTCCTTCAGAGAGCTGACAACAATGGTTGATAAATTTTGCTAAGGCTATCTCTCCTCATTTTTCAACAGCTGGGAGGCAGAAAAGCTTAGGTTGCTTTTTTTTTTTTTTTTTTAAAATGCTTTTGGTTAGAAAAAGGAAGGTTGAAAAGGGAATCTTTTTTTTTTTTAAGCAAGTCTAAAAGTATTCATGATGATGATGACCCGCTGACAGCCCAGCTGTAAATAAGAGTATTTGTTAGCAAGGTCATCTTATGAGGAGTGGCTGAGGGACTCTGGGTTCATTAGACTGGAGAAAAGGAGGCTCAGGGGAGACTGTATAACTCTACAACTACATGAAAGGAGGTTGTAGCAAGGTGGGTTTTGGTCTCTTCTCTCAAGTAACAAGTGACAGGACAAGAGGAAATGGCCTTGTTGTGCCAGGGGAGGTTTAAATGGCATATTAGGAAAAAATTCTTCACTGAAAGGGTTGTCAAGCACTGGAACAGGCTGCCCAGGGAAGTGGTTGAGACGCCATCCCGGGAGGTGTTTAAAGACCTGTAGGTGTGGCACTTAGGGACAGGGTTTAGTGGTGACGGGGCAGTGTTAGGTTTACAGTTGTAGCCGATGATCTTAAAGGTCTTTTCCAACCTAAATGATTCTATGAATCTATGGTTACTGAGATTTAAAATTAACTAAAAGACATAGCTCACAAGGTTGTTAAAGCCTATTACTTTCTTTCAGGAAACAGAAAAGTTCAGTTTCCAGCATTTCCTCTTTCTAAAACTTACTTCCTTTTTTGGAAGCTTTATTCTTTATCACCAGGGTGGTACTGCACCCTACCCCTACCCCTAACTATGACCCCTCCCCTCTCGCCCCAGCATCATGGCATTCTGTTGTACTCATGTCCCCTTACCCACTTTTGTGTCACATTCTGTCTCACGGATGGGCTGCTGTGCCAGTGCCAAAAAGAAATGCTGTGCTGGCCTTTCCCAAATGCATATGGACTCAGCTGGGTCTCTAGGACTTTTTATAGCCCTCCAGCTCACTCCTATCTTTGGTAGCATCAGCATTTCCATGGCAACTAACTGTGATGTCAAAGCAACATGTTTTTTTGGTGAGAACAGCAGGAAGCAATGAACTCTTCATAAGCAAAGATCCAATTTTCATGCAAATGTCTCATAATGTCTGCCACCACCGCTGTTTATGGTTCTAATCCTAATTATCTCACTGTTACCTTGCTGTCCCCCATCTGTCACACCCACCTGTTGCATGATCTTTAGGTAGGTAGCGCAGCGCACATTTCCTTACAGGAATATGCGTGCATGTTGAGGAGAAAGGTGCACTCCATTCAGAGCAAAGGGCAGCAGTAACAGGAATGGAAGAGATGTAGCAGTAGCATTTAAATAAAACATCTTTTTTTTTTTCCTAAACCAGTAATTGGTCAACATCAGCCATCTCCAACCTTTTCCAGTGGTGGATATTTTTGAAGCAGATGGGTAGATGTGAACTGAGCCTCCTGACAATACCTTCTAGGAGCTCTTACAAGCAGGATCTCCAGAGATCTGCAGCCCACAGGAGAAAAACCATGACTTCATATATTACAGCTCATAAAGGAATGAAGCTAACGAGATTTTAAGCCACAAAGGCTGCATGCTAACCTAAACCCTCAAGACCCCAGCCTCTGCCTTAGCCTTGCCCACTTGCAGCCCTGCCACCACGCATGTCCTCTAACCCAGAAGGCAGCAATGAGCAGCGGGGGATTTCACCTGTAATAGGATCTACCTGTCTTTGTCTGCAGCACTGCATAGTCCTTGGACCAAAACACTCATGTGATGGAGACTGCCTTGTGGTATTAAGGACTAAGCCTACAATTTGTAACGATTTTGGTTTGTATGACAGACTTTCCCCCCTGCCAAGTGTGGCAGAAACAACATATTGTAACTTAATGCTGCAAAGCGTTGAATTTATCTACTCAGAGCTGTCCTACATGTCATTGCTTTGTTGGGCCGATTGTGTGTGTTGTCAATTTAAGTGAAGATACAAGAGTGACTTCTTTATCCACAACAGTGAATGGGGTTCACCCAATTCCAATCTGAGCAATAAAGAGTCAAGGTACACCTCCCTGCCCAGCCTGAATCAACAAATAAATGATATTTGATTAAATGAATACATAAATTTACCTCCACTTTAATTACAGGTAAGTGACTCTCTCATTGGCAGCAGAAAATGTGCTGTGGTTTCTCCTGCTTTTAATTCCCTAACGCTATAAAATTAACGCATAGATATAAAACAGAGCTGAGAGGGGAAAATGAACGACTTATTGTTTACTCCCTGGCCCTGTAGAGAAAACAAGTTCACACAAAAACTCCATCTGCATTTACTCCACGGGAAGACATACGCAGGACTCTTACTCATCTATAAATTGGCTGGCAGACTTGCTTCTCCCCAGTCTCGTAATCACTGGCTGGTGCCCTGCACCCTCTGGTGTCCCACTGTGACTATGGAAGCCCTGCACGAGGGGCTCCCCTGCCCACATGTGTCACGTTGCAGCCCTGCGCAGAAAAGGGGACGTGTCAGGCACCCAGTGTCCCAAGGACAGCAGTGCCTCCTCATACCCTCTGTACCAATCCCAGGGTGACAAGAATCGCTGCGCTCCCCTCTCAGCCAAGCTGCTGTGCTGTGCAAGACACCTGTGCAAGTCTCACCTAACACCCTCAGCCTCCATTCGCCTCCATGCAGCCATTAATCCTGAAACCTAATGATGGCCACAAACCTGTCAATTATTCAATTACTCATTTAAAACCAAACGCATTTAACATCAGTATCATGATAGTTCCTCCCATAATACAGCCATCACCGTGTTTATGACTTACAAAATGCTAGTGTTACAGCTGCTTATTACAGACATACTGCGGTTTATTTCAGTATTGCCACCATTTTGCAGAAATATTTTCTATCTGTTGGAAAGTTTTTCAGCCAGTCAGATGACAATAATAATTATTTTAGGGCAAATCAAGCAAGTCAAACCAACAAATAAATACTGATAAATGTTATATTAACAGAATACAGATAGATAGAATATAACAGGATATAGATAATATAGAATAGCATAAAGTTTGCAAGCTAGTTTTTTAATTTTATGGCAAATTGATTGTTATCCCAAGAAACTTGTAAGGGTTTTACTTCTCAGCTGTGATGTGCATGATCTTTCATTTTTATCAACCTAAGCTGTTTAAATCTGTTGAGAAAATGGGTGTTTCTGTGGTCCAGACACTCACACACTCGCTCCCTCATGCTTCTGATTGGCCTTAAACACCTATACCACAGACACAGTGTAAAGAATCCATTTCAAGATGTATACAGAAGTGAGGGACATCATAGAACTCAAACCAGACACACCTCTTCATCATTGTAAGGGGGATCAAAGCAAAGCTACATGCTAATATATTTGAGAGTGTTACCGAATTCCTTAATTACTAATCTGAGACTGTACACCCCAAACTGATTAGTTCTTCACCCAGTCTAGAGCATGTAACTCCTTGGAGCAGCAGTAGACAATGGTAAATGGGGGCCCAAGATATCAAAGCTCAGATGGCAGAGCTTAAAAGGAGCACATCTGGGGATCAGTTGAGTTCCTAGTTGAAATCTATTACAACTACTAGGCCCCAGACTGCAGTCCAGAAACATTATAGTCCTGAAAACATGATGCTTTCTCCAGCTGAGCCTGAGTCATTCTAGACTGTTTCTCAACCACCCTGGGACATGATGGAAGGAACATCCATTCATCCTCTTCCTAGTCAGGGTAGGAAGACCACAGCCCTCTGGGACCACAGGCAGGGCAAAACACATCCTCAGACTCCTAGCTTGTTGTATTGGGTTTACATGGCAAGGTTTTGGTAGCAGAGGGGCTACATGGGTGGCTTCTGTGAGAAGGTGCTAGAAGCTTCCCCCATGTCCCACAGAGCCCGTGCCAGCCAGCTCCAAGATGGACCCGCCACTGGCCAAGGCCGAGCCCATCAGCGATGGGGGTAGCGCCTCCGGGATAGCGTAGTTGAAAAGGGGGGAAAAAACCTGCTGGGCAGCAGCAGCTGGAGAGAGGAGTGAGACTGTGTGAGAGCAACAACTCTGCAGACACCAAGGTCGGTGAAGAAGGGGCAGGAGGTTCTCCAGGTGCCAGACCAGAGATTCCCCTGCAGCCCGTGGGGAGAGGGCAGGCTGTGCCCTGCACCCATGGAGGTCCCCGGGGGAGCAGAGACCCACCCGCAGCCATCCTCCTCCACCCCACGCCGGAGCAGGGGGTGCCCGAAGGAGGCTGTGACCCCGTGGGCAGCCCACGCTGCAGCAGCTGCTGGCAGGAGCCGTGGCCCCGTGGAGAGGAGCCCACGCTGGGGCAGGTTTGCTGGCAGCACTTGTGACCCCACGGGGGACCCACGCTGGGGGGGTCTGTGCCTGAAGGGCTGCACCCTGTGGGAGGGCCCATGCTGGAGCAGTCTGTGAAGAGCTGCAGCCCATGGGAAGGACTCCCATTGGAGAAGCTTGTGAAGAAGTGTCTTCCATGGGAGGGAGCCCACGCTGGAGCAGGTGAAGAGTGTGAGGAGTCCCCTTGCTGCTGCGGTGGAGGAGGGAGAGAAACTGGGAGTGAAGCTGAGCACAGGAAGAAGGGAGGGGTGGGGAGAAGGTGTTTGAGATTTAGTTCATTTCTCATTACCCTACTCTGATTTGACTGGCAATAAATTAAGTTACTTTCCCCAAGCTGAGTGTGTTTTGCCCGTGACTGTAACTGGTGTGTGATCTCCCTGTCCTTATCTCCATCCACGAGCCTTTTGTTGCATTTTCTCTCCCCTGCCCAGCTGAGGAGGGGACTGATAGAGCAGCTTTGGTGGGCACCTGGTGTCCAGCCAAGGTCCACACCTGTGCTTCTGGGGTACACTGGCAGGATGCTGAAGTCACCTGCAATGGAGCTCTTCAGCCTGTTCCCAGAGACACCCAGCTGCAGGGCTTCCCACTGGCAGCAACCCTCCTCTGACTCCAGAGGGGGTTATTAGCCACTGACAGGCTGGAGACCTTTCACAGGCGCCTGTGTAAATCCCCAGATCCAGTTCCATGATCTGTTATCTAATCCTGAAATTCTTCTGAATTTTTAAAGACAGTTTTTCATCCTCTTCTTAATGACAAACTTAAAATATCTGTGGTTTGCATTTTGTAAGTACTAGAACTCTGCAGTACTTGTTGACCTGTGAGACCCAGAAAAGCCTGCAGCTCTGAAAACTAGTTCAAAAGGTGGCCAAAAATCAGGCACCCAAAAATGATGGGCAACTTAGGAAAGTTTGGCTTTGTTCTCTTTTTGGAGAAGGGAGATAATATCCACGGTACCAGGTAATACAATAAATTGTTTTGAGATCTTTAGGTAGAAGATGCTCGAACATCTAATAAAAGCTTTAGATGGGAGTAGGGCTTAGGACTTCATAAACACCCTTTGAATAATGAAACCATTAATTAACAGGAACCAGTCTAGGCTGAGAACCAAGTAGTTCCTATTAAAGCTGTGGGATTGCTCTGCTGACAGGACTCAGTGTATTAGAGCATCTCACTTCAGAGCAGAAGAAACAGACTCAGAGTTTTGTCCCAAGTCCCTTAATAGTCAGTGCTGCCCTAGAGACACCCTAGAGAAGCTCTGAGAGGAGCTGGCTCTTTGTAGTGCACACAAAATACAGTGCTGCCTGTAATGCATCACAGAATCTAAAATACAAAGGAGATCAGCTCAGACAACCAGTGTCTCCTCAGGGAAGGTAGCCAAATAGCCCCTCAAGGGATTTAGAAGAGGAAACACCTGTCAGCACTCAAGCAGCCATCCTCAAACCCCTTGATGACCATCTTGATCTCATCTGCTATTCTTCATGTGCGATGCTGCCAACATGATGAGGCAAGTCAGTGCCCAAGAAACCCTTGTTTCTGCTTCTCTCTAGTGTGATTTCTTATGCTCTCACCAGCACACTTAGGTTTGTGAACTATGGGCAGAAACTGATCTTTAGCAATCCCTCTACATGGTGCCCTTTCAGTTGAAAACCTTGATTGAAATATTGACAGTGTTCTGCATCTGTGTCCAGCAATGGAAGGAGCTGGGAGTGTTCAGTGTGAGGAGGAGGAGGCTGAGGGGAGCCCTCATCCCTCTCTGCAGCTCCTGACAGGACATTGCAGAGAGGCTGGGGCTGGGCTCTGCTCCCAGGGGATCAGGGACAGAACAAGAGGGAACAGCTGGAAACTGCCACAGGGGAGGGTCAGGCTGGGCATGAGGAAAAAATCTTTCCCAGAAAGAGTGGTCAGAGAGTGGAACAGGCTGCCCAGGGAGGGGGGAGTCCCCATCCCTGGGGGTGTTTAAGGGCCGTTTGGATGAGCTGTGGGGGGATGTGGGGTAGGGGAGAACTTGTAGAGTCGGGCTGAGGGTTGGACTCGATGATCCCAAGGGGCTTTTCCAACCTGAATGATTCTGTGATTCTGTAATGGGAAAAGTAAAAAGCTATGGAAGTAACCCCCACCTATGCAAAATCACCTGCTCCTGCTTTTTGGGTTGCACTGTGATTTTTTGCAACTGCTCTGCAGCATCATCTTCTGCACAGTTTTCTCTGCAGCAGCATTAACAACTGGCCCAGAGCTAGACATTCTCTCCAGAGCATTAACTCGTGTTTTGGTTCACATGCCAAAAAAGTGGAAAAGATGATCTGTTTATTTGTAATCCTAGATAAAACTGTTGAGATTCAAAATGGCTCAACTTCATAGAAGATCTTCTACAAGAACCAGCTGTAGTTGACCAGTGCTACATAGTGAACAGCCTCCTGTTTGTATCATGCTATGAGGTATAATGTGGGCTTGTAACATGACGTGCTTCTGGCTGATCAGAAGCTGGTGATTTTGTGACAGGCCACAAATAATCCTGCCCTCATATATTTGTAGAGATATTGGAATTGAATTAATTTACTCAGCAAAATATTATTAATTTATTCAGTTAGTAAAACAGATTACGGTCATAGGATTTGTTGGTTGTACTAGTTAAAGGCTCAAAGCAAAGTTTCAGTCCTGAATCTGTGGAAATCTGGAGAGAAAAAGGGGGAAAAACTAAATTTGGAAAATGATCCTACCTTTGAGAGCATGTCCTACCCTATGTAGAAAGAAAGGCTGTCTTTACTCCTGCTGGTAGCAGAAAGGCAAGCTTCAAAGATAATATAGGTAAAAGAACAAAGGTGGTGGTGCCCTGGAGGCTGTTAGCAAAGGAGATACCTATGGCTGCTAGACGTGTTATATGAAGTTGACTGGGAGAAGGAGGTAGTTAGAACAAACATCTTTGATATCTTCAAGTATGTGCCAGTTGATGTTACTGGTGTGAAGTCCTCTTCTCAGCTTGTGCCTAAATGCCTGTATAATGCAGAACCCGGACACCATTTTTCTATTCTTTCCCACGGAAATGCTCCGGACTTGGCTGACAGCTGTTCCAGAGAAGCAGTGTAACAAGGACATTTCTTCCTGTCCGCCAGGTGTACCAGGAGGGAAACCAAAGCACTCCGTCTGTACAGGATGCGACTGACACCCGATTCCTGTGCGGTATCGATCCTGTACCCCCATTTTTTCTCTGTAAGCTCACAGCCACTAACACAAGTTGTCTCAGCATACAAAGTGTGTACTGAGTGTAGTGGTATCTATATATCTATCACATATCTATCATATATCTATCTATCTCATGGTGTAGCTGTGCTGCTGTGTCTTGCTTGAGCTGGGGGACACAAGGGCAGCAAGTTGGCAGTAGCCTTGCTGAGGATTTGCTATCCAGTTGGTTCCTCCTGAGGTGGCAGGGACCTTCTCAGACCCTGCTCAGGTGATGGGCAGGGAAGAAAACAGGGTGACTGGCAGAGCTGAGCCCCCACGTGTAGAGTGAAGGTGGAAGACGGTGTGCCTCTCTCTTGTTCCTAACCCATGAGGGTCCTGTCTTGATGACATGCCTTTTTTAGGGAGGTGAGGCCCTTTATGAAGCCTCTTCCGAAAAATTTCTCTAGGCGTATGTTGAGGGGACAGCTTCTGCATTGCAGTGAGGAATGAGGTGCCTGGGTTACAGAGAGGCTGATGTGATACCAGAGTGCTTATCTGCTTCTCACAAAGCAAGGAATGTTTAACTGCTGTTGGAGCCACTTTGTTGTGTTTAGTTTTTTACTTAAGTTTCCTTAGAGTAAGAGACACCAGGAACTGGTTGCACCCTGAAACTCATTTCCAGATGCCAGGATGCTCCAAGGAGCTGAGGACAGGTGCTTCCAGCGAGGTGGGAGAAAAGCATCTTGCCAGAGATCCAAACTGTTAGCATTCAGAAACTGGTCCTGACCTCCCCACAAGCTGCTTCTGTATGTGCTGTGGGGAGGATCCTCCCTGCTTCCTTCCGGCCTTATAATCCCATGGGCCACAGCATAAGACAGGAAACTCTGGTGGTGAGACGCTGAGAAAAACTTTCACAAGACAATATTTATCCCAGGTAACAAAGTGACCATTGTAGTTAAGGAGAGGCAATGTCCTTCTTTTGGAGAGCCATCAGTTTTGCCCCTTTCCATCTTTTATACTTATTTTTGGGCTGCACAAGCCAGTGTGACTTGTCATTGTTTGCTTAGAGGAATCATTTTGCTTTCCACCAGAAATACCAGATGTCACTAAATATCTTTTACTGCTAAGGAGATGGCTCTGCTTGAGGGAAGCCTCATAGCAAAGGGTGGCCCTCAAGAGTCTCCCATCTCCCTGAGGAGCTTCCTCCACACACCTGTATGGACACACCATCCTCCTCCTTCCCTGGCTCCCCTCCCTCTGCACCCAGAGTCTGTTGTTACATCCCAAGGAACAGTGGCATGTCACCCATAGATAGGACATTACCCTAAAGATGGGATGTCCTCATAAACACCCTCCAGACCAGGCTTGGCCCAGGTTGCCCTGCCAAGCTGACCATGGTCTTGCCTTGGTCTCTCTGCATGAGTAGCGCTGGAGCTGACAGGTTTTGGGATGGGTTTTTTCCACTCTCCCTGAAATAATCCAGTCATTATAGAGAATGGCAGCAGAATGGTGGCTGTGGTGAGACTGATCATGCTGGGCTGGATACAAATGTGAGCAGGCAGTCCAGCCACAGAATTGAGGCAGGAAGACACAACGGCTGCAGATTTGGAGCACCTTTGGGGCACGTATTTGTATGGAAAGGCATGAAAGAAAAGAGTTAATGACCAAAAGACCAGCTAGAGGCTCTGAGTGAGGCCAACATCTTTGTGTTATTCATCTTTATTATAGTAATGCCTGCAGGATCCAACCCTTCTGCTGGGAGTGGGGCCAAGTAAGGAACTTCACCTGTTCCTTCTGGAGCAGTCTGGGGAGAACTCTCCTCAGCAAGACATCCTTGGCCAATGGCTACTCTACAAAAGCTAGGACAAGCCTGACTTTCATCCCTTGCTTGTGCCAGAGCTGCCTTAGGATAAAGACAATTGCTGCATTTTGTCTCTATGGGCAAACAAGAGTGGAATCTGCCAGTCCACATCCAGGAGGCTGAGCAAAGGGAGGCATGAGATCTTTTCTTGTGGGCCACTGAACGGACAGGAAAAACTCAGGGAAAAATCTCTTCCAGCTGCTTTTGCTCATTCACTGCTTGTGAGCAAGATGTTTTTCTCCTCAGGGCATGAAGGAGTTTGGGCATATTATCCTCAGAGCCCAACCTCACGTCAAGCACAAGGAAGGTGGCTATTTCCCAACACTGTCTCCCTCTTCCGAGCTGAATTCAAGGGCAGATCTACTGATTTCCTTCAGCCACTGAAGATGTGGCAGGCTGCCTTGGAGAGCAGGCTGGTCTCTGCATGCCCAGTAAGACACAGGGCCTCAGGCTGGCTGTCCCTGCTCCAAGCCCTGCCTTTCAGACTTTGGACTGAGCAGCTCCAACCGGCAGATTGTGAATGACTCAAATGCTCTTCATCAGCAGATGCTGAATCTTCCCCTTTCAATTTCCAGGAAGGGGGATGAGACTGATTTATTCACTTTGCTGGGTGGCAGAGGACAGAAACTGTAAAAAGGAACAGTATATTCTTTGACATTATTCAAATCCTGAGGCTTAATGCATGCAATCTGCCCTTCCAGGATTTCAGCCCTCTTGTGAGTGATATTTTAATTTGCATCCAATTACAAATAAAGCGTGCACCATTTAACTTTCTAAGGGAACTCTGACAAGCTGACATGTGAGATGCTCCTCGTAGCTTCGTGATAAATTGGTTGCAGAATGCTATTGCAACTGTGTGTGCATGTGGTTGTACCGTTGCTTCTCAGAGAGGTCAGGCTGCTTATCTTTGACATATGTTCCATGCTGCAAAGTTCTTGGGGAGATTTTTTGTTTTGCTGAAACAGTGATGGGGAAAGGAGACAGTGAGAAGTTCATTTTTTGGAAGGAACATCAACCAAATCCTCTCCACTGTGGTGCTGAAGTCCTGAGCAAATGAATAGTTTTATTACTAATATTCCCTTTTATTAAGATGATGATTAGAGGTATCAACACTTTTACCAGGCATGGTACAAACATAATAAATTGCCTCTCCCCACCCCTCAGATTACCAACAATCTAACAATAGTCTGATGTCAGCAAATACGAAACCATCAAGTGGCTGGGAATTCATCACCCTAGACAGAAAGATGCAGGTCACTGATCATCTCCCCCTCACATGCTCAGTCCCCTATGCAGTGACTTGTTTTTCCTTTAAAAAACAGAGCAAACCAAAGGTCTACACCATGACCTGGGATCCCGTAGGACCGGGACTCCTGGACTCTTGGGAAGAGCATAGCCTGGGCTCTGGAAGACCTGCAACAAATGGCATCTTGCAGCCAGGCAGTCTTCATCCCTGGGTAGGTTTCATCCCTCTGTCCAGAGCCGTGTGTTCTGCCAGCCCAGTCTTTTTAAAGCCTTTACTAAACAAATTCCAAAGAGATATTTCCAGGACACCACATTTGCCACTGTTAAGATTTTTTTTTAAATTATTATTGATTTGCTTCTGTTGTTTTAAGGATATTTTCTATTTCTGCTATTATTTTTGCTGAGAAGTGGAGGGATGCATCTGTAAACATGCTTAATTTACTCCTGGCTAAGGCCAAGACAATATAATTTCCTTATCTTAGCAGTTGAATTAATGGTGATGCCAGTCAATGGACTCTTGATTTTTTTGACTCTTCCCCAGCTCAGTCACCAGCCTCCAAGTAGGGCATGGGGTTCAAACTGGTCATGTGGCCAACAGCTTTTCCAGATTTTTAGTGTGTCATGCTGATATTATTCATTTCTGCAAGCAGCCAGTTTCCCAGTCCTCCAGTAAAAACCCCCACAAGCCTAAGTTCTTTCCCTGCCTTAGATAATCCAGATTGTACCCTCTGGGGAGCTGGGGCAAATGCTAATCAAACTGCTGTAATTCTGCCTCTCAGGGCTCATAACAAAAGGCAACAGCTGTGTGAGAATTTTTCCCACACCAGTGCTGAAGTCGGTGAGCTGAGCAAAACTTTGTGCATCCCCCATTCGCCCGGTTGTGCAGGTGGCTTGCACAGGGCACAGCATCATGTGAGCCCTGGTTTCTGAATGTGCTGGAGCACAATGAGCAAGGGGGACTGAAGCTGCCTTTCTGACAAGCCAGAAAAGGTGCATCATCCTCAAATGAATCTATGTCCCTCCTGAGAGTTAAGAAAAGAAAAGAAAAGAAAAGAAAAGAAAAGAAAAGAAAAGAAAAGAAAAGAAAAGAAAAGAAAAGAAAAGAAAAGAAAAGAAAAGAAAAGAAAGAATTAAATTTCTGATGGTGCATTTCCAAAGCCTTCTGGAGACCCTTTGCTCTCCCCCTTTAACAAAGGCGATGTGCTCTTTGGGTGATGGGAAAGGTTTTAATGGGTTGATAAAATGAGACCTGAAATCTCTTTTTCTGGAAAGAGAAATGAAATATTTTTTCCTCAGGTTTGTTGGTTTGGTTTTTTTTTTTCCTTACAGATAAAGCCAAGAACCACCTGGCTTTTCCTCTGAAGTGGTACAGAAATGGGTGAGCTGATACCATTATAACATCACAGATGCCAAGAGAATTCATTTGAAAGGGACCAAAGAGGAAAAGAGACCCACTTAAAACCACATTTGCTTTTGGCAACTCTTAATCAATTCAGATTTCTAACAAAGAGCTAGGAGAAAAGACTGAAAATAGTTCACAAGCCCTCTGAGACCATGGGCAATCTCCCACGACTCTGGCTGCACCTGCAGCTCCATGCACCTTGGTAATTTTGTCATTTTGTTTGGGTGCTGCAACTGGAGCACCCAACCTTGCATGGGGCAACACTGCAAAACAGTGGTGGAGGCAGGACCAGAACCCACAGCCCTGGTAAGAAGAGGCAGGGAAAAAAAAATTTTCTCCTCTTGCTAAAGGAGTTTCCCCCACCCATCCTGTCCTCCCTAGTCTCTGATCAAGGACTAAAGTTCAAATCTCACAGAGATTACAAACAAGGAATCATTTTCAGGGAGAGCACAGGCAATTTCACCTCTGATGAGCTGAGGTTTCCTGACCGTGCAATGCTTTGCCAAGCGATTCTTTTTCCTGAGCTCTTATTGTGCTTCTGTTTGCTGTGCCAGCTGCTAGAAAATATTGTATAGTGGCATTGCTTTTTGCATATTATTCTGCTTTTAATTTAAAGCAGCAGAGAAGCTGAAGCAGATCTGGAGCCTGGAAGGGAACGACAGGGAAAAGCATCTGTTTGCTGCAGTGCAAATGGGGCAGCATCAATCCTGGCCTGCTATGGGGCTGACCCCAGGCTTGTGGAGAACGCCCATCACGTCTGCTGTTCTTCTTCTGTCAACCTGTCAATATAAAGAGCAGAAATCTAAATGGTCCGAATTACCTTTTCCTAGGCCACAGTTCTATACACATACCTTCTCTATGCTAGCAGGTAATCACTGCTTATGTGGAAAGAATTGATTGTGGGTGGCCCCTACCTCTTAACACTTTTCCCCAAGGTAAGTGGTGTGGCAGAGTACTCAGAGTATCAGGCAAAGCCTCCTGCAGCACTTCAGCTCAATTACATTGCTGCAGTCTTGATGTGCAGCCACCTGCTGCTGAGGACTGACCAGTACGTGGAAAAGAATATGGGTCTAATTCTCCCTTCCTTTATACGTTATGAACGGGTGCTTTAAACTTTGTGCAACACAAAGTCCTGCAGCTGCAGACTTGGTGGCCCTTTATAAGGTCACGAAGCACTGGGACTCCCCATGGAGCCAGGGACCAGTGTTCTCTTCCCAGCTCCAGTTCCCTTATGTGGAACCTTTGCTTCCATCTGGAGCAGTTTGCTCCTCCCTGAAAAGCACTTCCCCACTCTGTGGCAATCCATGCCCTGCAGTTTGCAGAGCCTTTTCTGCTCTGATTAACCCAAGCCTACCACGTGTATCCCATGCTCAGCTTGTTGTGCCTTCTGTTGGTGTTTAGGTGGAAAGGCCTTGGCTTTTCCAAGTGCTCCTGTCTCTGCTCAGGAGGGTAAATAACGTGTTCGGATTTCCAAAACTCTTCGGTGAAGATGTCAAACAAGCAGGAGAAGACGTCCACCTCCACTGGTGGCACACCCTGGCACGGGGTGTACCAGGGGTGGACAAGTGGGTGCACAGTCTCCCTCTGTAGCATTCACTTTACCGTTAGTGCAGCTAATTGGGGCACAACAGGTGAGGAGGAACGAGGCTAGGGACTCTCAGACAAGAATAAGAAGGGTTTTAAGCTTATTATACTGGAAAGGTGACAGTAGGGGTTAGCAGAAATCTGTCAAACTGGGACAGCCTAGTGCTACCAATTTAAAAAGAGGCAGACAAATTTCCCCCGTGTTTGCAGCATCCAGCACTGCCCCCAGCTTGGTGTTTCCCACTCAGCCTGGCTGGTTTCACAGAGATTGCTCAACCTGGTGAGCTGACAGGGAGTTTTACTCCGCTGGGGTAGCAGCAGCTCTGCTCTCAGCAAGGGAGAAAGCATGGCCAAGGAATGAGGAGATGTCCACGCTGCATGGGGGGCTGTACACCTGGGCATGGAGCCACTCCTTTTTGCTACGCAGGAAAATGGGACATGGAAAAGCAGAGTTCTTGCAGAGCCCTGAAACACTGATATGTTTCCATAATCCATAGAGGGAACAAAAAGATGAGGAGAAATCCTGGCAGGCAAATGACAAAAAGCTACAGCAAGTCTGGAACTCCTTAGAAGAAGTAGACGAGACCTGGAGGAAATTCCATCAGTGGTTCCCTCGGTATCTGCAAGCAACAGGAGACAGAAACAGGGGAGAGGCGTTAATACCTGAGAAGGAGATCTGAGGCACTCAGTGAACCTGGCATTTTGTGCAGCTCAGGCAGAAAAGACAAGCTCCAGGACTGCATTGCACAACAGCAATCAGTGCTGGTGCGAGATAAAAACAGTGTTTCACCTGAGGGTGAGGATGTCCATGCAGCTGATTGATGCCTCCCAAAAAGGCACCAGGGAAGCATGGGCAGAGGCCCCAGGATGGTATGGAGAAAAGTCAAAGCAGCTCATCAATCGCTCATCAGAACCATGAATTACTTGTAACTGAAATAATGCAGTGAGGAGAGAAGTGAATGCAGTGCAGTGGACAGGCAGGTAAGGAAGAGCTTGAGGCCACCACCAGCTGGCCTCCCTCACGGTCTGCCAGGTCTCCTTGGATGAGGTGGTTAAACTGGAGTTTGTGGAAGTGGCGATTGCTCCCAGGCAGGGGTCTGAGGCTGCCAGACTCAGCGAGGCCCTGGTGAAGCTCAAGGAGGCAGCTGGAACACCCCCAAGCTGCGCAGTTCCATCAGCCCACCTGCGTGCAGCAGATACCTCGGGCAAGATTAGAAGCTCCAAGGCCAGTCTAAAACCTTCTGATGATAAAACAGCATCTGTGGATGAAGCTGACACCTGACCTCAAAACAAAAAGCAGTTTGCTGCTTCTGGTAACCACTATCCCTCCAGGACATACGCAGTTTCATCCTCCTGGCCTGGCTGAACGATCTAACTAAAGCAACCCAGCTTTTGTGACGTGTCCCTAACCAACACAGACCTAGTGTGGGCCCCCAGTGCCCGCTCCTTCTCCTGTTGAGTATCTCGTTTCCGACTCTTGCTGTAGACTCAGCTTTGGGGCTCTCCTCCTCCTCAGAGGCCTGTTGTCCTCATAAACCACCCTGGCTTTGCTTTGTGTCCTGTGCTTTATGGTGCGAGTCTGACACTCGCTGGTTGCTTTACAGTCTTCTGCCCACTCCAGTAACACGGCCTTGCTGCAAGCCCTCCTCCAGTCAAGCTGAGAGAGGACACAGGAACTGGTCCTCTGGCACCAGCTTATAATACCTGCATTGCAGTCAGTTTTAAGTCCCAAAACACAGGGCTGCAGCACCCTCACCGGCGGCGCACAGTCCCACAGCACCTGAGCTGCGTGAGGGGCGCAGGGATGGCAATTAGGCAACGGGTCCCATCAACGATCTTGTGACAGTCAAGTAGAAGTAAGGATGCAAGTCAGGTCTAAGGTCAAGCCAGGAAATGCAAACAGCCCAGCAAGAGGTGTGGGAGCAGGTATGCCTACAACATATATCAGGGGAGAACTGTAGGGCTGGGGATGAACTTCTGTTAGGTATTGGAAGTCAGGTATTGGAAAATTGGCTGTTGGAAGCGTGAGGAAGGCAAAAGAGCAAAACAGTGAGAAATCTGTGAAACACACATTTAACACATTTTCCTTGACATTGAGTGCCCAGAATAAACACAGCACCAGACAGTGGTCCAGTGATTTGTGTTTGATGTGGTGCCAAGAGAGAATGCGAGGCGGGGCGCAGGCCGCGCGGTCCCATTCTTTCCCTTCAAGGACAGACTTATCTCTCGTTCTGCTTGATTCCCTTGAAATATGATTTTTTGTAGCAAACTGCCAACTCTGTGCCTCATCCTCCCTTTCTTCCTACACAATCCAGCTGCACCCACCGTACCAAGTCGACCTTGCTTCCCGTCCTCCCTCTTTTTTCCCCCACAAAAAAAAGCCATACCCCATGGCACCGTGAAACTAATTATGTATTAATGATAGAATAATGATTTGACTACAGTCCCACCCGCTCAACATACCTACTACAATAAATAGTATCCCAAGTTTGTACCTAACTTGGAGGGACGATAATCTGACACGAAAATGGAGGGACAGATCGATGGGTTTGTGCTCTCGTTCCCCCAGCAGGATGCCTTTTGGTTAAGATTCCCATGGCTACACCGAGTGTACCCCCGGGAACTCTGTGTGTGTGTGTGTGAATGCAATCCTTCTTTTTTTTTTTGTATAGTGCTATAGAGCCAACATGCAGTTTGTGCATTTATCATAGGCAATCTTAAAGAATCTGTAAATGTTGCATGAAAATGAACCAGACTATTCGTGAATCCAACGGCTTCTCTTGAATGCAACCAGACTTACAGTGTATGGGCTGTTTGGGCTGGGTCTGACTTACAGTCACGGTCTCAACTTTCATACCTAAGTCCAGCCGCCCCTAGCCGCTCTGATCTCTGAGGACCAGCTAGAACGCAAGGGGATTTATCTCTTACCAAATTTATCTCTTACCCTAAACGCAAAAACTTCAAAGGGGCCCACAAACAGAGGTTGTGGGTGGGGGTCCCTGGTGAGGCTGGTTGGGTTAATTAAGGCCTATGGATGTCCTCAGGGTCCTGACACAGAGCTGCAAATGAGCAGGGACTCTTCACAAGAGTCAGTACAGTGAGTGCCTCCAAGTCGCCTCCTTCCTCCTCGGTGTCTGGCAGCGGCAGTCACAGGCACCTGAGGAGGAGCCTAAGAACAGAGCACCAGTCAAACCTCTGAGTGTTTTCACAGCCTCCACCAATGTTTAGGCACTATCTGAGCCAAGTACAGCTTCTGTGTCCTGGTGGACTTGTCTTTCCTGAACCTGTCTGGTCTTCCCCATCCAGCATCCACTACATCCTGCTGTGGGCAGTTCTGCATCTGTTGATGTGAATGAAATCATCATTTCACACATCACCTGAAAAGCTGCCTCCTCCTAAACATTTCAAATCTGCCACCTCTTGCCTTCATCTGAGCCCTCTGAGCTTTTGTATCAGAGGAAGCAGAGGTTAGTTATCTCTGCTAATTTCTTTCATGCCGTCTGAACCACTGATTTCACGGCAGTGGGCACAGAATGGCTGAAGGCTGCAAACTGTGCTCTAACATGTTAGTGAACATGTAGTGGTTTGGTAGCAGACTCTGTGTCCTCCCGCTTCCTTTGAATGAGCTCATTTTGGTAACTTCGTGGCATAGCGGGAAAGAGATAGAGGCATCCAGGCAGATGCTCCTCTCTAGTCTTGCAACTGCTAGACAAAAATAAAAGCTAGACAAAATAAAAGCTACCAGCGCTGTGAAACTGTGACCCCTCTTGCCTTATCCCAGGCTGGCTGGTTGCCAGGCCAGCAAGGCAGATCCAATCCCACTGAATCTCATTGCTGCTGTGACCTGATGCTGAAAAATGCACTTTTTCTGTCCATGTTATTACCTGCTACCCATCTCCTCAGCCAACCTGTGGAAATTCAGTTTGAGACACAGAGTGGCATTCACCTGTGCTCCTCTCTCCTCCACAAAGATGACTATTTCTAAATTTGTGGTTTTTTTAAAGTCAGGGCCTCTGGAAAACAATCCCTCCTCTCCCTAAAATACTGGGAGGTACCAACAATGAGACCTTGGCCTCTGTGTTAAATGTTGCTGGAATAAGCTGCACCTCTTTGCTTTTTCTCTCCTTGCTTTTTCTTTCAATTTTACCCTCCAATTCTGAAATTCTGAATGTGTCCCTGGAAATTATTCCTTCAGACAGCTAGTCCTCGGCAGCTTAGAGGATACTACTGCCTGCACAAGAGCAGCTGGACCCCCTCTGCATGCCTGCAAGGCTAAAATCCACTGATTATTTCATGGGAGAAGATGGAGGGGAGAGACCCAGACAGCCAGAGCAAAACCCCTGTGCCGCCGGACCTCCTGCCCCACTGTTGCGCCAGTGATCTGGCAGAGCACGTGTTGGTTGGGGCACATCCAGGCACTGCCTGGATGCCCTCACTCTTGGAAGAATGGTCAGTAGGAGGAAAAGAGGTGAGGGTATCAAGAAGCAAGGAAAAAAATTTGCAGCATCAAAAGGATACAACACTTGCAAGTATTGAGGAGAGACAGCAGAGAGGAGCTGGGAGATGCTGGTGCATTTCCTGCTGGGGGGAAGCAACACCAGGGATGGATATCCCTTCTGAAACAGCCATGTTGTTGCCACTGCTTTTTCTCACCTGAAGTCATCCTCTGCTCTAAGAGGCCCCTGGAGAGCCAGGCTGGTTCTGAGCACAAGTCAAAGAAACCATCCTTTGAGGATGGCCCCTGGGTGCCCTGCATATGGTGAGGACCACCAGCAGCCTGCAGTGGGTGAGGAGAAGTGGGCAGCTGGAGGCATGGTTCCTGAGAAGACACCCTCTCTGTTCTCTCCCCCAGAGTCCCCTGCAGTAGCTGGAACCTTCAGTCTTCTCCAGAGCTCTGCCTGACCTGAGGGAACTGGGGGGTTTAGTCTGGAGAAGAGGAGGCTGAGGGAGACCTCCTGGCCCTCTACAACTCCCTGCCAGGAGGGTGCAGAGAGGGGGGATGAGTCTCTGGAGCCAAGGCCCCAGCGCCAGGCCCCGAGGGAATGGCCTCAAGCTGCCCAGGGCAGGGTCAGGCTGGCTCTGAGGAAGGATTTCTGTGCAGAAGGGGCTGTTGGGCGTTGGAATGGGCTGCCCAGGGCAGGGGGGGAGTCCCCGGGATCCCTGGAGGGGTTGAAGAGTCGGGCTGAGCCAGCGCTGAGGGATCTGGTGGAGTTGGGAACGGTCAGAGTGAGGGTCATGGTGGCACTGGAGGAGCTTCAAGGGCTTTTCCAATGTAGATGGTTCTGTGATCCCAAGGTCTCTGCCAGGCCCTCTGCCTTGCTTCAGGGAGCAGGAAAATCCCTGAGGACTCAGGAGAATTTTCTCTTGTGCCATTACAGACCTTTTCCTATTTTACTCCTTTGGCTTGGTTGGTTGCTGGGCTTTGTGCCATCCTCAGCCCCAGTCACCAGGCGTAGCTCCCTGTTGGACCCCATCCCTTCCTTCCACCCCCCTGCAGCACTACCCTCCAGCTGTGTGTTTACATGAGTGCAGGCTCTCAAAAACAGTCTGTGATGCTTTACAAGGAGACTCAGGGTTCACTTGCAGTGCCCTCCCCTTCCAAATCACTCTAGTTCGTGCTCCCAAATATTCCCGTTTGCTGCTGTTCACCAACACATCAGTTCATCCAGTGTGTTTTGGGGTCAGTGAGCTCTTCACTGTACACCAAGTAAGGAAAAGCAGTTGTACATTCTATTTGCAAACGAGGGCTTCCCACCCCGCTGTGCTTCTCTCCCTCCCCAGGGGCAGCCTCCACTGCTTCTCCTGCTCTGCTGGGCACAGCCGTGACCCTGAGGACACGCCGCAGACACCCCGGCACCCTGCCCTCCTCCTGCCCTGCCCGTAACGCGGGGGACCTGCATCAGCGCCACGGAGCTCTGAGCCAAGCTGCCCCAACGCGAGCAGCACAAAGGCGCCCGCAGCCTCCATGTGTCTGCCCACCATCCCGCCACCTCGCTCCCTTCACGCCCAGGCTGTGGCTTGCTTCCTGCAGCCATTCCTCTGCACAGCAGAGAGAGAGGGATGGCAGAGGGGACCGTGTGTGACCCAGCAGCGAGCAGGCAGTGACCCAACCCACCGGGAGACCCGCAGAGCCACAGCTGCTCCACGCTGCACGGCCCATGAGCATCTTTTCTGTGATGGCTCTGAGATGAAGCCAGTCTGGTATTGGGGTGTGCATCAGGAGAAATGCATCCTTGGGGTAACAGCCCACAGGGGATGTTACCACCCCGTCTGCCCCTCCTTGAAGGGAAGCTTCAGCATGTCTCGCTCAGACCTCTCTGCTGTCCATCCCACTTGATCCGGAGTCCGCTGCGCTTGGTGGGAACAGTTCAATCCGTTTTGGACTGGACCTATGTCAGCAGGGATCAGCAAAGCCTGCCAGGTGAGGTGGGAGATGCCAGCAAACCAGTGGCGCCCTCTCCTGCCTTATCCTTTCTTTTCGGTTTGCAGCCAAGCCAGCGCTGCCTTGATAGGGTTTTGTTGGACAGAAACACCCTCTGTCTCTCTCCGACCCCAGGAAAGAAAAGCTTAGTACATCCTCCCGGAAATCTCTTCTCCAGCAGTTAGCGAGCCACCACTGTTATGCAAGGCTTGGCATTTTTCTCCTTCTGCCTCTCATTTACATCTAACAGTCTCTAAAATCCTGCAGACTCATTCATCTCCTCTGCCGTGCGCTCCTGGCAGAGATTTCCCCGCTCCTACTTTGGCTGAGGTCTGGGCAGACCCCGCGCTCACCTGTCCTGCCCCAGCACTGCCGATGGAGGCAGCTGGGCTCTTCCTGCCCGCAGCACAGCCCAGGCTTTATTTGCAGCTGCCTGGTAGGTCGAGCTGTACAAACCCACGGTGGTGTGCAGTGGAGAGGTCGGACTCCTTCAGCGACAGGGCTCACAGTTCTGCCAGTGGGGTCCTGCAGCAATGCATCAGTCTCAGACTGACACAGACCGACACCTGGCCTGCAAACTCCAGTGTAAGAAGTGAATTCGCTACATCATTTTTAGTCTGTATAAACACCAGCTAAGGTTTTATTCATTATGTCCCAGCCAGCGACTGCATTTAAAGGGGAGAGAAGACATTTTGCTACTGACTGTAGTAATTATAAAATGAGCGTATGATGCTGGTTTGGAGGTCCACGTTGTTTTCTAGGGAGGAGGGAGCTAATTTTCCACCGAGATCTCATGTGTGAATACAGAACAGTCTGCAGTAAAAAAAATCTCCATGTTACTTTGCATATGATTCCCCCCCCTGAGGTACCTCTCTGTTTAGGTAGAGATTTCCAGCAGCCAGTTGTCCTTCATAACCCCAGCAGCTCATGCTGCAACCCAAGCTGTTCAGAAAGCTGTTTATTATTGTGGCTATTGCCATTAATGAAAAATTCCAGCTTAAGAGGGAGTGTCATTATCTGTAACATGGTACTAAGGGCACTGGTTGCACTAGCAAATGATGAAACCTGAGGGAACTCTGCAGGCTCGAGATCAGGGAAATACAGGAATCTCTGACCTTGTATAGCCAGCTGAAGCTAAATCTCTATTAGTCAACAGCAAAGAGGGAAGAGGTTGGTTGGCAAAGGGTGAAGTCAGGATGCCCACTGATCTGCCCATGCCCTTGCTCTGAAGTTTGACAGTGTTGTTGGAGCCCTTCAAGCCCTTCTGTTTTCCTTTGGCAGCCACCGTGGTTCAGCCCTGAGGGAGAGACCTTGCTAGCTGAGCTGGAATGTGATTTTATTGCACTGACGCTGACTCAGCTGGTTTACAAGGGTGAGTTCTGAACCTCATCTACGTGCTAACGTTTCCTTAGATGCCTGGGGAGTCAGTGCATGGGGGCAGGCCATCTGTCACCCCCAAATCAGAAGAAATACTTGAAAAGTTCACTTGGAAGCAGAAATGTTCGTAGGCTAGGGGTCAAATCTTGGACTCTCTTACACTTGAATAACCCCATATGGACTGACATTGGCAGGAACCAGCAAACTCTAGGGCATACAGACATGCTGCATTACACATCTGAAATGCATGGCCGTGCATGAAGATTGCCAGTGTCAGGAAGAAACAGCTGCAAAAAGAAGCACCAGGTTTTGTTTAAATACATACTGACTTCTGCAGGAGTCAGAAACAAAACCCATGGGGAGGGCTGTCCTCTCGGGTGGCAAAATGGTCACTTCTCCTGCCAGCTTTCAGCAAGGGTGTAGGTCCCCTCAGCAAATCGAGAGCACACAGCCTGGACCCCAGGGGCACCGTGGGCTGAAGCGGTCTCGGGGACCATCAGAGCCATCAGGACACAAGCTGCAAGGACAGACTAATTCTGTCTGAGAGCACAAAAAAATTTGTGCAGCATTGTTGGATTTGGGGCTTTTAGCCCTGCTATAACACTGTGAGCACAAGAATTTCCAAGGAGTGGGGTGGCTATGATTTTTTTCTAATAAAGATCTTGAATGACCAAGAGGGGGTTGATTACAGATTAATTCACTCTGTTCTGCTCAACCTGCAAAAGATGTTGGATGCAGAGAGAGCAACAAAAGGTTTAGCTCAGCTGGCGCTGGATGGTGAAGAAGGACTGGTGCCCTTAGGCAGTGGTGGTGGGACAACTAGGTTGGAAGGAGGTGTTCTTCTAGCCTGGTGAGAGTTTGGCTGGAGATTCAAGAAGTGACTTTAAGCTTCAGATGCCTCAAGGGGGAGTGAAGCTGGACTGGAAAGTGATCATAAGCATCATACGTGCTAGTTCAGTGTTAGGCATTCTGAAATATTAAGGGTTTTTTTTCCCCATAAAAACATAGCTCTGTTGGTTACTGTAGGCTTACAGGGTGCACTTGTTCTCAGACTTTTTTCTCTAATCCTAAGGATTGATTATAAATCTGTGGTATTGCTAGCAGGTGAAAGATCAGGTATCTAAATCACTATTAGCCCCAAAGCCCCGTTGCATGACTGCAAAAGAGCCAGAGTTGACAATGCTTCAGATAAACCAGGCCCAAAGCATCTGAGTTAATTTCCAAAGGTTCCTCTCCTGCAATTCCTCCTCCTACGGGCTCCTGGCTGCTCTGATGAGGGTGATCTTGATTAATGACAGAGAGCTGTGTAAGAACACAAAATCAGCAGCAATCCCTAGAGACAGTTCAATACAGAAACAAATGCTGTTTTCCCCTGAGGTTTGAATTTATCCTAGCAGTGCTGGGGTGAGGCAGAAGAAAAGATAGGCAGGAGGGCTGGTTCTGGTGACCCCTGGAGCAACAGGCATCTTGTGGGATTCCCTTCTGTCTCATAATGGATATAGGCTTCATGCCTCCTCTTCCTTGGTGGGGGTACTGCCAAGATCCTTCCTCCTTACTGTCTTGGCTTGTAGGAACTCAGAGAACACAACCTTTGTGCCCCATGGGCCCCAGCTCTACTGATGGGTAGGACTATAAACTTGACTTTGTGGGAAAGGCAGAGCAACAAATATGTAGTTGAGGATTAAAAAGAAGTGCTTGGAGTGGGAATCTCTTCTGTATTAGGTCTGTGGCTGCTTTACCATGGGTGCAAGATGCAGGGAGAGGCTAAGATCAACATTCATGGTCTAAATATTCTTGCCATGGTAATATACTTAAGATGCAGGATATGCCCTGATAAGCTCAGTCTCCCGTTCTCTGGTCACATTGTTCAGATGTGTTTCAGTGCTAGTAGAGGCAACCGTGCAGTGAGTGCAGGTTCTCAGTGGGGGTAAAATGTCAGGGCTCCTTTCCCTTCAGAAGATCAGCCCATCTTCTTACCCACAGATCTGGCCTAGGAGCCTCCCCCCTTGTCCTGAACAAATCCTTGGACCACTGCTAATGCAACTGTGCTCTGTCTTCCTGCATCTTGCTGGCAGGAGCTTGGTCCAACCAGCCACAGCTCCACTGAATGCCCTCCTGACACACTTTTACAGTCAGTGTTGCCTCTCCTCTCAGCTCCCCCAAACTGTCCTGGGAGCCCATGATCTCAAGGCCTTCTTGTCTCTGAGTTCTATCGCCAGCTATAAGACTGCAGCCCACCTCCTGGGCTGGGAATAAATGGTATGTGTATGTGATTGTTCTTACTGGATATGTGACCTGCAGCAATGCATATGCAGGCAAAATGGAGATATGTGAGAAGCAACACTACCAGTATGCCCAGAGGGACAAGCTCTGATGGCACACATGCATTTCCACACCCAGAGAGTAGCCCTCTGCACATGCAGTTGACAACCAGCTCAAATGAAACTTAACGTGAACCAAAAAGAAAAAAGCAGCTGGAAAACACAAACCCTTGGCAAAATGAAACCAGTTTGAAAGCCCAGCTGTGAAAATTATGGCCAATAACAATTTTAATTCTCATGTGATGAGTAATGTCTCCTGGCACCTAGCAAGCAGTCAATATCAAGCTAGCAGAAGTCAGGAAGGATGTTGAATAATCCCATGTTTTGCAGTGATGTCAGCAGATGATTTTTCTGGAGACTGAGAGCAGGCAGCAGCCTCCTGAGGTGCCTAATGCTTATAACTGACCCATTTGATACTCCATGGGTAGGCAACTGTGGAGCTACTCCTGGCAGCTCCTGAACTAGTGCCGTGAGTACAAACCAGACCACTTCCCAGATCAGTTTTCAGCAGCTGGTTGAGTTTCTGCACTGAGAGAACCTCTGAAGCCCACCTGCTGCTCCTGCAAACACCGAAGGGGAGGTGCATCACTGCAGTAAGCTCAAGACCTGATCAATACCTTTCTTTGTGGAAGATACCCAGTAAGCATCTTCCCTGGGTCTTTTTGAGGTTCAGCCCTTTCAAAGGGAAGGCTGTGAGCCATGGCTGCAATCCATGGAATTGATCTCTGAAATGTAATTATTTCTTTGAAGGCTACTAGCCCTCTCCTGCAGGAACACCAGCTTTCACTTCTGCTTCTGCTCTCTAGTCTGTTAAACCAGAGATTATATGTTACTGTAGATAAGTTAAAAACTACTAAAAAGGGTTTGTGATCTACTAAAAATCTAGAGGGTTTTATCTAGCATTTTGGGTAACTGTGTGGACTTACTTGGTCTGCTGAAGGTCTGACGTGGCTTGAGTGATGTAGTGAAAAACAACTGCCACCCTTAGTCATTAATGTACAGAGGGCTGTGTATCTCCCTCTGTCAGCTCCCATGACAGATTGTTCCAGCGTGTCACGCTGTTGCTCAATGCGTTGTACAACCACTCAGGGTTCAGAAGGACTGCACCCAGTACCTTATGAACTCAAATAGCATGGTGCCAGCCCCACATCAAGGGGAACTAGGGACCTCCTGCAGCGTCAGTGGCTTCTTTGCATTGTGTTTTATGCCAACAGCTGTGAATATTTTCTCTGGATGGGAGTGAAGAAACTTGGTTCTTTCTGATGACCAAACAAGCAGAGAAGTGGCACGTGGCCATATTGCTTCATACCGACAAAAAAAAAAAAAAAAAAGCCTGCAAGTGTATTTGTTTAAGGGTTTTTCTTTCTTGATATGATTATGCATTTTTAAATATGCTTTTGCAATGTGAGGGATGTTGCGTCCTCTCTTACCTCTGTTGATGGAATACTTGTAAAGTACCAAAGACGTACCTAACATACAGATATGACTCACGACTCTCTCTGATTGCCAGTTGCCAGCCCTGAATATTTCCCAGGTTTCTTTTCCTACGTTCCCCCTATATACAGCTCTTCAGGATCCATAGATCTTTGATATGAGCTTCCAAGCCACCTGCTCCTTCCTCACCTGCTGCTCTTTCTCTCTTGGCATGAAATGTTTGTCTAAGGCTACTGGCCTGAGGGACCTAACAGCTGCTGAACTGGGTTATTATCCCAAAAGAAAGGAGCTAGGGAAATAGAGACCAGTTACTTCGTTGTAACTTTTACATGAGCGTAAAAGGCAAGAAAAGAAGCGTTGTTTGAATTATCGGCTTTGTGTCCTGTCTCCTCTTCCCTCAAGAGTGATCAATCTACTTGGCTTCTGCCAGCCCAAAGCTAATGCTTAGTACCTGATAAAACAGAGTTTTTCCTCTATACCAATAGAGAGCTCCTCTTAACTCACCCCAAAGCTGTATTAGTTGTTTTCGCTACCTCTTTTGCAAGGCTCCATATGTCAGTGTTCAGCCTGTATTTTATCACATTCACCATGTACCTATCCAAGTCACAGCCTGTGCTTCTCTCTCCTCCACAACACCTCTTGTCAGCTTGGGACGAAACTCTTTTATTTCTCGGTGTTTGTCCTTCCACACAGTTGTATTAAAAAGTACTTTGATGGAATGGGCCCATGGCCAAGTAATCCAGCCCATGCCATATGACTGACGGTGGTGGATACTCCCTTGTAGCCTGTAAGGATTTTTGCAGGAGTTGAACTACCTGGAAGCATTGTGCTGCCCTTAGGCATGGTTGTCAACCAATACAGTGTGACTATTATTTGCATCCTTTTCTTCTCTCTCTATCCTCTTCCTTACAAAAAACCAGATTTACTCAGAGTACCACAATGTATCCATCAGACTTGGTGGATTTTGATGTAAGAATATTTCTTAGGCACTCATTCAACAGCTCCTGTTTAAACTCTTATTCCCCCTCCCCTCCCATAATGGAACTCTCTTACTTCTCCCTTTAGTTGTTTCCCTCTCTCCTCTAGAAAATACCCTTTGAGCAAGGTAATTGGCATTGCTGAAGAGCAAGCCTGGACCAAAGGAGTTTTCACACTTCTGATTTAGGAAATAGAGATTACAAAAGAGGTCAGCCCAGAGCAACAAGCAGGAGGGTTTAGCTGTTGGCTAGATCAGCGGTCTCCAAAGTGGGGTGCATGCACCCCATGGGGTGCACAAGACAATCCACTGAGGTACAGGAAGAAAATACTATAACTTCAGTAGTACGTGTATACAATGTATAAATAAATAAATCCACTGGGGATATGTGCTCAAAATTTTGTTACGGATAAGGGTATGCAATCAAAAAAGGGTTGGGGAGCACTGATCTACATTACCACAACATGCCTCCCCTTCCAGGCTGGTCTGCCTGGAGGGTCTTAGTTCTACATTTGCAGCCCAACTTTGCCATTTGCTATTGCAAGTGTGCTTTAAACTTGGCTACGAACAGAAAGAGCTCAGAGACAGGAGGGCCACATGAAAAAGATGATCAGGGTGAGACTGCTGATGATCTGGTTTCTGCACATACACAAGCTAGAGGCTGTTATTTGCCCTGTGGACAAGCAGAACTCCATGGGTTGGCACGAGTCAATATTTGCCAAGCAGTCATCTTCTGTTTTGAAGGTGATCCTCTGAAGTCCTGAACACGGATGCTGACAGATGGTGATCTCTGGTATAGTGAAGGTGTATGTAGGAGTGTTTTCTAGTATAAGAAGGTTTATTTTAGTACCATTTAGAAAGCAACACTTAGGCTGTATATAAAGGGCAACAGATATTTTGCCCCATTAATATGGACATTTGCACACTTGTACTTTGCTGTTGTGCTAGGCTGTGCTTATGCATTCATATTCAGTCCATCATCTTAATGAAAATAAAGCATGTGAAACCAAAGAAAGGAAATACCTGTTCACTGTTGATTTAGGGACACAGATGTATTCTTGTGTGTATAGTTTTTGGACACACTTCCATTTTTCCCACCACTGTCTAAGTAGTGTCTTTTCAGGTTTGAGCAGCTGGGTGCCACCTCTAAACGACTGACATTTTAAAGTGATTATCATTAGGTTTCAGAGTTAAATGACCCAGTTGTAAGGATGGAGGCAGTGCACACCCGCCAGTCTGAAAGAGGCAGAAGAGACACTGCTATGATCAGAGATCATAGTGCAGCTGTACAAGTACTTTGAAGAGCACTTTGAAGTCCATTGAAAAGCACTCTGCTAGTTCTGAAGTTCCGTGGAGGAAAGGGGCAGAAGGATGTACTAGAGCTGGAGGAAAGGCAACAGACAGTTGGTGACAGTCAGTTGTTCTGCACTGTTTGTGTGAAGTGGTCTTTGGGAGGTGTGGATATCACAGGAGGTCCGTTTGCCATGGCACCAGCAGGCTGGGGAACCTGGCCCACAGCCCAGGCTGCAGTATGAAACGCACGTCGCTGTGCAGCCGTGTTGCGGAGCAGGGGCAGGACACGTACAAAAGATCCCAGCTTGTCTCAGAAATGTGAGGCAGTTTTTGGAGCAGTGAGCAAGGCTGTGCTGTCAGCATGCTCCCGCGTTAAGCTGTCCCTCCGACAGCTGCTTTGCTGAGATGTGCAGGAGACCTGGTGCAGCAGGAGGAGGTGGTGGTGATGCAGAGTCCTTCTCTGCCCCCTGTGCTACTCATTTCCACCTGCATCCAGTGCACACCTTCCCGCCCGTGTCTGTGCATGTGTTCGGGAGGCTCAGCCCCAGCCCGGAGCACACGGGGTGCTGCAGCTTTACTGTCAGGGTGGGGCATGTTCCCCTCCAGAGGATGCTGGTGTGAAGGCAAAGGCCGTAGCCCGCGGCTGAGCATGCCTGTGGAGTGTGGGGTGGCATGTGCATGAATGGAACATGGCTGGCTCTGCTTCTGGGATGGGGTCAAGCCCAGAAGCGAAGGTCAAAGCAAGCCTTCAAGGATCTGGCTGGGTGCTGGTCTTGGAGCTTGACAGAGCAACTTCAGCTCTGTTGCCAACGTGACATGAGGGTGGGCTCGTATCAAAGACATTCATTTTGGCTGACAGGGTGGCAATAGGTTAATCGAGCAGAAAAAGCAGTGAGGAGAAGAAGCTTTAACCCTTCTCTGCTTCCTTGCAAGCTCTGAAAAGGGGAGTCAGTCCCTAAGCCACCCCTGGAGGTGTGCATGCACCTCCTTGTCTAGCCTGCTTCCAGTCAGTCCAACTCCCCACTGGTGTTCAGGCAATCTCCTTCCACCACCACACTTCTTCTTTGAGACTTTTGGCAGTCCTGCGGTGTCACGGGTAGAGGCTGGGAAACCCACACCCAGTGTCCTGGGCAGGCTGCGGAGGAAACTCTCACATGGCACCTGGAGCATCCCGCCCTGTGTCTGCTGCCTCCTGCTGCCCTTTGGCCCTGCCAGCCCCAGGGAAGTTTCTGAATCCCTTGGCTGCAATATGGAAGGGGAAAAAATCCATAATAAGCTCAGTTAATGTTAAACAGATTGCTATGTAGGAAACTAAGCACCAGAAAGTATGTTACTGGTTAACTGCCTTCTCTTGCCCTGGCTGCACCTGATCTCAGGAGGGGAATGGCACCAGGCATTGCTGTGTTCCAGCTCCTGCAGACACTGCATGGGCCCCTGGTTCAAAAGATGTAGGTGTTCCTATGCATGCTGTATCATTAGAGCAGTCGCCCTGCTCTTCCATCAGTGCTTTCACTGTTTAGGCTGCTGTGCGATTTGTTTGGGTTGATTTTTTTTTTTTTTTTTTTAAATCTACAAGTACAGACTGTGGTGGTTTGTTAATAATACAGTGCCTCTTTCTATGCCTCAGAACTCAGCTGAATACAGTCAAAAGGCTTTATTTGAAAATAGCTAGCTTTTTTTTTTTTTGGTTTTCTAGTACAACAAACCAAACCCACATCTGCTCCCTGCTGAATTCATTTGTGCAGGTTGCTGTTCACCTCACATTTTCATACTGAACCTATAAGCCAGTGAAAGGTGGTGGGCAGAATGGTGTCTTGCAGAAATGCCACCAGATACGAGGCTGACAGCAACACTGCCACGCATTCCTGTCACAATCTTTGTTTCTTTGAGTTATGCAAGTAGCTACAGCCTCTTCCTTCTGTGCCTAAGGCCATAAGGCTGATGGTTTGATGTATGCTACCGGTAAGGCAGGGAGGAGAGAGAAAACAATGCAAAATTCATTGGCAAATCCATTGCCCACACACAGGCTGGAAAAAGCAAAAACTCAACAGCAGCGTTTGCAGAGTTCTTGGTCAGCTCCAGCTTCAGCTGCACGTAATCTTCAGGTGTTCTTGGCATAGCATCAAGGTCCTGGTCTGTGGTGTGAGGAGGGAGGGAGAAGGACTGAAGCAGGAAGCCCTGTATTTGTCTTGAATATGTTGCACTCACTATGAGGTGCGGTGCAAAGTCTGCACCTATTTGACTGCACTTGAGCTTCATTCTATTGTGGCTGATCTCCTCAAGCAGGACAAACCTTGCTTTCAGCATAAAGGATACAGGCTTAAATTCCAGGTTATTATTTTTAAGCACTCTTAATCTCTCAAGTTAAAAATCCTTCCAGCACAGCTCTAGGCAAAGATGGGATTTGGCAACTACTCCCATTACTTTTTTTTTTTTTTTTCTCTGAATGGCAGTTCACTGTCCTCTGCCACCCCACTCAGCAACCCACTTTTTCCACTGTTTGGATTCTTACTTATGTTGCTTTTCCAGCTTTACTTTGTGAAGGGATTGCCTCTTGTTTCCAAATACATCCTTTGCATCAGCTTGGGCTGTCCTTCAAAAAGGGAAGCAGCCAGTGCAAAGCATTCTGGTGCAACTCAGAAATCCTTCTGGGTGAGTTAAACACAGCAGAGCAGAAACCAGGTCAACAGTAACTCTCATGAGAATTTAGCTATATTCCTGGCATGGCACTTATGATCTGTCTCTCTCCCAACCCTTCTACTTCCCTGTATGGCCACACCTGTGCCAGAAGGAGAGACGTGCTTAAACTATCTATGTGGACAAGGCAGGTTGTATTGACCAGCCAAAATATGTTTTGCTTTCCCTTAGGAAAAATTCATCAGTTAACACACTGGAAACATGCCCCCTCTCCTTTTCCACTCTCATTAGCGAAGATAAAGCCTGTCTGCTCTTCTTCAGGATAGTGCCTAAGGAGTGAGGACCAGCTCTTGTGTGTGACTGTACAGTACCCATCAGACACGTTCCATGTCTGTTCAGCAAGAACATTTCCAACCAGAAGTAGAAAATACCATACGGTCCCCCTTTGTGGTGATGTTGGAGTTGCTGCATCATGAGAAATCCAAATGCTAGAACAGCCAAGAAGCTCGAATTTGGACCCTTGGGAATTGGCATGAATTTATATTGTGTGTAAGCTCCTGCTGTGGATTTATTATATACCCCTATGGCATCCGATGGCACTGTTGCCTACTGGAGCGTATCCCAGGCCACAGCAGTGGGGTGTAGCTGCCAGCTGCAGCCCAGGGATGAGCTACAGCAGCACTCCCACCTGGTCTTCACACAGCACAACATCTGCCACCACGTGTTTGTACCCAGGCAAGAGATTTTCCAGGTTGCAGTGTGGTCGCAGGGTAACGTGGTGGGGCTGTGGTTAGAAACTTCTCGAGAGCAGATTTCTGTCTGGTGCCACGGCCCAAAGGCAATTTTAACAGTTTGCCAGCATCCCCTTTCTGCCCTTGCACCTCTTGCACAGGCTGTGACTCTCTTTGGTCCCGGGTTACCTCCACTCTCAGCCTGTGCTTGCTTTTCCACTCCATCAGGGATGACAGCCTGGCAAGCAGCTGCAGTGCTAACCAGTAAGGAGAAAGATAGTTAAATACAGGCTGTGGCAACACATTGTGCCGTGGTATCAGGTACAATACACATCTGATAATGCACTGCCAGAAATATTTTTCTGCTGCTTCTTAGCTGTGAGGAGTTAATGTAGGTTTAACTTGTCCTTCAGAGATTTCCATGGCGTCAGGGAGGCAGGATTTCTGTCAGAGCATGATACCCATTTTTCATGATGAAGCTGCAGTAACATGATGCCAGTGGGACAGCACTAGGAGCCTGAACATAAGTGGAGCATCTCGATGGGTCCTCAGTGATGTTATATTTGTGGTTGTAATGTTCTGTGGATGCACACAGAAGATAAATTCAGCTGATAAAGCTGTTTGCAGGTATTTAATTCTTTATAATAACTCAAAATCCAGTCAATCCGATGGTTTTTCCCTGTGACCAGTTCTTTAATTTGGTGCACATTGCTACAATTATTATATTACATGAGAATCTTGGCTTTAAAATGAGTTTATGAAGAGCATTTAGAATTTTAATTATGGAATTTGACTTTGAAGTGACTACTGTCAGTGGATGGGAACACTTGCACTCAAATATGAGGAGTTCAGCTCACTGAAACTGAGATATGCTTATCCATGTTTCCACATTTAGGGGCATTTGTTTCACATTTCCAGATGTCTCCTCACATACACCAAAGCCATTTAAAAATGATAGCGAGGAATCTCATGCAGTATCTTGCCTAAGAAACGTAGAACGCTCAGAAAAGACTCAGGATTGCAAGAGCCGGCCAGACTCATGATTTGGTTGGAGGGCTGGGAAAGATGCAAGACCAGAAAGGAACTGTGGCCAAATCCCTTCAAGACTGTCATGCCAAAGAGCCATTGTACAGCTGGCTGCAGGTACCACTCCTGCTAGAGAAGAAGGACTCTCCTTCCCCAACTAATATGCCCCTTGTGTCAGCCTAGAGTTCCTCGCTAGGACAACCTGCACTCCTGCAGCATGTGTGCCTCAGTTTCCCAGAGCAACAGTGCCTATTCCAGCACTGAAATTTTGGAGAGAATGTAATTTCCAAGGGATGTATTTCCTTAAGACACCATTGTCTTTAGTAAAACAGCTCCAAAGAATCAACATGGACTACTTTTTTCACAATGTGATTTTTATTAGTAATTTATTCAGCCCAGCAGATGCCAGCATGCAAACTATGCAAAGAGCAAATCTCTTCCTCCAAGTGTAAATATTTACAGATCATATTCAATGGTATTTAGTACTCTGCAAACATATTGTCAACAGTTCTATCCAGAGTCTTCCCTAATCGCAGCCTGAGTTGGCAGAGGCATGTCCTCTGTGAAAAGATGGTTACGGAAAAAAATGATATCATGCTAAATAGCTTCGTGGCTTAATTAGACTGGAGTTACACCAGAGCTGAATCTGGCCCACACCAAATTAATACTCTGTTATAGGAGCTTGTACCTATCACACGCAGAGTTGGAGGGGGAACCTCTCTTGGCACTGGATGAAAAGGGCCATTACAACGCAGGGCAGGGAGGTTCAACCTTTCACGTGTTTTGAGGGATGTAGTTCCACCTTTTCTTACACATAACAGGAGACGTGTGACTATTCTTTGCATTGCATCAACTGGGTAAATTTATTTGAATTGTCCAGAAAAGCTAATATCCCCTATCCCAATCACCATCTGTTCTTAAAAGAGAAATGTGTTATTTCTTCAGCACAGACTTGCCTTTTAGTCTCTAGCTCAGTCAGTGCAAAATCCCTGAATGGGTCAATGTCTGGTACACAGGGTTAATGTCTGGGACATAGCTTGGCTATATTGAAGCCATTTCTGTTTAAACTAATACGCTAAAATCTCCTTTCTTGCACCTCCAGCCCAAACCCCTTTGATAGCATTTCATTACATCCCATAATCTCTGCTCTCCTGACAATCTGAAATAAATACAAACCAACTGAAAGTTCAGTTGTGGCTTAGCCCTTATTTTTATTCTGTGAAAACCTGTTATTGCAAGCATGGCTTAGCTTTTCACACAGGACACGTAAAGTAGCAAAGATCTCTACAGTTCAAAATTATGTCCTCTGGGGTTCTAAGGAAAGAGCCTGACTGACTATCATTCTCCATGAGGAGAGAGGTGAGTGAGGGCACATTCATGACATCCCATTCTCTTTGTTTGCATGATCACAGCTTTTTTTCAGTGCCTGTATTTTCCTGTTCCACATGTGGGCTTCTCCATGTGCTTTTTTTTTTTTCTCCTGAGGCTGTTTTTTTCCAAGAAACATGCTTGTTCCCCACTACACCAAACCTAAGGGCCATGTGCCCTCCTACTTTGCTTCGACAGCTTCATATTATTTCCTCCATTGCTGTGCTAGGTCCTGCCAGATGATCTGTTCTAGAGCAGACAGTCCTCCTCCCTCCAGCTGTCTCTTCTAATTCTCTTAAACCGCAGAGCTTTCTTCTCGCTTCCTCCTTCTCTGGAAAGGAGAGGAGGGAATATTTCAGTAGATGTCAGTATCCTACACGAACGATGATGTATCTATACACTATATACAGACAGACATCCTTTAAATTGAGTCCTTAACATGGAGTGCTGGCCAGCTCTGCATTTTGTCTACTTTTAATTAACTGATGGACCAGAGTATCAACTCCTCTTACTCACTGATCATTTTGAAAAGCAAATTCGCGTGTTCTAAAATTACACTGGGATGTGTGAATGATTTCAGCATCACTTTCATCTACGGCCACATTAGCAGCAGCAGTTGAAATCCCTTCCGTGATCTGAGGTAGCAAAGGCTCCTTTTTCACCTGTTCAATGCCACAGTCACCACGCACCCCACAACACGGGCTGTGCCTGCGTGTGCACAATGCCGTTTTCTCCACCTTTTTGGGGTGACTCTTGTTTGGGCTATCTGGAAATAACCCAAAGGAACTGAATTCAGGAGGTGGCATGCTTGCTCTGAAATGGGCACCCATGGCTTAAAGGAAGTCCTGTACCTCCCGCCATCTCATGGAGCTGGCTCCACACTTCCAAATGTGTCTCAGATAGGTGTATTATATGTGTCTGTATATACATGCATATAATGAGCTTTATAAAAGCTTCAACACCCATTGCTGCCAGGGTTTGCCCCAAGCAGCTGCAGGCTGCTGATGTGCAAACTTTTGGCATAGGCAGCAGCACTAAAAATAGCAAAATAAGCAACAAGGAGCCAATTTCTGCTCTTTAAATATTTAACCCAGCAGCATTCTCTGCTTACTTAAAAAATGCTGTTGCCAGTGGGCTACCATGTCTAATAAACCAGAGACTTGCATAGTTAAGAGAGAAAGGTTATGCCAAGTATGGTGATCTGTGCTTTTCATGGTCCAGGGTAGCAAGAAGCTGTTAGCCTGTACTTTTTCCTAATTCTTCCTCCTTGGTGGCGATTATTAAAGTTTGGACCCAACTAATCCAGCCCGTTGCTCCTCTACTCATTGCAAAAAATCCCGTGACGTTTGCTTGGAGAAAACACGGGCACCACGCGCCGGTGTTAAACTGAGCTTTCCCCGAGACAGCCCTGCTGCTGCGCCACAACTTGCAGAAGACGGTGGACGCTGGAGCTCCTGAAAATTCAGAAGGGAAATACCTCACCTTACTATCGCTTCTCATCGGCGTATCCTACACTCTAAACCCCAGGGATCTTAAGCCGTGCTGCACGCTTCGGGGAACCTGCACGTCACACCAACCGGGGCCACCTGAGGGGCCGGCGGGCCCGCAGCGAAGGCGGCCAAGCTCTCCCTGAGGAGCCGCTGGCGGCGCGGGCCGCCCGGGCCGCGGCTGGGGCAGGCGGGGGCCCGCAGGGTCGGCCACGGGAAGGGCTGGTGCCGAGCTCGCACTCCCGCCGGCCCGGCCGTGGCACCGCGGAGGCGGGCGGCAGGAGGCGGGCGGCAGGAGGCGGCGGCAGCAGCCGGGCCGCAGGACGCCACCGGCGCCCCAAGGCCGGCGCAGGCCCCGCCCCCCGCAGACGTCACTTCCCCGCGCCTGGGCGTTTCCGGGGTGCGAAGCGCCGCCTGCGCACGAGGACGCCCCGCCCCCGGCGCGGGAGGAGGGGGCGTGGCCAGATGGGAAAGTGGGCGTGCCAATAGGCGGGGATATACGCGAAGGACCAATGATAGGCGTAGGGGGCGTGTCTGGGGCGGGGCGCGGCCGGGGCATGTGGCGGGGCGCTGGGCCCGGCGCCCCTCCCGCCCCTCCTTCCCCGCGGGGGCCGCGCCAGCGCCGGGCGTGCGGCCGCCTCCGCCGGGGGAAGCGCCTCTTCCGCCGCCGCGCTGCCCTGCGACCGTGCCCTCCGCCCGGCTCCGCCACGTCGTGAGTGCGGGCTCGTCCTGGGCCTGGGGGAGCGGGGACACGCCGTGCTCCGGGCCGGGGGGGGCGGTTTGAACCGGGACGGGTCGCGGGTGGGACGGGTGGCCGCGGCTGGGGGGTGGGGGGTGGTGAGCAGGGGCTCGGCAGCCCAGAAACTGCCACAGAAGTTGCAAATGAATTTGTCCCAGAAGTTGCAAACGCATTTGCAAATCAGTTGCAACCCCCGTGGAAGTGACGGCTCCGCGCTCCCCCGCTGCTCCGCGGCAGCGCAGCCGGCGTGTGCTCGGAGCGGGCTTCTGGGCTCGGGGAGCCGAGGAAACTCAGGCTGGTTGTGGGGAGGAGAGCTGATTGACTCAGCAAATCATTCACTGCCTGACGTGTAACAGTTTTAGGCCCGACGGACGACTTCTAAAATATGGTGTCTGGCAGGTCACTCTCAGACGTAGCATCGCCGACACGTAAAAATTCCTTGTGTATGAGTAAATAATGTCGAGTGTGTACCGTTGGGATTACCTTTGTAAACGGAATCCTGTTTTGTATAGTGTACTGAAATCTTTTTCATCTTATGATGCCTTAAGTAAAGGTTGAAGAGTCGGGCTGACCCAGCGCTGAGGGATCTGGTGGGGTTGGGAACTGTCAATGTTGGGTTGATGGTGGACTGGAGGAGCTTCAAGGTCTTTTCAAACCTAGACGATTCTGTGATTCTGTGGTTTTCAGTAGGTTTAACTGTCCCCTGGGCAACGTTAGCGGGGTGTCAGCTGGAATCCAATAAATGCTGAGAAGAATAAGTCCTGTTCTTCCACCGGGGTCTCACACACGGCATCCTGTGGGGTTATCCTATCACAGTGGGTCTTGTTCAGTGAATCCCTTAACTTTCCCCTCTGCTGTCTGCCAAACTTTGTCTTTTAGGATTGGTGAAGACAAAATCCTGTCTCAGGATCCTGTCAAGTAAGGTGCCTTGATGTCCTCCTACACGTTAACTGACTGAATCCCTGCCAGGCTCGGTCATGCAACAGAACTCCTGTTTCCTGATAAAGTGAGTTTACTGACTGCTTACTGGAGGAACAAACCCATAGAAATACTAATCCTCCCCGCCTTGAGCTAAGTTACAGCCTTACTGATGAGGCAAATTTGCTGATAGTGAGCATTTGGTGCCCTTTAGACCTCAGAGGGTTGGTGGCTGATCAGTAGCTTTGAAAAGTAGGCTGTAAGATACATGTTGATGCAGTGTGTCTCTCTCAATTTCTGTATTAATCTTAATTGCCTACCATAATCATCCACTACTATATATGTTAATACAGTGCGTTACATGGTAATGGAGAGTTTAGAAGGAATCTATCCATTTTTATTAGCTTTCGTGTCTGTAGTAGATTAATGCACTTGCTGTGCACTGTTGCTGTGTGGTTCTAGTTTATATAATGTATGTATACACACATGTATTGTTTTAGTACTTTTCTGGAGGAAATTTCAGATCACATGCCTTTTAACACATTGGTGCAGACATCTTTATTTTTTGTTTTAATTGCAAATTCTCTGCTGAGTTTATAAACCCATCTGCCAGAAAACAGACTTTGCATCTGGTTATTTGCTATTGAAATTCTAATTGGCACATCCATGCAACCTGCAGCCTCTGCCTTCTAAGGGAATTCTTCTGGCACAGACTTTTCAAAGGCAATGGGAGTAATTTGCAAGCGAAATTTCAAGCTTCAGTGGTGAAAAACATCCATGCTGAAGGCCTGATAATGGATTTAGAATGTCTGGCTGCATACCCTGGATTACAGAGTTAGGTTAATGTAGCAGCTTTTAAATGGAGTAGCTGATTTTTCAGTTGTATGTGACTGACTAAATTTTTAAGGGAAAATGTTGCAGGAACATTAAGGAATGGAGATGTTTAAAGCAGTGCATGTGTATAGACATGCATCCAAAATTTTACTTGAAGAAACTGTGAAGAACTGATTTGTTTGGGTAGAGTTTCTTGCCTCTTTTTGGTTTTTTTGAAAGGCACGGATAAAGTTTTTTTCCATGAAGCTTTTAGTATACAGCTCTGCTGATGTGTCCCCATGCTCTGGCACAGTATTAACTGAGTATGTGTTCTGTGTGTCATCATCCACGTTTGAACTCAGTTTTATAAACTGAAAGCACCATAAAGCAGGTCCACCAAAAGTTTATACCAGCATATTTGCAGTGAAAAATTAAAGGGGGATGTAGGAGGAATGAACTTGTTGCTCTGCTGCGTACCCACAAACCAGGTGTATCACGGCGCCTGCTTCATTGGGGCTGATGTGTGTGTTCTGAGGGATGCTGGGCTCACGGCTCGGAGCGGTCGCGTGGACGGCTGGGCGTCATGCACATGCAGTTCCTCGCAGCCCTCGTCTCCATATGGTGATCCTCGCTGCCTGTGTGCATGTGCTGAACAGCTGCGCTCAGATCCATCTGCTCCGACCTGTTTCTGCTCTCATCACTGGACCCCACATATAAGCGTGTTCAGGCACTACTGGTGTCTAGTTTAGATTTATCTTTGCCCTTTCACTGTTGCATTGTGTTTGATGCAAACTTCTAATAGCAAGAGCAATTACACACTGGGAAAG
This sequence comes from Athene noctua, assembly GCF_965140245.1. Classification (NCBI taxonomy): domain Eukaryota; kingdom Metazoa; phylum Chordata; class Aves; order Strigiformes; family Strigidae; genus Athene; species Athene noctua. Next base: position 20,501,048 of record NC_134050.1, read on the forward strand.
ACAGAGAAAGAACATGGTAGCATATGGTAGCATTACACTCAATTCACTGCGTAAGTAGGTGTAGATTTTCAGCTGCTGTGCATTGCTACGGCTCCCTTGCAGAGCAGTGATGATCCACACTAGCTGGCCGTTTTTCCTTTGAAGTGTTTAAATTGGGATCAGATGCCTTTCTGAAGGAGGTGTGCATTCCTATGAACACAGAGCTGGTACAAAGTTGACTTGTGCAGTGGATGAGATACCCTTCTGCCCTCCCCTCCCTCCTGGCACACTAATTGCTGGATGAAACTCCCTGGCTTATGCTGCACTAAGAGTCAGACTAGGTGATCTTTGTGGCTTTTTTCCTCCTACCCTTCAAAGGGCTGGGAGGGCAATATCCCTGCTGCGTGTGCTGTTGCTGGATGCCACCCGACACTGCGTGCTCTGGCTCAGCAAATTTGCTTCCCTTTCCTGTTTCCAGCCTGTCGTACAGGTGTAACCCTTCATCATACCCCACCTGTCCATGATACCCAGCCTGTTTGGGTCTGGGAAGGACTTCCATAGGGCTACTGAGTTTGTCAACTGGGAAGCCAAGAAGTCCTGTGAAGTAAACTGTGATTGAACCCTTTCTTTCTAGATTGTAGCAAGCACTTAACATGTTCATTCCTTCTGTCAGTTCTGCTCCTTTGGACTGAAGCTATGGTTCCCTTTCTACAACTTAGACTTGCAGGAGTCAGTGGGGCTTTTGAGTTGGCAGCCAGGGTATGAGGATGCTGCTGGCGCTGTAGGGACAGTGGCGATGCTGGAAATGAATGCAGGCAGGAGCTGGCTGTGCACTTTGGAAATGTTGTTTGCAGCTCCTCCAGCTTTTGACTGTTGGCAATCCAAGGAGGTCGCCATGTGGGTAAGATGCTCAGGGTGTCTGTGGTACATCAGTTCATCCAGGAAAGGACAGTGTATCTCTGGCTTGGTACAGGGACCCTCTTCTTGAAGGAATGTCTTCGTGGACATTGCTGCATGTTTCTGTGAACAACTTATCAACAAAAGCAGCTGACAAGAATGGCAGAAGTGGGTTTTAATGCTCAGTGGAACCACACACCTGCCTTGCTGGTGTGTAGAGCAGCACTTGGCTGCTTGCTCTTGTGCTATCTGGCTTCCTTGTTGCTTTGGTTCTTTAGGTGCATTCATGGAAACACTGCATTTAGGTGATGGCTCTGCTGTGCCGTTACTGTGATTATCACTGAAATGAGGTTTCCTCTGGGCAATTTTGAATGTTGATCAGCATAAGTGCCAAAACTTCTGACAGTCTTCCACCGCCTTTGCTGGCTTTGTTTTAATTTGCCATTGTGGGCTTGACCTCAAGGTCAGATCTTGGGTTTCAGGGGTGGGAGGTGGGATGTTGCTGCACTGACACCAAGTCGGTGCTTGCAGTGTCATCGGACAGGGTGGGACTGAAACAAAATCCCCAGTGGCTGTGTTGCCGTGGTGGGAGAGCTCGTCTTGGAATGCAATTTGCAGAATGTGAGACCTCTGGAATGACAGTGTGTGAGCATCCTTTCCTCCCAGTTCACGTGATAACTTGTCAACCATTTGGAAAGCACATTGGGCGCTTGTTTCTTTGTTTGTTTTTTCTTGTAGGACAATGTGTTATGAAGAAAGGGACAGAGGGCAGAGAGCCAGAGCTATGGTGCTTGTTTATTTGCAGTCAGCCAGCCTGTCCCCTGGTGCATGTGGCAGGACCTGCAGTCCCTCTGTACATCCAGCACCTGCGGAGGGACAGGCCGGGTCCTCCCTCCATCCCAGCGGGCAGTTAGGTCTCTGCAGTCAGTGAGGGTTGCATGCCCAGATTATCGCTGTACGTCACCACAACTCCTGTCGCCTTTGCTTGGGGAGTCTCAGTTGAGCTGTGTCCCCTAAAGGACACTAAATTGTGCTCTGCAGATGTGGCTATGGAGTGTCCAAGCCCGCACAGCTACCCCGTTATTCCCTAAATACCCAGAGAGGGAAGGGCAGGTTGACTGCGTACAAGGGCCTGGGTTTTTTTCACTTATTGAGTCTTTCAACAAGTCCTCTTCACAACTATCACTACTTCTGCTAAAAATGTGCCTCGTGCCTCCGCCTGTCCAGGAGGGCGTTGGGATTGCCCTCCCTGAGCTCCAGCTGACTTGTGCTATGCCTGGAGAACTGCTTATGCAGTAGCTCAGCAAAGCACTTGAGCGTGTACTTCAGAGAGAGAAGGTGCACTGGTTTTAGATTTGGCTTATAAAAAAAAAAAAAGAGGAGGGGGGGATGATGATTTGATGAAATTTGCATTGAATTTTGCGTGTATATTTGTGTTGGATTTATATTTGTTTGGCTTGGGGAGACTTTGCAGCACTTTAACTAAATCTGGGTTTAAATCCACTTAAGTTAAACTCCCAATACAACTTGTGTGTGGAGACCAGGATGAAATCTCATTAATTTTAATAGGATTAAGCATGTTCTTTTGCTGAGTCGTTTTCTCTATCTTTCTTTGTTTGGCTCCTCTGTATTAAAAAGCAGGATAAACCTTTCCACTCTTCCATCTCTTTGTGAAAATGCTTTGACAGTCTCAGAGAAGTGGCTCTCTGGTTGCATACAATAATATTTTACACCCTTTTTTTTTTTTTTTCCTATGCTTTCAGCTGTAGTCCTACTGTATCCAAGCTTTCACTGGCTTTTGCATCCCCTAAAGGCACATTACTTCCTGACAGCAAGAAAGCAGTTAGAAGTATTTGCCTGGTAAGTTTCTACACTCAAAATTATTTTATTTTTTGTTTGCTCCCTCTGGACAGATTTGAAACTGCTGTGAAACAAGCCCATTAGTAAATGGAAATTTTATAGAAGTCATTAGGAACTGAGCATGTATGGATGGGTGAGGGCAAAATTAATCCCTATTCATGGACTGGAAATAAATTGAAGAATGGGGAATAAAGGTAGAAGTGTTATGAATGCAAACTGATTGAAGGGAAATACTTGGGATCCGTTTAAGATCAAACAAGCCATTAGTTGAAGAGGAGGCTACTTCAACACGTTTGTGCTACCTCTTTGCTTCCTCATTTCTCAATGTACATCATGCCCTGAATGTTGCTATTCATTATTTTTTATTTGTGTGTGATTTATGTTATAAGAACACTCCTCTTCCCCCTCTCCTTCAGAAAAGACAAGCCCCACAGCAGGTATTTCTGGATGTTTCTGAAATGCTTTTAATGACACTCTTACTAAATACATGCTTTTGAAGGAAAAGTAAACTGCCTTGTAGCTCATGCACTAAGCTGGATTTCAGGAGACTCAGTTTTCATTTCCAGCTCTGACCTACAGCTATACACAAATGGGTCAGTCTTCTCACACCTCTTTTTCTACTCTGTGAGATAAGGGAAGGTTGGTCTAACTTACCTGTGCTCTGCTCTTTCAAACTGGTGCCCTGTCATACTGTGGGCTGACCTGTGTTACAAAGATGGGGCTGGTGTATCTGTGTCAGCAGAGCTCCTTTGCATCACCATCCTTTTGATGAAATTTTACATCATCGGTGTGTCTTTTTGCTGGCAGTAGCCTCTGGACTTAAAGTTCCTGTATCTAATAAAAAAAGGAGAGCTTGGTAGAAAAGAAGTTCTCTGGGGTTTTTTTGCCATAAGATAAACAGGAGATTGGCTTATTTAAGGGGGTTAAGGATGGGAGTTTCCGATGGGTGAGAAATGCCCAGTGATAAGTTAAAATTCTCCACGACCAAGCAAAGATCATTTACTCCCTAGATCTCTACCCACAGTAAATGGATTCTAGTCTAATTGTTAACTTAATAATAAGTATTGCTATCAACATTTTTTTTCTGACCTTCTCAGCGGTGTTGATCAAGGGTTTTTTGCTGCTGAGACCAGTTTTCTTTTAAGTTATAATTTCTTCCCATTTCTAAAGCTCTTTGCATCCTAACTGATCTGGAAAGATGATGCTGTCACTAGGATTTCACAGCAACTTCTGTGAATCTTCATGTGGGTTTCTGACACTCTTTGACCTGATAAGGCTTAAAAAAGGAGCAGTGTGCTTCCCTTTGAAAGGAAACATTCTATACCCAAGTCTAATTTTTAAAAAAAATTCTGTTTGGAAAATACCTCATTTGTGAGGATGATGGAAAGTGCTGGGACCGTAGGCATGACCAGCTGGTCTGAGTGTGAAAGCTTGAGACCAGCTTTGAAAACAGCAAACGTGTTCCCTCCTCGCGCGTTTCTTTGTCATTAGTCTTTTTTGTTAATGAATCTTGACTGTCTACAGCTTTAAAAAATGTGCAAAACCTATTCAATCTTTCCAGTTCCTTTTTATAGCAAGGCTTTTGTGAGATAGTCACGGTATCTTCCTTGGCTCATCATACAGACGATATAGTGTCTTTACAATATTTCCTTAGGCCGATGTAGAACTGCTAAGCCTGATGTATCTCAGATGCATTCTATGCCTGGAAATGGCCTCGTTTGCAAGAGCAGCAGCTCCTGCATTGTCTCCACATGGTACTGCTATGCAGGGCTCCTTTAGGAACAAGAAGTTAAGCGCTATGGCTGAAGACCACCCCTCACCTAAGTGTGAGGTGGAACATACGCCCTTGAAGGCAAACAGTTCTTCCTGACAGTGCACTAAGCCATATCACGTGGCCATTAGTGCAGTCCCTATGAACTGTCCTTCGCTTCTACATTTGTAGGAGGCTTCTGTTCTTGAATTGGTGTTGTGACTTCTGTTCTGGGGAACTCTCCTGTGAGGGAACATTGAGAGAGCTGGGACTGCTCAGCCTGGAGAAGAGAAGGCTCAGGGGGATCTTACCAATGTATACTCTGAAGGGAGAGTGCTTTTTTCAGTGGTGCCCAGTGACAGGACCAGAGGCAATGGGCACAAACGGAAACATCAGAGGTTCCATCTGAACATTAGGAAACACTTTGTCACTGTGAGTGTGACTGAGCCTTGGCACATGTTGCCCAGGAAGGTTGTGGAGTCCCGTCCTTGGAGATAACTCAAAAACCATCTGGACATGGTACTGGGCAACCGGCCATAGGTGGCCCTGCTTGAGAGGGGGATTGGAGCAGATGACCACCAGAGGTCCCTCCCAACTTCAACCATTCTGTGATTCTGTGAAGATTGTGCGGAGAGCTTCTTTAATGTCTTAAGTGGAAGTCAACTCTGGCCAAGCTACCTGGTACAAAATAAGCTTAGTCTGCATTCTGTGTAGGTTCCCAGAACGCTAGAAGAGTTTCTGGCCTTTGTCATCTGAACTGTATGTCCACACCACTGCTTCTGGGCCTTTATTAAAAATGGTGCAATGGTGAGTAAGAGCTGTAAGACTTGTCCATCAGTCAGCTTATTGTATTAGCAGACCTTAAGTGCATGAGACTATCTACATGAGGTAGAGGTCTGCCTAATACAGTATTGTCTTCAACAGTGATAGGATAGTGATGGATAGAGACGTCATCCCTTGATACCTGGTATCATGAGACCCTCTGGCAGTTTAGTTAGAAGCCAGTATCCTCCCACTATTCCCTTTCTCTTTAGATCTTTTGTGTTCATTGAATAGCAGAAGTCCCAGCACAGATCTTGGAACGTCACTGGTGGCCACTTGTCCTCATGAAAACCTACGGCTTCTTTCTGCTCTTTGTTTCCTATTCTAATCAATTATCAGTCTGTGCAAAAGCCTTTCTTTGTAGCCAACAGCATCTTAGTTTGCATTAGAACTTTGAAATGGTCCCTCATCAAAATACATTATACAAATTTTATATAGGAAAGGTATTTCCCTGCTACGAAAGCTGTGTTGACTCTTCCTGAAGCCATGAAGCAAGCTGAGAATTGACATCAAGAACAATTATATCTTTGATGGTGGTTTTTGAGGGGTGGCCAACAGTTTGTATTTGCTTTGTAGATACGGCAAGATCCATGTGTTCTGGCTATAGTGACCATCTCTGAGGTGGCTGGAGTAGATGTGTGCTGTGGCTGAAATGCGTCACTGATAACGTCTGGGGTATACCTGGCTCTAGTGAGCACATTTGGGCAGTGAAGTCGGCAGGGAATGCAGTGTCATGAGCCTGCCAGTGGTTACATGAATTTTGTTCAGGTCACAGGTTCCACTAGTTCTGCTAGACTTACTCTCATGTATAAAGTTACTCACGTGCTTTGTGTGCTTCGAGGGTTGGTGCTTAAGACAGATATATAGATATATGGAAACAGCTGATAATGTTCTTCAGGGGCATTTGCTGCTCGAGTTGGAGAAGCATGTGGCCTGGACAGAGCAGTAGTAATGCAGATGGCTGTTGTGACCAGCTCACTTGAAAAGGAAAAGCTTGAAAATTGGGTTTGTTCTCTATTTAGCAAACAGCTTTTGACTGGATCTGGTACATTCATAAATTTCCATTTGTTACTTTTCTGTTCATTGCCAAGGGAGCAAGGATTTGTAGGCCTTGAAAATCTTACAATCTCTAGAAACTGGTATGTGTTGATGCAAGGAAATATATTCAGTGAATCAACAGCTGTAGCAGAAGTGGAGTTCTGGTGCTGATGACCCATCCTCATAAGCAATATCTGAATGAAAGAGAGTTTTATAATAACATATAACCAGAAAATGCTGTTGAGGTGGGCTTTTGTGGGTTTTGGTTGCTTTTTTTGTCTTTATTCCCTGCAGGTTTTGGCAATATTAAGGAGCAGTTCTTTCTGGGTGGTATGTTCTTCACTTGGTCTTTGACCCCTCTGAAAGTGGAAACAGATGTAATGCAAACTGTGGAGAGGGCAATCTGTCCCCTGGGAGTTGACCGAAAACTGCAAACCCTTCTGCTAAATGAGCTCTTAAGTTATTGCACATCTTGTTCTGCAAACAAATTTGTCCCCATATTGAAATCAGTAAGATTATACCTGCTGGAGTTCCTTCTGGAGTTAAAATATGTGCTCCAAAATCGGGATCCATTAAGTATAACCCACAGCACGCTCAAGCCTTCACATTTACAGTTACTTCTGAGCAAGATAACAGTGAATGCCATCCAGTGAACATACAGTCATAACACTGGGTTTCATATGGCGATTCATCTGTGTAAAGGATGTCTGGATGAAGGAGAGAATTTATAAATAAAATACTTGCGCAAATTTATTTCAGTATTTTTCTCTTGTCTCCAGGAAGGCTATTTCCAGAGAGAAGTAAAGGAAATGTGTAGCACCTTTAAAAAGCAAAGCCTGAAATGGTGGGCATGCAGTTTAAGTGGTTAGAGATTGTTTGATGTAGACGTTAATAGATGGGAAGAGAGAGTTTTCTATTTTGGTCTTATCAGTGCTAGAGGATTTTCTAAGCAAGATTTAACACATAATTCCTTTTCAGATGGCTGTCATAAAAAACCCCCAGAAACCCCAAACCAAAAACAACCCCCAGAAACCCCAGCTCATGCTGTGAACATCTAATCCTCACTGCAGGGCACTTTTTCTGCTCCATTATCTTCTGGGGCAGATTTACCTCATGATACAGTGTCAGGCAACTGAATTGAAAGTGCCCTCCTGTAAAGTGGCTCAGATGCCCAAGAAGGTGAATGCTAAGACAGAAGCTGGATTTTGCTGGGAAGCTGGTGGAGGCAGAATTGCTGCTTTCTAGGGCAGAGGAAGCGTTTAATTTCTTCACACTTGCAAATGAAACTCATGAAGATCCACTAAAAGTACTTGACTGTTCAGTTACAGCCAGGCTCTCAGGAAAATTAGTGAGTTTAAAGTGTGAGCTGTTGTAATAGTTTGTTAAACCCTCCTGTGGGTGCGTTGTTAGAGATGCAGCTGGTAGGGGAGATGGTGTCTCCTTGCCCTGCTGAAGCTCATGTTTCCTGCATGTCTCTGGCATCATTGCTCTCAACTAGGACCCTGGACCTGGAGCAGAGCCTCTTCTGATGGAGAACCCTTCTTCACAGTGGTTCACTTGAGTGTTGTCTGCACTCTGCCTTCTAAAGTCCTCATGGTTACTGACATGAGGATAATAATTTATGTACTTCCTGCTGATGGAAAGGTGTCTGATACAATGTCATCAGGCTTGGAGCTTTGTTTTCAGGTTATCTCATGCTTTTGCTAAATACATAAATGTTCTGTAGCCAAGAAACAGATTGTGCGAGTGCTTTGTTGACAACAACTAAATCTTATTGCTAGCTTTAGGTTCAGGCTAACTGTGTTAATTAACAAGATGCAACTTGATCACAGCTGGTCTCAGAGAGGTACTGCCTTGGTGTCCTGGTTGGAGCTGAGTCCCATAAAGTGGAGCGTGCCAAGCCTTTTCCCCCTTTGTTTAGTACTGTGACAGGTTTTGTAAAACTTAATCCTTGCTAGATTGAGATTTGCTCTGTTGGCTTTGCCTTATAAACCTAAGGACAGATTTCTGGGTGAAATGCCGAAGTACCTCTTTTAAAAAGGTGCTTCAAGAGTTTGTAAAAAAACCCAAAACCAAACCAAAAAACAACCCCAAACAAACAAAAAAAAAAATTACAAAAACAAACCAAAAGTAAACTTTGGAATTGCAGAGGAGCTGGAAGAGTTGAGGGTTGTTGGCCAACATCCAGTGGAAATATTATTTTTCTTGTTTGTTTATGTTTGAAAGTTGGTGGCTTCACACTGCTGAAGCCTGATGCCCACTGGTTGTTATTGAAGAAGTTGAAAACCTGGCATCACTTGCAATCTCCCTTCATATTGCCTTGCCAGGGCACCTTGTGCCCAGCCATGCTTTAAGGCTAGGGGAACTAACTTTCTCTGCCTCATTAATTTTTGACCTTTTGGAAGTGAGCATTGGCATTAGATTTACCAGAAACAACCTGGGAAGTAGCTCTTCCAGCTTCTTGCTGAGATAGCCACAGCCTTCCACAAAGGACCCTTCTCCCTCAAGTCCTGAGAAGATGCTGGTTCTCCACTAAACCAACCCAGAATAGAGAGGAAACATGAAGAGGAGACTGCTGGTCCTCTGACCTATGCAGTCATTTAAAAGGTGACTGGAGTTTTCTCTGATCTCCTTTGGAAACTTTCAGGTTCCTGGATGATTTTAAGAAGCAAATACACTTTCCAGTAGCTGACAGTTATCAAGCTGGAGCATGTATTCTGTCTCTCTGAGATTCCTGTCCTTCTGTACAGGTGACTGCTGCTTATGGGGCAGTTCTTGGTTTACTACAAATGGCAATTTTTAAGGGAAGCAGAATTGGTGCCAGTTCACCTCGTGTACCTGGCTCTAAACTGATGCAGTTTACTGGTGTGATTTACTGCTGCTTGGTGAGTAGCTGAACAGTCTCCATCAGGAGCAAGAGCAGCTGAGAGGGTGGGTGTGGGTTTAAGGGTGGGAGGCCCTTACAACCAGCCGATGGGACTCTCCAGCCTGCAGGTTGGACTTGTTTGTCTGATGTCTAGTTCTGAGGATCCTAAACTTGCTTTAAAGGATGAGGCTGAAGAACTGTTGTACCTTGGTGCTGGCCAACTGGGTCCTCACTCTTCTGCACTTAGAGCCTTTTCTCATTCCAGGCTTGCAGAGACTCTAGCAGCAAACTGGAACTGGAGGAGAAAGGGGGTTGGTAGGCAGGATGTGCATGTTAATTTAATTGTGAATTATTTAATTCTTGGCATGTCTTTTGTTTTCTATTTGATTTCATTCAGTCACAGCCTGTTCCACCTGTTGACTCCTGACCTGTAATGGTGTTCTGCTGCAGTCTGATGATATCAGACAGGTTTGGATTGGATTACACTGGACCCCAAGCCTTCAAAATGCCATTCAGTGTATTGAAGCGAGCAGTAAGAGTTACTACTTGTAATGTGGCTTTCACATGTTTGTCCTTATCCTTGTTTTTGTTGTCCGTGCTTGGACAACCTCCCCCAGGCTGTCTCTTGACCTAGATAGTGTATGCTGAGCTCATCTTTGGACCAGGGTGGGCTGATCTTGTGGGTATTTTGGCTTTTCTAGTTCACTGTTCCCCTTGTTGGAGTATCAGAGCATCTTTGGCATAAAATCAGTAGCCAGAAGTTTCTAATGGGTTCAGTCTGTGCTGCAGCTTTTAGGTCACAATGTCTGGAGGAGTAAGAATAACCTCTTGCTTTTGTTTGAAGTTCAGGTGTTGCAAGTTGAGAGAGAGGTTTCAACCTTTTTTTTTTTTTTTTTCATATTCTGTCCTTGTACTGCTGAGCAAAAATTGAAGACTGAGTTAAGCACAGAGGCATGCAAGAGTGCTTCAGAAAATATCTGTATTTGGACCCCATCTGTCCAGTAAAATATAGAACACAAGAGCAATTATGGGAGAACACATAGCTTTTCACTTGCATGTCTTTGGTATAAGTTAAACTGATGTTTGTGGTAGTTGTAATATCTCTTGGTGAGCTGCTCTGCTGACTGTGTGTAGATGCCCATGGCATTCAGGTAACCCTGTGAAACAGTTGTGAAACCCTTGTTAGCAGCGTCAGCAGCAGAGAGATAGATAGACAGACCTTCCCTATCGAGCTCAGAACCACCTGCTACTGCCCATGCATCTCCCTTCCATCAATAAGGTTATGTATTCCATGAGTAAGGTATAAAGTTTATTTTACTTTGACCTATTGATCAGTTAGCATCTGGACTCAAAACTTAAATGATTTAATCTGAAACGGAAAAGAGGGAAGCCAGAACGAGGTAGGAGAGCAGGGCTGTTGCCCTGTTGCTATGTAGGAGACAAGAGACCCAAGAGCTGGATTGAAGCTCTTCTACAGATGCTGCCTTGGCAGTCATGGACATCCATGAGAGTGAGGAGAGGGAAGGGTGTTTTTCCTCTAGGTTCTGATGACCCATAGGTTTAAATTCAAATTAATGCATGACTTGAAGCCTTACTGGCTATGAAGAACTTACCACAGGGAGGGCCAGCAAGGGTGAGGAGAGCTGCCACTGCATTTGATTCTCTCTTTGTTTGGAAAAAATAGACTTGGCTAAGCTTCCCCACCCACCCTGCCCTGTGATTTCCACATCTTTCAAGCTGTCAAAATCACAAAGCAGGGAGGCATGTGCTAGCAACCTTCATTTGGTTTGCTATAAATGTCTTCCTGGCTTCAAGAGTTTGGGAAGAATCTTTTGATTTGTGTTAACATGTATATGATTAAAAGCTCTCCAGTATCATATTGCATTGTGATAAGCTGGAATGTCTTTCTGCTGCATATCACCTGGCAGACCTTCCATATAAAGCTACCTTTGTTTTTTAGCCAGTTGTTACCTTAAAAAGAAGACATCTCCTATAATCTAGGAGCCTTCAGTTTGTTTTGCTCATGAGGATAACTGGAGGTGGAGGCACGTATCTTTTGTTATTTATTTATTTATTTTTATTCTCCGTATTTCAGGACATGCACAGAGATCCTGCTTCCTTGCAGACAGGAGAAGTAGCCAAAAATACTTTCCTTTTTTCCAGTTCTTTTAGCACTGAGCTGAAGTTCCCCTTCAGCTGTTGCACTGGGACCATGTTTTGGCTGTTTCCAGGCTGTATGAACTTTATTCTCCATTTCTGAGCAATCCACAGTATTGCGTGATGTTTTTGTAACACAGGGTGCTATTGCTGCTCTATATAACCTTGCTGAAAACCATTCAGAGTCTTAAATTCCTGAGCAAACTCGCAGAACCTTGTGTTCTGGATAGAGACGTACCCTTTGCTTCTATACACCTAAAATTAGTGTTACAGCTACATGAACCTATAGAGGAGCACAATGATTTTTCAAAAATACCCGAGTGAAAGGTAGCATTGAAACTATCAGCGTCAGTGGAATTTAACTTGACCTATACTGCCAGGAAATTGCCGATTGTGGTAAAATTCTGCAGGGCAGGTGGTGGGTGGGTGACCAGACTTTAACGCATTGCAGTTTTATTTGCTCCAAAAGTAACACTTGGTTAATTGTACCTTCAGGCTGAAGTCGCTGCTTGTTTAAGTTTGTTTTAGCTCCAGACTTGGCAATTTTGAATTTAATGGCACCTCAGACACAATTTATTCCTGTACTTGTACACTGTGCTGGTTCTAGCTTCTAATGCCACCTCTCAGCCAGCACGAAGCACCCATGCTTCTGCAGGCACTTAGAGAAACCAAAATCAGGAGCTTACTTTTTACCCTTCTTGATCTCCTTTGCTCTCTATTAACTCAATGGCTGCAGAGTTCATGTGGGAGCCCACAGGGATGGTTCCTTTGAGGGTCTTGTTGAAAACTGTGTAAATTAGAAGACATAGTATGCAATGCCCTGCATATGATCTCCTGTTCCCATGAGACAACAGCTTGTCTGAAAATTTGCGAGCTGCTTTGGGTGTGGATCGGACCAGGAAGGTTGCAATTGAGCCTTAGTGCACATTTTTATTGCTTGGAGGTATTTTTGTTGACAGATTTATTGTCCAGTCACAGCTTTATGCAGTTAGCCTTTGGCAGTTCATTTTTCTTTATATTAAAACTGGATTGTTTCAGATATTCCAGAACAAGCCGCATTTTCATAAATGAAGTAGCTGTCTGGTCATTTTTCCCAGGAAAAGTGTCCTGCTAAGTAGTACTTCTCACCATCTGAACTGCAGAACATGGTGCTAATATGGGTGAGAAAGTATGATGGATGGTTGATGCTGGTTTTGGGGTTTTAGGCTTTAACACTTGTTTTGTCAGAGGCAGAGTGTGATGGCCATGAAGCCTCAGTGGTGCCAGTGTGGGCTGTCCTCCTTAGTGGGGTAACAAAGGCATAAGCTGTCTGCCTTGTGCCCTGAGAGAGGAGTATGGGTGGGGAACTGAGGCACAGGAAGATGGAAATGGGTAAAGCTGGTAATATTCTAAAGAAAACTAACCAAAAAAACCCCACCCACAAAACCTACTGCGACTAAAGGTGCCCATGATTGGGAATCTGTAGCCTTGCATCACTTCCACAGGCAGCTGGAAAGCGGGGAAGGAGCCAAAGCTCAGGTTGTGGCACTCTCAGACATGGGCTCTAACCACTAAAACCTCCTTCCTCTCTGGGTTCCTGGTGGGGAAAGGAAGATTGGGCAAGTTGCTGAAAATCTTGAACCTGAAGGATACAGCACTTTAATATCTACGTGAATTAGGTCTGCTGTTCAGAGCCTGCAGTTAATCCACGCCTTGCATGGAAATGGCTTTCCGTTCCTTTTGTGGGAGTGTGGTGATGTTGACCTTGCAGAGATGCTGTTCCTCGTGAGCGTTGCACAGCCTTGGCCCTGTGTAGCATCGCATGCCTTTGTCAGCATGGAGCCTAAAGTGCTTTATACTTATGAAAGTTTCATGTGTCGGCCAAGTCCAAGTGTGATAGCAGTTTCTCAGCAAAACTTGGCATTCCACCTCTTTGAAAGAGACTTTAAGGTGTTTGTTCTATTCATGCAGAGCATCTTGAAAGTCCTGATATATTATGTTTGGCCGTTTATAAGCAGAAGAAGGGATTTTTCTTGCAGAGAGTAATATGTGGCAGCTGGAGAAATACTTTAACAGCGGAAAACTTCTTTTTAAAAGCACCGTTTCCACACCAGTCTTCCAGAAGATGCAGCAGCCTTCTTAGAGGCTCTCTGCTCAGTGACATTAGATTGTTCCTTGCTCTCTGGCTTAGTAACTCCTGTCTAAGTTGGTGAAATGAAAATCTAGAGGGTGTGTTGGGTGCGCTAAGCAAGGATGCTGTCTCTGTTCTTTTGACTTTGTCTGCAGTGCTTGGAATCTTTTGGCTCATTCCCTAAATGTAGACACTGCTGTAGGCATGGCAGTCGCCTTTCCTGTGGGGCATGTGTCGTGCAGATTGATGAGAGATTCAGCCATGGGTGGGCACTGCACTGCAAACTGAAGGAGGTGGTTCATATTTAGGGAAGGAGAAGGTGTATAACTTTATGGCTGCCTAATTAAAATGTCTTTGCTTATTGGGCTGTTGTTTTTAACAGATTTCAGTGTGATGCAGTCTGTTTGGACTTTTTGGCTTTGTAGGATTTTTTTAAAATTTTATTTTGTGGACATGTATCAAGAGAAACGTGAGAAAAGGCAGCAGCAGACCAAACCGATGTCCATCCAATACCCTATTCTGCCTCCTGCAGGGAGGAGTGTGGCTGCTGATGTGGGGGGATGTGCCAGCTCTTCTGCAATACATGGCCCACTCTGCAGTGTTACACTGGGAAGAAGTTGTGTGGTAGGAGAAGGAATATAAGTGATCAAGCTGGTGGTATTTCTTCTCTGAATCACATTTTGGAGCGTGTGTAACTTGCATCCTACTGTTGCAGCAGATCAGCCTCGAATGCTCTGCTGGCCTCATGTCAGCCCCAGGTGTTTATCAGCTCCAGCTTGTTGGTCACCATCCTAGCCTGGATGGTGTGCCCATGAGATAAGACTCAGTGATTGCTAGGCACATTTTTCTTCACAACTCCCTCTGAGAGTACGGAACCGTGCATGTCCCACCTCAGTCATCCTCCCAGAGGAGCATTTTGTTAATACTGGAAATGGTGGGGGCATGGAGAGCCTGTATTGGGGCAGCAAATAGACCTTTGACCATTGTATCCTGGGGTTTGTAAGGAAGTGTGAACGTTTCACACTGTGCAGGCATCTTGGGAAGTTAAAGTAACTGTGTCCAGACCAGGGACTGAGTAATGCATTTCCTCCCCTGTAGTCTCTAATGCTTCTTGGCTTCACAGTCTTTGTTCAGTTCATCCTTCACTTTTGATAGCACATGACATTCTGTAGAAACAGCTTTGTAACTTGGCATTAACTTTCTTTTGGAGCCAAAGGAACTTAATAGCTCTAAAGCTGCTGTTCAGCGAATGATATAACTTCATCTGGGCATGCTCAGCTGAGAGCGGGTCAGCCTCATGTGCCCTGGTGCTGCCCCTTCTGTCCCCAGGCCTACCCACGTGTGCAACCTCGGACCTGGAGATAACCTTGGGGAGTCAAATGCTTATCAAGATTGCAGCACAGATTCCCTGCCTCCTGCGTTCTAGCCTCGATACACAAAATGAGATGTGCTTGTCTTCCCTTAACAAAATCTGGTTTAATTCTGTTTTTCTGAAGAGTGAAATATAGCACTTGTTTTGAGATCTGACAACACATGAAGTGTTTAGCAGCAATTGCAAGTTGAAACCAGGTCTTACATCTCAATTTGTTGGGAGAGTAGCATCATTGTCTGCAAAAGGTATTCCACCCTTGTTTTCCCTGCTTTGTCGTTATACTGAGGATAGAATATTTCTTTACAGCTCTTGGACCTTATTTCATGCCTGGTCCATACACACTTGTAAGTATGAATTTTGGGGCAGTGTCTGGTGGCTCTTTGATGACAGCTCAAATGAGCATGTGGTGCCCTAAATGATTTGTTTTGCTCCCTTAGTACCTGTGATCTCTAACACACACACACACTCCCTCTTTCGATGTTTCTTTTGTCTAGTTCTACATTTCTCATTTCTCCTTGGTGCTGTCACTGCATGTACCTTGCAACTGCTTAACTGGGAGCAACTGAGGCTGGCTGGGAGGGCCTGGAGGCAAAGGCTTTATATTCCAAAGGCTTCACTCTGCACTTGCAACATCACTCCAATCAATGTTGTTTGAATTAATACTTTCAAATTTTTTTTTTGGCTTGAGCACAGGAAGATCAGCAAGAAGGGAGGAACACTTCTGAAACCCAGCAGGCAATGCTCTCTGGATGTGTGTGTACATTGCAAAGTCATCAGTCATTCAGTTGTTTACTCAGTTATTCTGGTTTTCCAGCGTGCTTGTTCCCTGCTGAGTTATAGGCACAGATGGTAAAAGTAAACTTTGCACTTTTCAGAGTGTAGTCCTTTCCCAGATTTTATTTGTTGCTGTCTTTTGTGGTTTGGTTTGACTTTTGATTTCCTTGGGGATGCTCTACAGATGGAGAAGGTAGTGCTCAAAGGGTGAATTTTGCCCTGATTTCTCAAAATTACTTATGATGGGAACAGTAGCGTTCATCTCTTCCTTTATGTTGTCTCTGACGGCCAGAGACATGAGGCTTCTTCTGGAAAGCAACACAGTCTGGAGAAAAAGCTTTAGCTGGTGCTTTTCTGGAATGTAGAGATGTGGGATGGGTGCTCAGTGGGGTCTCTGAGCACAAATAGAGCTGTGTGAGACTGGCTAGAAGTGCAGTGGGAAGGCAGAAAAAAAGCTTATTGCTTGTAATTATAAAAGGCAGTTGTCAAGTTGGGAAAAGTGATCTGCAAGTTATTGTGACTCTTGTTCTGGATGTATGGGATTTTGCTAAGGTGGGAGAGGCCAAAAAACCCCAACCCCTATCTGGAGGCTCCAGTAGTTAATACAGCATCCCAGACATCATCTGGACTGCATTAAAGTACGACTGCATCTGGTTATCCCCTCGCTGGACTTGGAAACGAGCTGTTTGCTTGTCTGCTGTACTTACAGTCTGTGCATAGGGTTTGTCTACTTCACATGCTCGCTCTGCAATTCGTAAAGGGATTTTTGTAGTTGGTTAAAGTCCATTTAAAATTATTTTAAGCTTTTAAGTTTGTATTGAGCGCTTTGTGGGAGGGACTGTCAGTTGGCTCTTGAGGAGACAGTGTTTAGTGAGAGGGAAAGGGAAGACAAACCTCTTTGAGCTCGGTGTGTCCCCCTTAACAGGTGCTGGCCTAACCCAGAAAGGCTGCCAGGTGCTTTGGAAGAGGTGGGAGGCATTTACTGGGATTATCTTTTCCTCCAGAGCAGTGGCAGTCAAGTGGTGGGAAGGACTGCTGGTGGGTTCATGTGCTTGGGGATACAAAGCATCTCTGTGCGTAGGGGACGGACGGCTGAGTTAATGCAACAACTTCTAGACACTGAGTGTGATCAACATTTGATTTTACAAATATATGTAGTAGTTCTTGGGTGTGTTGAGATTAATTAAGATTATATGTCCTAAAAGACTGAGATTTTTACTGTAGTAATAATAATCACAGTATTTCTGCATAGATAAAATGCTGCTATATCTGCATTTTGAAAATGCAGTGGAAGATGTTTATTGTCTGGGGCTTGGTTGGTGTAACTACAAAGGTATCAGTAAAGTTAGTAAACACCCCACCCCCTCCCCCCCCGTAATAGGAGTGCCCTGTGTGTGTATTCATTGCTGTTATTCTTTACTATTTTCTTTAAAAGAGTAAATGCATACATTATTGCACAGCCAGTTCATTCTCAGGGTCACTTCTTAGGCTATAAAATGTTGCTTCTTGTAAACCTTGTACCTTGAAAAGAGACAGAAAACATAAGATGGACTCTCTTTAAAATCTAAAATTAATGATGATGTTTTGGGTTTTTTTTCTTGTGAGTCAGATAGTGCTTGCTGAACGTCTGCCTGTGACCTGCGAACTTTACAAAAAGTGCACTTATTTCTGCATAGCGTGGTGGGAGTGTAGGTTGACAGACAGTGTTCTGAGCGTGTTAGTGAGGTTCCTACAGTATCTGTGAGGGAACCTGAACCACTTGATTTAAGTTGAAGAATTTGGAATTTAAAGCAAGCTTTTCCTGCCTGTCAGCAATAAAGATCTGTCTGCTCTAGGAAAATCTTTGTGGGCAGAGTATTCCACATCTTCCCTTGCTTACCCTTTTGCTCCCAGTCTCCTCAAGTGGAGCTGTCAGTGATTAAACTACAGCATATGCTAAGAGTGACAGCAAGAGAGTGCTAAAGGCTAAGGTAAAGTTGTGGAGGTGCCTTGTAATTCAGAACAGTGGGAGAAGTATTGAAGCTGTTTTGGCTGAACACCACAATTTTGTATTACCAGTTCCCTGCCAAAAACGTGAGGCCGCTTTGCTGAGCAAGCAGCGCCTGCGTGCCGCGTTGCGGGAGCCGCGGCTGTGCATCACACGGGTCATCAATCCTGCGCTGGTTCTTCCAGCTCCCACAGAGGTGCTCTTGGAAGAGCAAGTGATGAGAAAGAAAGAGCAAAGTCAGTCTGCGCCGCGTGTGCAGCCTGAAATGGGAGAGACGCCTCGGCCAAGCTGGTGCTGGCTGGACACCAGGCGCAGCCTCTGGTGCGCAGGACTAGATGGGACTGGTGCGCTGCCTTTCCCAGCCAAGACTTCTGTTGTCAGGTCAGACTTAGAAATATTTCCAGCTCCCAGGTGGGATGACCCAGGCATGAACTTTCAACTGCAGCGATAAACCTCTTTGCACAAAATGAACGTGATGCTATGCACACTTATTTCAGGGAGAAAGCTGCAGAGGACTGCATGAGCTAAGGAGTGCCTGATCTGGGAGAGCAGAAGATGTAGAAATGCTCCATCTATTTTCAACATGCAAAATAACTCTTTTCACTAGAATAAATAAAAGGGCAGGAAGGAGGCTTTGAATTCCTTAGGGAACTTGTAGGGTTCCCAGGGATGCTGAGTTTGAAGCACTGCATTTTAATACCAAGTTTTGTCCCCATCTTTGACTCCAGTGTGGTCCTGTATGTCATGTGTCCTCTGTGAAGCTTGAGTTAGCTGTTTATATTTCACCCTGTTTCAGGCAGGGTGCTTTTGAGGCTAAAACTCTGTTACCCTGTTCGGGGCTTTAGGACACAGAGTAAGGAGGAAACAAACAAAGCTTTGATGGTATGAAGCATCAAAATGTTGCAACCTGGGAGTCAAAGCTAATAAACGTTACCTTGAGTTTTCTCTGTGGATGAAGAGGCTCATACTGAGATTGTTAACTCCAGTCCCAACCACACTTGTGAATTTAAGAGCTCAGAGCAAAACTTCTTGCATGGATGGCTAAATCAGGGTCTTACGCACGTTACTGATGACTGTTGGATGTTTTTCACTGTGCTATTTATACCATTCACACATGCTGCTCATTCTGCATTGGGAACTGCTTTGCGTCTTCAGTTTAACTCATCACATATACCTCTGAGATGTCACGCAGAGTTGAATCTCAGCACTCTAAAGGCTGTGATGTTTCTCTTCATAACTGCAGGATGAGGACTAAAGCTTGTTTCAGTGATGAGAAAGAGGGTTGCCCTTAAAAACTACTTAGGGAAGACACTTACAATTGGTCTGGTTCAGGCTGAACTGTTTGGAAGATTCATATATAGCTTTAAAAAGTCTTGGAAGTAAGAGATTAAATACAGGTAGAAGCTGATGATCTGCTCTGAAGTCAACAAGAGCTGGTCCGGTGACTTCTAGGATGACAGCCCATTCATTGGGACAGAGTCTTGGTTTGTTAGTTTGTTAATAACTCAAAATTATCCACTGGTAATGAAGAAAAGACACTGTCTGTTAATTACATGGGGAAATGAAGGCTTACTGTGAGCGAATCTTCTTCAGTAACAGCTGATGTGTCTGTGTAATGTCTTAGAAGACCTGAAATATTGGCTTTTGGTTGTTTTCAATCAAAGTTTCTTTTAGCTTTTTGCAGTGAGCAGGAAAATCAAAGCAGGTATCAACTAAGGCTGATGCTTGGCTTTGACTGACTTGGTGTAAAGGCAGGGCCAGGACTATAGTTCCCCATATTACCAGTGTCCTCCAGCTGGTGCAAACCCTCTGCTGAGCCTGGGAACAACATTAAGGGTCCCAAAGTGAGCCAAAAGGCATCATGTCTGTGCTGCCACAGGCCTGTGGGCTTTGAGTTTGGCTTTGTGCACATGGCTTTTGTCTTGGGCTGTTCTCCACTGGGGCCTGAGGGAAGAAGAGCAAAGTACCCTTTCCAAGGAAAGGGCGTCTCTGTGAATTTGGGAATTGTCTTTTCTCTTCCTGCCTCTGTATCATTGCCTGTATGTTGTGTGTAATGATATTTCCTTGCCTTTTGAACTTTTTTTTTTCCCCATTCCTGCTGATAGGAGTGCATTTAGTAGAAGCTTCTTGTGATATAAATTGATGATTTTTTTTGGTTTTTGTTTTTTGTTTTTTTTGTTAATAGGTATATTGCAGTGAATCTGAAAGTGATATAAGAAAGAATTGCTCCTGGGAAGAGAAGCCTCCCTGCAAGACCAACCCTGAAGATGTGGACTGCTATTGTATTCTTCCTGCTGATTTCCTTCTGTATATGTGAACACAGGTTTTCTGTCCTGAAAGGGAGAGGAGTCCATGTAGTGCAGATAAACAGGCTTACAACTGAAGAGCAGTGCAGGCAGGCTTGTCAAGGCCCAGCTGCTTCAGGTGAGATTCTTGTCCCTTAGCTGGGATTCCGGCTGGGTTTTCTGTTCCTTAATGGTCTCGTCTGCTCCCCTGCCAACTATCCTTCTTAATTCCAGTTGTTTACAGGCATTTACAGTTATGGCTTCTCTGAGCAGCCCTGTGGTGCTAAATAACTTCTGACAGCCTTGGTTAAATTGAATCCAGAACAACAATTTCCCAGGGCCCTTCTAGCTTCCGTAACAAACAGCATGCATGTGCTCTTGGTGTGCACTGGTAGCGTGCAGTGTTAGGTCACTTGACTTGAAGAATGATTATTCCATGCTGCCAGATGTTTGCAAGTGAACGGTGCTGTTGTAGACAGCTGCACTGGAACGAGTAGTCTTTGCTCACTGGCATTTATGTGTGGAGTTTTTTCCTGCCTTAGAAGAAACCAGTTGTATCCTGCAACCAAGCACAGGGTTAAACAGGTCTGGGGAGATAAGAGCCTTCTGCTGTTTACCTCTGAGATGTCTTTAAAATGTGTTAAACTTCTAAATGAGTCTCAGAGTTGTTCTTATGAAGGACCCTATCTTATCCAGCCACATGTGAAATCTATACCTATAAACAACTGGTGATGCTGTGGTGAAGGTGAGACCTTGGCTCAGGTGACAAGCAGATTGACATCATGAAAACGCCTTTTTTAAGGCTTAATGTTTTCACACTTTTATTTTAAACATCATATATCCCTTCACAGTGGAAAGAAAGCACCTTTATAAACTAAGCGTTTTATTTAGCAGGTAAAATATGAGTGGGTTTGTCTCCCAGGCACCACAGCTGTGAAAACTTAAGCTTCTGCTTTTTAAGGTGGTAAACCCTGGAGAGATGACACATTCACATGATGGTGCTGATACTTTGGGTCTATAGCACTGCATGTTGGTTCCACCTGAGAATCTCTAAACACTGTGCACGTGTCATCTTAACCTCCTGATAACTTGATAAGGGTAGAAAAGGCGCTTCTTCCAGAGGCGGGACATAAGGACTTCAGTTAGTATGTGATCCGGGCTGGGAGATGAACTGAGTGTATGCTTCACCTTGTTGCTGATTTCAACCACTTTTTATATAACTATCACCTTGTCTTTCCTGATGTGTTTTGTACAGAGCAAGTCCAGCTGGGTGTTAGCTTTGTTGGGCAGAGGGGGTTGAGTCTCTAGAATTAGGTGACCTGTTCCATCTTCAGGAAACCACACAAAACTAAACCCAAAAGCATAAACCTTTTCAGATTTTACATTCCATATTAAACTTACTGAAGCGATTCAGTTCCTATTTGTACTCGATGGCCAGTGTGTTGCACTACCTGGTGTCAGAGGAGATGGAAAAGATACAAGCTCTTGACAATAAATGTATAGCCATGTGCAGAGAGATTATCTAGAGAGAAGGACCTGAAGTGCCTTTTTTTTTTTTTTTGTTATTGGCTTTAGGTTTTAAGATCAGCTTTATTGCTCTCGTTCTCCATTCCCAACTTCCCCAAGTATATTTATTTTTGTTCTTTCTTTCATTACAGATGTGAGGCCCAAGGCTTAGATGTCAGAATAGTTACATGTATGTAACTGTCAGTAAAGGAGTAGTGGTTGTTATTTTTTAAGGTATTATAGTGTTAACTTGCAGGCCAAGGTTGCATGGGGACACATCTTCATAGCTACATTGCTTGGAGAAGTACAAAAATTACATTCCTAGCTGGTCAGGATCTCTTCTGTAGATGTAATTTATACCCTTGCTGGCATAACATTACTAACTTAGAGAAGTAGTGCAACTATCATGAAAAGAACTGCTTTTGCCCGTACGTTCACATCTTGGATGTGCCTTGCAGAAAAGGGAATGGTTGCTGGTCTAGCTGATCCAGCATCACCTTCGAATATCCACCCCAGAGGCCAGGACATGTAGTTAGAGAACTATCAGAAAACTTTGTACCAATGTCATGAGACAGTTTGACACTTGAATCATATGCTAATAAAAGCAGCAAAACTCTCTAGGGCTGACAGCATGGGTAGTAACTAACCTCCATATGTTGTCTAATGCAACGGGATCAAGTGTCCAGATGCTCTAGGGTAAGTGATATACATGATGGAGAAAGCACCCATCTGAGCAAAGATCTGGCAATCTGGGATTCCCAGATGCCTAGTGAGCACAGCAAACCTGTGTTGGGAGATCAAATAAGCTCGTGCTCTTCCCTTTGCATCCCCAGCCATATTCAGACCTCTCCCAGCTTTCTTCTGTGGTGGCCTGTCCAGGGTTGGAGGGAAACATCTTGGCCAACTGAGGATAGAGCCACTTGTCCTTCCTTCTGGGTTATCTTGCATGCTCTGGGGGAAATAAAGGGAAAATGACATGGCTGCAAGAGCAAGTATTCCTGCTCCCTATTGCCACAATACATCTGCTTACCTGGCTTCTGCTTGCTTTTGGGCAGCTGCAATTTCTTTCCAGTAACAGCAGGTTTAAAAATTAAATAAACCAGTTTGGTAGGGCAAGACCTTGGTGTTTGCCTACATGTTTTCCTTTCAAAACAGCTCTGAAGAGCTTTTGTTTTTCTTCCACTTTCTGGGTTTTTTTAATTTTTTAATTTTTTTTTTTTCTGTCTCCTTGTTGGAAGTGAGCAAAAGGGAGCCGCTGGATAGCGTGTATCTTGCAGTGGCCACAGCAGCTGGAGCCTCAGTCTGGGGATGCATCAAAGGGAGTGCTAATCAGTACTAATCAGCCCAGCTCTGCAAAGGTATCTGGTTGTCCTGGGGAGTGACAGGGAAGTCATGAGCAGCTGGATACCATCCATGGCAGCAGAAACCAGAGTGCTTGAACCATGCTGACCCCGTTAGTCTCTTGACCTTTCCTAACTGGCTGACTTGGATACCTAGCCAATGCAAGATATGCTGCTGGTTTTTTGTTTTCCCCTTCCCAAGAACTGAGAAATGTCACAATTTACAGCGGTAGATGGACTGTGTTTCTCCACTAGCATGGCTTATTGAACAAGGGAAAAGGAGTGGGACTGGGTATCAGGGCACATCCAAACGTGCTTTCATTTCTGAGAAGTAGATTTTAATTTCTTGAAGGGCTGCTGCTGCTACATCTCCTGCTCTGTGTGTTTGTTGAAGCTTTCACTGTATTGCTTTTTAAGTACCCTTTTTTTTAAAGGCTTTGAATGGTTTCGGTCCCTTTCTTAACACTTTATCAAAGTCAGTAAAATTCTGTCTTTGCTAGTTCCTTTAGGCTGTCCAAACAGACTGCAGTTGTTGGTACAAGGATTTATCCAAGTTCATAATTTTTCCACAAGCCCTTTTAATAACTGTGGTAATGTAAAGGTTTTTTATGAAAAGTTCAAGCTTCCCATAGCCTTCATGCTCAGTTAGGGTAACTCTTTGTAGATAAGAGCTTTAAATATAGCCGTATGTACCACATAGGCATGTTCTTTGCCCTTTCTCACACTTTTAACAAGATACAGAAATTAATTTCTCCTACTGCACACTTAAGTTCCCTTTAATCCCCCGATGGGTGGTCAGTTGGGCACACATCTGCTTCATCCCAGACGGAGCACTGTGTTATCTTCTTCCATTACATGTGTCCCGGAAATTAATTGCATGTTACTGTGATATTACATAAAATTATAGCATAATTTAGAAAGGAAGTGAACTTTTGAAGGTCTCTGGTCTGAAGACAGGCATAGGTAGGCTGCAGCTGCTATATTGATTTCAACAGCCTTCCAGTAACTTTCATTACAGCTGAGTCAGGATCCTTTAAGGCCAGACCTTCCAGCTATCATTTGGGGTTTTGTTTGGTTTTTTTTTTTTTTTTTAAACTCTTTGATTACAGCCATGAAGCAGTGTGCTCAGTATACCGTGTGTAATGACCCATTTTCTGTGCTGTTTCCAGGTGACCATCACTGTAACAGGGCTGTGCCCTACCGGAATCACTGCATCCTCTTGCAGTGTCACCAGCTGAGTGTGTGCCAGAATGCCAGAGAGCAAGACATCAGAGATCTGCTTGGAGGTAACGCCATGCTTCAGGCTCCTGCTAAATCCAGGGTCATGGCCCTTTTACTTTAAATACCTACATTTAGACCTTGGCTGGCTTTCAGCTGAGGGAGGTGGGTTGTGAAATGCCAGCAGGAGGATTCTGTAGGTAAAGTCACTGCATTGGAAAAACTTTCACTAGCCTGGTAAGGGCTCTGGCGCCTGTATCTGCATGATGTGCCTTTGAGTAACTTGTGTAACTGTTACTGAGAAACAGTTTGTCTCCATGTTGAAGACATCATTCATTCAAGTCATTTGTGCTACACACATTGGTCCTTTAGAAAATAAAGGCATAACAGATGTATTTATATTTTTTAAGAGAAAGAAAAATGGCTTGGCATTGTTTTTTCTGAGATTGCCAAGGTTTTGTGCCAGAGGCAGCAGGCTGCTTCTATAATCAGAGCAGCCTTAGCAGCAATTGCTCATGATGACTTTCCAGTGCCAGGGTCTTCAATTTTAATCAAGTGACACGATAAAAAAACAGAGCTTGTTGGTAATTGGGGAATCAGTCTTCTAAAGTATGTTTCAAGAGTTGTCTCTACCCAAGTTTAAAAAAAAATAAAGTTTGTTCATGGTTCTGTTGGGTTGGCAAAGGTTTCTCTGCAACACAGCAACCAGACCTTCGATAAGCAGATGGGATTTATGTCACTATAAATCTAGATCACTAGTTGTGAAGGAAATTCTCCCAAATTATGAAGGTGTAAGTGGAAATTTCCACTCAGTTTTGAGAGGTGAAAATTCTGAATCTGAGCATGAAGGCTTCGTTGATGCTGTGTAACTTTGAAAGCATGAGTTGCCTTCTCAGGAGCTGGCATCTCTAATATTGCTTCTGTTGATAATGTACTTCTGTGTTGTAGCTCTGTACTTCATTACCTCTCTTGTGGAATTAATCACCTAATTGGGCAAATGCTGGAGGAAAAAAAAAAAAAAAACCCACCAAAAAAACCCAACCAACCAAACAAAAAAAACCCCAGAGAGATTATCTGCAGTAAAGGCAGGGGTCTGAGTTTTCACGTTCTTGCTGACTTCATGACCGATTTATTCCAGTTGTACTACATGTACTGCAGAATATATGTTCTTGTTTGCATGTTAGGGGTATGAGATCAGATCTGAGCTTGAGAGTTTTATTCTTATGAAACTCATTGGTTTTGTCTTTTTGAAGAAATTGTCAGTGGGAAAAGGGAAACAGTCCTGTTTCACCACCAAAGCTATCCGCAGAAAAAGGAGAGGATGGTGAATGGTCGGGTCGATGGACACAACGTGGAAAACCTGTTTTCCTCAACTGCTCTGACTCGCAAGATTCATTTGAGGCGTTTGCTTGAGGTTGACAGTGAAGATATAACAAAAAATAGAACAAAACCAATTGCAAGCAATGCTACCACCCCGTCAGCAACCACCCCCTCAGCAACCACCCCCACAGCGACCACCACCACTGCCACAGCCATAACAACAAACATTACAAATGCATCTGTCCTCACTACAGCTTATGAAACAACTGCCAAAGCCTCAAACGTCTCTGGAGGTTCTGGTCTCCTTGCTGAAGCCATGTCACCCACTGCCTCTTCTCCCACTTCTAGGAACATCCCTGCTTCCACTTCCAGCCATGTCACCAAGCTCGTGACCACCACTGAAGAATCAGGAAATAGTAGTTCTGTCTCAGTATTGTCCCCCACTTCTACTTCTGCTGCCTTCAGTGTCGTTTCTGAAACAGGTACTCAGATGCCTCAGAGAGAGCAGTTGAACACCAGCACTCCCCGCTCTAGTAGCCCCACCACTGTTGGAGCTGGCCCAAAGACGCTGAGCCCAACACTGACCACGCTCGTGGCGCAGGATGCAGGAGTGCCTTCCTCTGCTTCCACTCGTGCCACAGCACTCACCCCCTTGGAGAGTTCGCACTCTGCGAATCCACTGACTGTCGTTACATTTCTACATCTAGAGCCAGAAGCAAGTACAGTCACAACATCCTTGAGTAAATCAACTTCTCTTGTGGGCTCTACAAGAGGTGCCATGGTTTTGACTACTGCCTCTACAGCAGAAACTACAACTGAGCGTGGGATAGAGTCAACGTCTCACATTTTTTCAACAACCACGACTCCAGCAAATGCACCCAAAACAGCAACTTCAGGCCTTGCAGAAACTCAGGACATGGACAATGAATATCTTCTCATTGCTGCTGAGCCCCTGACTCAGTACTTGGTGGATAAAAGTTCTCTTCTTGCTGTGCTTTTAGTTGGTACGGTTTTCTTCATAACTGTTATAGTCCTTTTCCTTATGCAGGCCTATGAAAGCTACAAGAAGAAGGATTACACACAAGTGGATTACCTGATCAATGGAATGTATGTGGACTCAGAGATGTGAAAGGGTGGGGATAAAACAGTGGGCAGAGAGATGGAAAGGAGATTGAAAGCCTGCCGGACTTGTTTTTCTTTCCTATTTGCCTATAACACAAACTGAAAGTGCTTCCAAATTTACTTCTAGTGCAATTGAGGAGAAATGCCATGTACTGTATTAAAAAAATAATAATAATTTTTATTCAACGATGCAACAGGTTGCTGTTAAAAAAAAAAGTCATTTTTAAAACTTCCATGCGTAATACACAATAGCTTTGGCCGTTATTTTTGATTGCAAAACAAACCTAACAAGGGGTAAGCCATCATCCTTGGAAAATGCTGTGGCCCTTTTTCAGCTGTTTACAATGCAAGTTCCTTGTGTTTCATTTGTTTCACACATGCTCTTCTGAAAGCAGAGCAAAGGATGCTCTCACCTTCTGCAGAGTGCTCTGACACCGCCAGATGAGAAGTGTGGAGTATTGCTGCAACAGGGAACTTTTAATCCAATGTGTGTCATGTTTCAATATGCTTCTTGCTTGTGAAGAGGTCTGTTTACAAGGCATTGTAAACTCTGTTTACTGCTAACCCAAGATATCTTTTCACCATGGAGCGGATTACTGTGCCTCTGCACTTAAATGATCTTATTTTTGTATTCACTGAATAAACGAGGCCCTGGACAGGCATATCTTGTTGCATTTCTGTTTTCATTCCTGCCCCTGCCAGTTCAGAAGCAGGCAAGTGGGCATTTGGGGCTTAAGCAAATTATCTCTACTTCAGTATTCCAGGTGTGGGGGCTTTGAAGACCTCGCTGGCAATACTGACATGTCACAGAAGATGCTGATCATCTTCCAGGGTGCTGCTTCTGTAGTTTCAGAGCAGCATGCTGCCAGTCTCCCAGGTATGCAGACCCATTCACTGCTTATTATCTTCCATGCATAGAGCATCAGGCTCTGATTTGGTTTTTGCTCTGCATTTAGGACCAGCTCAGAGCTGTTAGCAATTTGGAAACCTTATTGCACATGCAGTTGCAGCTCATCTCATAAGATCTGCAGCTGAGAGAGTAAGAAAAAACTTGATTTTTGGCAAGTATTCTTCAGAGATTAATCCATCTTGAATGACATGTACATACCAATAGCAAAAGACTGGATCAGGATGCATTGTGGGGTTTTTTTAACCAGATGAATAACTTGTTTCTCACTTCAAATTAATTTGCTCTTCTTTAATCCTGCTTGCATATAATCTTGAGGCTGGTAATAGGCAAACCTCAGAGTCTGAGCGGTCGGGTTTTGGTTATTTATCCAAATTCTTTGGCTATCTAGAATTTGGTGGGAGTCTTTACCTTGGAAGACGTTACTTTGTAGACTTCTTGTTCATCATCAAGCTGAAAGTGCTATGAAAACAGCACAAGCAGCAGCAGAGGGAAAGGGCTGTTTGAAAGAAATGGGTGGGAGGTGGTTTCCTGAATCTTGTCCAATACAAATTTTGAGGACAAAATTTCAGCAAGTATGTTGAGGAAAGGGCAGAGATTGCTCTGGAAGTGATAGGACTTGGTTGTCAGGATCAGTGCTTTCACATGGGCCACATCTGCTTGCCAGGAGGTCAGAGCACCTCTCGAGGTTGGGAGCCTGTCTCCTGGGAAGGAGGGAAGCACACGCCACAAAATTCATACGATGTTTCCTGGAGGGGGAAAAAAAAGCGCGAGGGACTGAATATTATTGTATTTTAAGTTTATTTTTAATTGATTTCTCCTCAGCAGGAGGGAACTGAACCCTGATTTCTGCCATCTTGCAGGAGCTGCCCATGTGCAGTGTCTGTGCAGCGGGGTGCTGGGAAGGACCCCCAGTGTGCCGGGGGGGGTGCACTCCGCAGGGATGCTTGGGACGGTTTGCCTCTGCACCACTGTTCCCAGCTGTTAGCAGATGCCAGGGCAGATGATGCTCTACAACCACAAAGTCCAGAGATTTATCTTTACATAGGGATCTCAGGTTTCACTTTAATTACAGGTGAGTCACTAACCACAGACCTAAGCATGTGGTCTTTGAGCTCTACTCCAGATACTGAGATAAGAGGTGTCTCCTCCCGAGTGAGGAGATGGGTGTTACCTCAGATTCAGCTCACTTCTTTTTCTCCTCATTTAGGCATCTCAGATAAATGCTTGTATTTCAATAGGGTGAATCTAGGCTATAGTGCTCTTCTTGTAATTCATCCCTGCCTATGTAAGTGAATTCCTGGCTGTAGGAAGTGCCTTTCTGCATAAAGGATCACTGTTGCAGCTGTTTTGTTAGTGGTCTGCAGTATTATATTTATATATATATATATATTTTATTTTTTTTAAGTTGCCTTTCCACAAAGGCAAACTATGATCATCAGACTTGTAATTGCTTATCCTAGGAATGGGGAAATTTTTGGATGAACTTTGCACTAACTGTGGCCTTTTGGTCTCTGTGTATCTCCTCATAGACCCAAAGTCGGACACCAGATTCTGTGGAGTGGAGTAGAATCTTGTGAAGTTGCTTTGGTTTCTCTTTTTTGAAGAAATGTTAGACTCCTATATTGATTTCTTGGAGGGGAGTAGGAAGGGAAGGGAAAGGAAGGGGGCATTACTTAAACAAAACTCTGACAGAGTTTTCTAATAACAGATACTTTCTAAGATTGGTTTATTAAAAACAAATAAAACCCTTTGGGGATAATTTAAGAGGGTATGATATAATTACAAGAGTTGGAATAGGGTTACAACTCTATTTACAAGAGTCTTAGGGAGTTTCTCATGGAGACAGTGAGAATATTACAACTACATCACGGCTAAAAGAAACCACCACCATAAAAATCTCTGTGGCTTCTTAACAGGTCCTTACAGGAAGGTGAGTACTCATCAGAAGCTTGTTGCAGTTCCCACAGCTCTGGTATGTTTACATCCAGGTCTCCTCTTCAGATACTGGCACAGCCTGTCTTTTTTGTTCTTATTTGAGTTACTGCACTTCCAGTTGTGAATTACTTTCTCAGCAGAAACTGAGCTTTTTAGTGTAAGGCTGAGCACCAGAGCAAGTCTTACCTCAATCTATTTCTGCACACAGGGTAGGTATCTTCATGCTTACCATAGAATCATAGGATGGCTTGGGTCGGAAGGGACCCTTAAAGGTCATTTAGTCCAACGCCTCTGCAATGCGCAGGGATGTCGTCAGCTCTATCAGGTTGTTCAGAGCTCCGTCCAGCCTGACCTTGAATGTTTCCAGGGAGGGGACATCTACCACCGCTCTGGGCACCCTCTGCCAGTGTCTCACTACGTTCACTATAAAAAATGTCTTCCTTATATCTAGTCTGCATCTACCCTCTTTTAGTTTAAAACCATCACCCCCTGTCCTGTCACAGTGGTGCTCAAAGTGCAGTGCCAGATGGAGAAATGTCAAGTAGGTTTTTCTTTGCATCCCAGTGGTTTTGTCTCGAATTAGCTCAGTTTAGGCATTAAAGAATAAAAATACTGGACTTGAGCTTGGCCTCTGGAAGTAAAAGTGTGGTTTTGGGCTTGTACATTGAAATCCAATTGTAAAAATTTTCAGCTTTGCTGATTCTGTTTTGCATCTAGCTACTTGTGAGCATTGAAGGAGGAGAGCAGTGGGACTGTGGAAAGTGCAGCCCTCCAAAGGGCTCTTCTGTAGCAGTGGCTTGATACGCAAGTTGGAAGCAATTAGGATTTCTTCCCTTCTGGCTCTTTTTGTGTTGAGGATGACCACTAGCAAATATTCACTTGGTTATTTCTGCCTCCAACCCATTGTTTCTGTTTGGGCTAAAGCAAGCTTCCTAGAATGGCTTCGCTTGTTTTCCTGTAAATGGTGGCAAATCTATTGCATTTCATGGTGTAGTGTTGCAATAGTTAATTGTGGGTAGGTTAGACAAGGAAATGCAACTCGTTTGAAAGTTTGCTTGCAGAATTCACAATATAACAATAGACGGGGTCCTACCAAGTTATCTAGAAGCCATCTGCCAGAGGACTGCCAAAACCAACATTCCGCTGCTGTGAAGCATAGCATATCTGACGCACATTGGGTTTCAACCTGTTGCATGGCCTCTTTCTCAATAAAACACAGGAATATCCTGAAATTAAATTTAGATTAGATTAATTCTAAATGCCACCTCCCTCTTATTTAATTGCCTGTATTAGAAGCATGTTGTTCTAGACAGCAGACAGAAAACAATGGAATATTAAAGCGTTTAAAGGAATAATAGGAATGAAGAACGTTTTGACTGCAAATGTGAGTTTGCAATGTGCCATGTGGTGTCCAGAGAATTGAGGAGCATATGCAGAACTCTTAAGCATGACCTTTAAAATAGCTAATGTGTGGAGTCAGAAAACACCCAGGGAGCTCTGGAAACAGAGGTATTGTGGAATTGGTTTCTCTGGATTTGTCCAGTGGCTGCTCATTTCTGGCATCCAAAAAGGAAACCTGAGCCCTGCCCTGCTGAAGCATTTCTAAGGGCTTTTTCCACTGCAGGTTCTCTGGTATGCAGTAAAGGCAAGGGCATATTGCAGCATCTTCCCTGGCCAGGGCAACTCTAGTTGTCTCCTTTCCATGGCCTCTAAGTCTCGTGGAACTTTGTTGCACTTGACTGAAGTTGACCCGTGAGCTCCAAAGCAGATACTTTCATCCTGCACAAAGTATGGGCTCGTAACTTTGTGCTTTTCGAGAAGAAACCAGGCTGAACCACAGCAAAGCCTAGAGATGTAACAATTCCTACCTGCTAGAAGGCCTCAGCAGTTCAGGGTTAGGACTCTGCTTTGACTTTTGGGTCTTGCTGGATAGCTAGTTATCGTGGGCAAAGCTGGTCTGCACTACAGCATTTTGGGTCGACTTCCTTGTAGTTTCACGTTGTCAGACCTTGTTTTTCTGTGCTGCTGCTAGGCTGGGTAATGTATTCAGAGCGGTCCTGCCTTGGCTGAGAGATGCCAGCAGGTTGTGCTGCGGGGCAGCTCTTCTGGAGCTTGGCTGTTCAGCCTCCCTCTGTCAGGGAAACCCCAAAGGGTCTGGGAAAAAGAGTCTCCGCCTGATCTGGGGCTTCATGGTTAGTCCTGGGTGACGTTCAACTTGTGCCTTGGCTGGAGTTATGTTTGAATTATGAAGTATGTTTGAAGGAGAGGTCCTTTGCGAGCACGCAGAACTTGCCCAACATCCTGCTGGTCCCAATTAAAAAGGCCAAAGCTGTTTGGACAGGATTGTACAATCTGTTTGAAAAAGCAAACAAATAACTTGTCTTCATGAAAAGTGGTTAAATATTTTAACCCCTTCAAGCTGGGACAGGTGAAATCAGTTACACTGGTTTGAGGGTCATGGACTTCTGCAAGTGGTTCCTGTTCTTTACTGCAGGCCGATGAAATTGTAAAGCTCAAGCTCGTGAGTGTAAACACTGTTAAACCTTCCTGCAAAACTCTGACAACATTAAGGAATGGAGAAGAAAGGAGGAGGGATTTAGTCAGTTTGAAAATGCTCACTTTTAGAAGTGACTATTCATGGCTAGTTTTAAAAAAATTAAAATATAAAATAAAGACAAGATTTAGCCAAATTGTAGAGTTAATCACAAAACTCTGCTCTGAGGTCTTGAGATTTCAGCCACTGCTGCAATTAGAAGGTGAGAATTTTCAAAAGTATCTAAACAGGGACATAAAATCCCAGCGTTATGTTGTGATTTCTCACATGTGCCCCCCATGTGCTATAGGCATGTTTCTGAGCAATTCTGCTCATCCTTGGTCAATGCAGCTAAGCTGGTGTCGGCAGCTGAGTAATGATTAACGTAAGCTGTGCCACGGGGTAGAAGTTCCCCATGTTCTTGGGAAACTGAAACACCTTTTACCATGGTAGAGGAATGAGGAGGTGCGCAGCAGCTGCCAGCTGGTCCCGCACCCTCATGGCATCAGGCAGTGACAAGTATAGTGTGGCACCTTGTGTGGTCCAGGTGTTGCCAGCAAGCAGAGGCGCTTGTAAAGTGCCAGGAAGGAGCTTGCTCAGGGAGAAAGCTTTGCTGCTATGAGCACACAGGGCAGTACTCTTCGGGAGCAACTGCAATCCTTGCTGATGGCTTTAACCAGAACTGCATGAAGCCCGTTATGTAGGTGTGTGCTAATATGGCTGTTCAGGGTGCACGGGCTAAATGGCAGAGATGTGTGCTCTGGATGAATGTGCCGTGTAATTCTGACCAGCTCACTTACAGAGACCTGTTGATGATAGAAGGTGGCTCTAAGCTGATTCCTCCTGCACGCATCCTGCTGAATGTTCCCAACAGTGAGAGAGCAGCAGCGCTGAGTACTACAAGCCAATGTCTACAGGTTCCAGGCAGAAAGGCTGTCTGTTCTGTAGGATAAAAGCCAGCTCTTCTATCCCATTCTCCTGTTTCCTGGGTCAAAGTGTATTGCAAAGATGTTGTAAGAGCTGAAGGCATTTTTTTTTTCCTGCTTTATTGATTTTTACGTAGTCCTACATGTGTTCAGTATTTAGACTGTGCTTAGTATTGGGCTAAAGATCTTCATAAAAAATGAGCTTGCCTGGAGTGGGTCAATTCACTGGAGTTTCCCCCAGGGCCTGGTCCCCAGCTGGGGTTGAAGTCCCCAGCATCTCACAGAAGGTCAGGCAGGTTCCTGTGGTCCAGAACTGCCTCGGGAATTTCTGTGGAAAGTTTTGCACTTTCTACTTCAGTCTGCAAGGAGAAGTAGAGAGGCTCTTCTGCAGGAGAGAGCAATCTCGTCCCCCAGCAGTTTGTGACATGCAGTGAGCATCCCATTTTGAAGGAAATGGTGAGCCTCATTAACATGGTCTCCGTGCCTCTCCTGGATCACACGCAGCCCTGGGGTCTCTTTGTAGCCAAACATAAAGCTTTTTCAAAAGATGATCTCACCAGTTGAAAACCACATGCATGTGAACCAAAGCAGGAAGGGGAGCAGTGGCTGAAAGGGATGGAGCGCTCCACATGGGCAGCAGATGCACATGGCTTGCACTGGGACAACCCGTGTGTTTTTTTCCAGTTGTGAGCCTTGGTTCTGCCATCCGTGTGCATGGGGATTGGTAGAATGTGCTTTTCTTTGAATGTTTGCAGTTTCCTTAGCCAGCGTGAAATTCTGGAAAATGTTAGTAAGGGCTGTCAGACTGTGTAATGATCTCCCAAGGAAAGGAGTAGCCACCCCTACAGGAGTTCAAAACCTTGCAGGATAATGTAGCACAGGAAAAATCCTGGCGATGAATAGGATGACCTGAGAACTCTTCTGCGAAGAGGTAATGAATGTTGGAAGAAATCAGATTAGCTGAAGAGAATGTGCATGCTAAAGGAAAATAAAGACCAGGCATTCCCATGAAGAGCAGTCCGTCCTTAACTGGACTGGGCTATAAGTCTTCATGCTTCCAGGTGTACATGATTGCTGGCCGGATGAAAGAGAAGCACACCTCTGCATGCATTCATACAGAACTTCTGCAGAGGGAATTAAAAGGCAGAACAGAAATATTCTTTGAGGTACCTGATGGTAGTGCTGAAGAGATGTTACCCTGTTGGCTTGTACTGCTAGCTGGGCTTTGCTGATCCACGAAGCAGAGTCATGGAGCCAGTTTCTGGCCACAAGACTGTGTAAAGGTTTTTATCTTTTCCTTTCCCTAGCTCAGCTTTAAAGCTCTTTCTGACTGCCTCTCACTAGGGAGAGAGCACTGCAGTGGCAAGGTGAGCCTGCCTCATCTTCCTAGTAGGGTGTGTGGATACCCACCGTGACTGCTCCTTCCCACCCCACAACATGTGTGTGTTCGTGTGTGCATGTGTTGGTCTAGGAACTGTCATCTCACAACAGCTTTGAACTATACATACTTCACCCATTGCCAACACAGATGTCACTGCTCTTTTCAAAGGAAAATGCAAGACCTCTCCTGTAAAAAAAGGCATGTGTGAGATGTCTCTTCCACATCTCTGAATCTGTTTGGCTCCAGCCCTGAAGCGTGAGGTTTAATATTCCTTCATGTCTTGCCATTTCCTGCCAAAAATGACCAGCAAGGTGCCACAGGGAGGCTAATTCTTATTCTGAGATTTATTACACCACAACACCCCATTACCACTGCTAATTAAAACTAAACTCCACTTATCAAATGACCATGCACCTTTTGCAGCGTTGCCATGTGCTCTCTGTTCGTTCTCTCTCCGTGGGTTTCCTGGTCATTCCAGTGAGTTGAGGAGGTTGTAATGTAGATGAGACTAATAATAAACCTGCACTAAAAGCAGCTGCATTGTGGAGGAACTTTAAACCCAAAAGAAAAGCAGGCAGGGCCACTTTTAACCGCAGTGTGCTCTTTAATTGAAACCTGGGCTGGAGCTGACCTGCCTGTCTTGCGATACGGCGTGGGTTGGGTGGGGATGCAGTCTGCATTGTTAACCTACTGCTATAATATTGACACAGATGATTTTAGCCTCTGACAACAGGAAAATTATTATCTGTGCAACCTTTTGGCTTTGGCCACCCATGTGCCATGGGAGAGAGGAGGTCGCAGGAGTGCTGGCATCAGTCCTTCCACAAGGCTCTCCTGCTCCTGACAGGTAAACAGTCACTGGGCAGGAGGCAGAAGTACCTCCAGGGAAGGTGGATTTTAAATCACTCACCTTGTCTTTTGTTCATACCCTAGCTATAGCAGCCTCTCTGAGGGCTTTCTCTAGTGCAGATCCCTCTCATCGTGTCCTTATGTAGGCTTCCCAAGAGACTCTTGACTCAAAGACCCTTGTCTCTAACAGCTGGCTTTGAATTGCACTGGTGGAGCTGGGTAAGGGTGTGGGACAGACAGAGCAACCTGTGCTGCAGGTTGAGTTGGGGCTGAGGTGCCAAGACAGGTCACTGTAAGGCTGAGACTGCCTTTTTTTTTTTTTTTCCTCTCCAAGGCTTCCAAAGGGCCTGGCCAATACATTTTAGCTACAGCTGTCATGTGTTGGGGATGTGCTGTGGCATCACCTGTTTGAGCTAATCTAGAGAAAAAGGGGTGTCTTAAGGGAAAGGCCATGCTGGTGGAGGCCTCTGGGCTGATTTGCTGAAACAGCTGGGGCAAACAAAGACTTCGGGTGTTGATTTTATTGGGACCTCCTTAGGTGCCTCCCCATTCAGTGGGAATCTGGACCACAAGCTAAACCAGAAGGTTTCCTGAGCGCAGCTGGTGCTCAGCCTGGAGCAGGGGTGAGCCGTGGCTGCTCTGGCCAGGCAGCAGCTGTTTTGTGTTACTGGGGCCTGATAACAACTTCCTCTTCCCCGTGTGTGTGTGCCGGTGGCTTGGTGCTTGTGGGGCCATAGCTGCTGCCTGCCCTTGGTGCTGCTCTCAGGGTGAGCTGTGTGTGCAGGCAGTGGAATGGAGGCTGAAACACTTATTTTCTAGCTTTGGTGTCAGGACAGGGTTTCTCCTGGGGTCTCAGAAGAGAAGGGGTTAGGAGAACTGAAAATGAGCTGCTGCTTGCTTTTGGGCCAGCTGTTCTTGCTCTGTAGCTCTCACAGCTGCATTCACCAGAGTTGGGCAGAAAAGAGGAGTGTTCAGCCAGCTACAGTAAAAGTAGAGAGCGGGGGGAAGAGAAGAGAGGTTCTTGAATTTTCTTCCTGAGCAGCCTGTCTGTCGAACTCTGCTGCCTGCTCAGGAAGAGCAGCCCTTGCATGGGCAGGCTGATGAAGAGCACCAGGTCTTCCTCTTGCTTGTAAGAGTGGCTGGAGGCATGAGCCCAGACACGGGCTGGGTGGGAGCATGCAGGGGAGAGTGTCTGCACCTTGTTCACCCCAGCTACAGCGCAGCATGATCTAACTCACCGGTGAGCCTCGCTTCCTGATGGCGCGTTTGCTGGGATGTGGGGCTTGACGTTGTCATCAGCCTAGGAGATTTAGGTGTGCCTGAAAATGGCACTAGGAGGCTGTGCTGTGTGTCACGATGCAGCTGCTGTAGAGAATGCAGGCTACTTGAAACCAGAGGAGATGACCCTGTTGGCTTGGTGGGGTTGGAGCCAGGACCTGAGGGTCGCTCCAGCTCCATAGTCTTCGAACATATTGTGTTAGTGGCCCTGAGAGTTTCCTGTAGTGCAGGTGCCTGGGAAAGGGTGACAAGTGAATTCGAGTGACAAGAGCCAGCCTTACCGCTGGTGCTCTGGAACACCTTACCAGTGGGGACCATTCTCCATCCTTCTGTGGCTGTCACCCAAAGGCCAGAGGTACTTATAGATCTTTGGACAAAAGAGCAAGAGATGCTTCCTTAATGTTGCACTCTCCCAAGCAGCTGACACAGGAATGTGCTACAAAGCATTTAGCCTTCAAGTGCATAAAAAGAAGCTGACCAGCCCCTCCCACACAATATGGCTTTTATTAGTTGATAGTTAATTATTTAAAACATTTTAGTCATGCTCCCCCTTACATTAGGCTGGAAGCATAGATATACTGAGACACTGCCTGTGGTTTGGCGAGCTTGTGACCTGTACAGACTAGAGATCTTTGGGGTAGAAAAGAGAGTGAATGCAGAGAAATATCAACTAACTTAGGGAGGTAGAGGAGAAGAGTGGTGAAGTCAAAGAGAAGTGGCTGGGCCTCTGATTTCTACTTTATTGCTTCTTGCCTCATCCCTGACAATACAACTTTTGCTGGTTTTGTACAAGAAGAAGGTAAGGGGGGAAGGAAACAGAAGCTGTCCTGCTCTAGAGGTAGTGTCAGTTATGCTTTGAAGCTCTCCACGAGGCATCGGCTCACCGTCAGAGATGTCAGCTCCAAATAAAACTGTTCCAGGACATTTCCTCAGTGTGTTGCATTGCAGCAGCCCATGTTGGCTGTAACACTGAGCAGACTGCTCAGAGCGGTTTGGAAGAGCAACAAACTGCCTGCCAGGAAACACGCCTTCATTTTGTGGCAGGCCAGGAGAAAATATGTAGAGGGCTGCAGTTGTTTTGCATGTAAGAAATACTGGGTATTTCAAATTGCAGGAGAGGGAACCAAGGCTCAGTATGCCTTGAAAGGACCATAGATAGTCTGCTGAATACAAGGTCCTAAAATACATGAATTTTCATAAAAATCTATTTCTAGCCTTATCTGGGATATGGGTAGCTGGGGGGAGGGGGCGGGAAAAGACTTATCATTGTCTGATATCTACTTTCCTTCTGTTAGCTGTCTTGTGTTGAACCTGTGGCCTCATGCTGCTGTTCTGTCAGCTACAGACCCCGCTTGAGGTGTCACTTTGTCAGGTGTTTGTTCCCCAGGGGTTCCTGCATCTTCTGTGATACTGGTTCAGCTATTTCTGCTGCTCTGCTCTGTACTGAATTAAAAGCACGACTTGTTGGGGGTGGGAGGGTGTTGCTTGCTTTTTTACTTTTTCAACAAAAAAAATCAGGAA
Source organism: Athene noctua (assembly GCF_965140245.1). Lineage (NCBI taxonomy): Eukaryota > Metazoa > Chordata > Aves > Strigiformes > Strigidae > Athene > Athene noctua. Next base: position 20,538,784 of record NC_134050.1, read on the forward strand.
CAGGCTGTTCTGCAGCACCATCTTCCTCTTTGGATGTTTGATGCAACCTTTCCTTTAAACCACCTTCCTTTGACCTGAAGAACAGGGTCTGCAAAATACCTTTTCTAGCATTCAAGGGCCATGAGCTCTATCACTATTGCTGCTATTGAGTGGTTATTGCCTAAGAGACTCATCTCTGGATTTTTAGTTGTGGATTCTGGGTAGGTTACCTCAGTAAGCATTGATGTGATTCAGCTAATTTGAGATGTGTTTTCACTGGAAAACTAACAAGTGCGTGTCTGAGCCAACTTTAAAAATTCTCTTTTCCTGGTGAAGTGTGGGGTTACTCAAGACAAGGTGACAGAATATTTATTTTAAAGTTTTAAATCATGGCAACAGTTGTATTTTTCCCTGCCTACTCACGGCCTTAAAACTAAAAAACAGCTGAACCAAACTTTCCAAAAATATTAGGCAGAAACCAGAAGAGCAAAATTCCACCTGAAAAGGTTAAAGTTTAATGAAGTTGCTTACAACTGAAAAAAGCCATTTGAGAATAGAAATGAGAGCTGTCCATACGTGCTTTTCTTCTAATATTAATAGTAATAAGAGTGTTAGATGGCCAAGGAGCATTTTATAGGTACTTCAGATACCTAAGAAGATGCCAAAAGTCTGTCATGTCGACAGGTCTTAACAGTATATGGCAGCATTGCACAACAGCTCCTCAGAAGTGGAGAAAACTGGTTCCTGGTGAAAATTAAAGTAAGTAAAGGGAACTGTAATTACTCCAGCCTGGCCACTAAGACTTCTAAAACTCTTCCTGCTGTGAGCAGTGTCAAAAGTGGTCAGTTCTCCACTTTGCGTTTCATGCAGAAAAGGAACCTCTGAGAGCAAAGCTTTAGCTGGCACTGTGCAAAGGTACAGAGCTCAACCTGGGAAGGGAATCATCTAGTAAAATTCAAATGCCACCTCTGGCAGCACAAGGTATTTTATTGGCAGCTGTTTATTCAAGTGTTGACTCAGCCTAGCTTTTGAGATCTGACAAGATTGAGAGCCCTAAAGGGCTATGGCCATGGGCATTAATAAAGCAATCTCGTTAAGACATAATTAAGTCACATTTATTAAATTCCTAATTAAGCAGCCAACTGTAAGTTTGTTAGGTAAGGAATGCTCAGTTGGGATTATTCTCTTTCCACACCCTAACAAAAGGTTAAAATGGGGGGGGAAAAAAAATCCCAAAAAATCCCCCACCTTCTGGAATATAATTTATATTTTAGGTGTGGTGCCTGTGGAGGAAGCAAAGACTAAAGCATCTGCCCAGCTGAGATAGAAGGAGAGCATTTCCAGAAAGCTAGCCTCCTTCTTCTAGGAGTGATTGCAAAGTGGGAAGGGATGGTACTGCAGCAGGAGCTCTGCATGGTGCTGCTCCTTGGGAACAAGAGACATACAAATCTGAACGTGGGAAGGGATCTCTGTTTGTCTCCCTTGGTGTCTTTAGCAGCTTGGGTTAAACTCAGCTCTTCTGTGATTCCATGTCCTCAAGCCTTAACTAAGACTACAACCAGACCTGAACTGTACAATCTGGCCAGACAAAAGGGATGTGGAAAAATGAGGTATTTTGCTACCCCTGTTTAAGGGAGACTCCCTCTTTTAGGGAGACCGTAATTCAAAACTCAGTTGAAGGCTCCTGAGCAACCTCCCTTGAACAGTGTATCCTCCCTCTGTACTGTGAAGGCCGGCTTGTCCTCTATATGGGACACTTTGGGCTCCTCAAAAGAGTTTTCTGCTCTTACCTTGCATTAGCTTCATCTCTTCTTTGCAGAATCCCAAACGGGTCAGTTTTTCACTGCTTAAAATGAGCAACAAAACAACCCTGCTGAATTGCTATTTACTGGCTTGGGAACATGGGAATCCAGAAGAAAAATGTGTCAGTATAATCTTGGAGGTTTTTGTTTGACGATGGAGAGGGGAGGATGATGGGAGAGGGCTCCACCAGTGCCCATGAACCTTGCACAGAGCTGGCGAGGGCACATCGATACCGGCGGGTTTGGCCGCACCTAGGGGAGTGGATGGTAGGTAGGCATCAGCGTTTGGCCCGGGGCTCTGGGGCAGACTTCTAGGTGGAGCCTAATAACCCTCGGTTCCTGCGCCTCCTAGCTACTGACAGCAGCCCTGGAAGCTGTGCTGGGTTCCTAATTTGCCTCCCAAACTGTTCTCCTTTCCTGAAAACTCTTTTGGAGCCTATCACTAAGATAAAGGTCTTGCCACAGGGTTTACCTTTCATCCCTCCTTTATACTGGAATGGATGGACAAACTCAGCTGTAGACAGCTTGGGTATTTGGACTGATCATCGGTAACTCTTATATTTATGTGTCTGGTTCAAGCTCCTCTGTTTTCCAAAAGAGGATGACAAAAATGCCAGTGGAGTTATTGGAATGGTTAATAGTCTGGGGCACTGGCTGATGTCCAGGTTTAGCAACTGCTAAACTGTGGCTCAGGGCAGTGAATTCCAGTCCAAGCCATTTAAACACCTGGCCTGGCTGGGAAGAGTTGTTTCTTTCAGCAGTTCCAGAACAGCAGTTGAAGTCAGGAATGTGAGATTTCCAGATCAAATGAGGGTTATTTTCCTTCCGCGCACACACCGTGGCTGGAGATCACATCCAGGACTAGCATGGATCAAAATCACGACTGAGGAATAACAGTAGGCATGTATGTACATAGTGATAAACAGTTTACGAATAGTTTGTGCTCCTGTTTGGTCCCTTCAGCCATTCCTGGTGCCCCTGTCTTTGCTCCCCGTTCTGCTATGAGTTCCTCAATCTACAACAGGACCTATAGCATTAATGACATTTGCAGCCAGAGCCAAGTCTGCTCCTTGCTGTCCTGAGTCCAGTGAGCTACTGGTCGTCGAAGCTTTCTTTGGCTTGCATAATTTTGAAAGGCCCCTTGCTTCTCACAGGCTGGAGTTTAAGGATGGCAGTAAGCTCAAGGTGCTCCAAGCTCTTGGAACTCTTAACACAGCTCACAGAAGAGAGCTAGTGGTGCAGAAGGGCTCGTATAAAGCAAACTGAAGTTCAGGAACATGGGGCTTTAGAGCAAGTTTCCAACTAGTTTTATCATTTCCAATATCTTTTGCCCTTCACCATTGTAGCGAATGCTTTCTGGTTATTAAGAATCCTTTCCTCCACGCTTTTCTTCTTGCCTCTTTCATAGCCAAAGCCAAAAATATTTGTCTACCACAAGCAATCAATGCCAGATTTGTTGTGTGGGCAGGACTAACAGTGAGTAAGGGATAACAAAACAGAGAAAATTGATGCTTCACTAAAAATAGACCTGCTGCAGAAGGTAGAAACTGGTTCCTCATGTCGAAGCTAAGGGATAATTAATTGAGCAATTGGGATGAATTTGGAAAATGATTCTTGGTGAACCACATCCTTCCCGCACTCAGGGAGGTGGCGGAGGATGATATGGTTTGAAGCAAGCGCAGCAGTGGTGAGAGGAGCCGTGTTTGCAGCCGTGGGTGACTAAAGCTGCCTACCGTTTGGCTTTGTTGTAAGAGGTTAGACCAGTATTGCCCAGGGTGCGTGCTGGCAATTTCTGAGATCTTCCTTTATGAATGAGCAGGAATCCATGTGGAGCTCAGTCTCAAGTGGAGCAGACAAACATCACAGAGAGAGGGGACATGACAATGTTTCTTGCTTGCTTGTCTGTTCTCCCCCAGTACTTTGCCTGCCATGCCCACGGTTTGGAGGACTGTCACTTGCCACGGCTTCAGGCCAAACATTGATTTTAGTGAGGGCATCGCTACTCTAAGATACCAAATGCTATTCGTCTGGTCCAGCACTGCTGAAGGTAATATAGACTTAATTCAGCATTTTGCACTCTGGATCAAACCCTAAAACTTAACCCAGCTATATTCTTGCACCTATTGAAAATCATTCCATATTTTAATCTGTTGCCCTGTGACCCATGGTCTCTGCACCATCTGCCTCAAATGATGTTTTCTGTTACTACAACAGATTATAGCAGCTAATTCCCAAGGCAGCACCTGCTGTTTAATTATAGCTAATAGATTGTTAGCTACAAGCACCATGGTTGCCAACATGGGGAAGAAACCTGTGCCACAAACAAGCTGTTCTTGATGCTGAGGAACTGAAGGCTGCTGGAGGACAGGGGGGATGCCCAGCTGAGTCTGGTGCACTCTTCTTTGAAGGAGATTCACAGTGAGAACAAGGGGAGAAATAACCTAAAATACCCTGGGGTAGGGTTAAAATGTGTACTTGGTTGCTACTCAGGATTTCAGTATGTGACCCCTTGAGCTTATTCTATCTTTGTTGGTGGTAATGGAAGGCCCTCTGTTTTGAAATGTAAGGGCATTTTAAACTCTTGTCAAGTCACCCCTTAATCTTCCATTCAGCAGGCTAAAGGAAAGGCATGTCCCACTGAAACCAGCAGGTGAACCAGTCACTACTTGGATCATTTATTTCCTGTGATGATTCCTGTGATGTCCATTGATGACAAATTAGGCAGAGGCTGATAACACTTACCATCGCAGTAGTGAAGTGCCTGTAAATTCAATGAAAGCCCTGGGTAGGTAGAAGAGACCAGGTAGGCACAGACTGGTGCCCTAACTGGGGAACAGACTAGCAGAACTCAGCTGGGACACTGTCCCAGTATCTGTTTTGCCAAACCCACACGATGTGGGCTGGCCAGCTAGTACATGTGCTAGGCAGCTGGTCAACCTACGCATAGCAGCGAAGCATTGTTTGCCTGGTGGGCATGGAACGGGGGAGCTGCAGGGTTTTAACTGTGGAGGTCTCATAGTGAACATGGGACATGCATTGCTGGAAAGAGAGTTGTATCCACTCTGCTTTTTCCAGAGCACCTTATTATCGTCATCAAATGCAGCTTTCCCTCCTCTATTGCTGCCGAGTCTCTCTAAAATTAATAATAATTGCTTTGAATATTCTCACAAGGCTTTAGAAATACCAACTTGGTCAAATTTATCATTTTCTAGGGGAAATTCTGACTCCCCTGATCTGCATTTTGTGTTCTTTAGCTTTCATGGATTTTGCTCTTGGCATCTCGAATCCATGGGAGTTCTAGACAAGCAGGCTGGAAAACACTTGATAAATTCATGCAATTCTTCCTATGAACAGAGGTAACATCAAGCATACCTAGACCATCCCATAGACCATACCTAGACATCCTGACAATGATTTGTCTATACCTGTTCCTGAAGATTTTACATGACGAAGATTCTACAGTCTCAGTTGTCTACTGTAGCTCTTAACTGACTTCATAATTATGTTTTATTGCAATGATTAACTGAAATCTTGCTTGTTATAAATGTAGCTTTTTATATTATTTTTCAGGGGGAGAACAATTTGAACAATGTTCTTTAGTTTAATAAGTGTGTATTGAAGGTGTTTTGCCATATATTCCTAATTTTTTTCCTGTGAAGAAAAGCAAGTGCATTCTTTCTAACTTTATCACAATTCCTAAACTATCAGTAATATTCATTTTCCTTTAACTGGATCCCATTTTGGATGAGAAAGAATTGGAAGAGGTTAAAACTCTGCTAAGGTGGTAGAAAAATCTATAGTTGTAGAAAAATACTTTAATACCAACTCACACAAACCAGTTCAGCCTGGTGTCAGGTGTCTCATATGGCCAGTAATGAATAGAGAAAATATAATAATCCGGGTATGATTACTCCATGAGGCACTCTCAGCTTTCAGCAATCAGTGGTTTAAAAACTTCCTGAACTGTAGGTTACATCTATATCATCACGTTTAATAGACCCTGATGGACTAATTCAATTGGCTGAAAAAGAGGTTAGTCAAATTTTATGGTTAATCTTCAAAGCATCTGGTGACACTGAGTTCCTCAATTTACGTGCTATCCACACAAAAAACATATTTCCCACAGCTTGTCTCAGATGTGTTTGCCTCACAATTTAACCACTGCTCCCACCCCCCTTATTGCCCATTAACTCTTGCATTGTGAGAAATAGCAAGTGTTCTCCGTATCATTTGTGTTTGCATAGACTAGTGGCAGCATGTTTTGGGTTTGTTTGTTTATTTTGTTGGGTTTTTTTTTCCTAGTACCAAATGTATATCAATCCTAAAGTCCTAGAATCACACTGACCCTCTCTCCAGAAATTATGGCCACTGGTCTGTGCTCCTGGCTTGTTTAGTTTGTGGTTTAGTCCAAGTCCTGCCCCTTTTCTACAGTGCCTTGCCTAGACAGTTACTCCCCTTTCTGAACAGGTGTGTTTGGTTTATTGTTTTCCCTCTCCCTCGTTAGGGCAGCCACTTACACTTTTCTTCAGTGAACTTTGCTTTTCACGATGCAGACATTTGTCCTGTGGGTGCAGACCACTGGAAGCGTCTTCAGCAAGGGCAGAGCCCTGTGCCCCAGCACCAAAACTCTGTCTCGAAAGATATGTGCAACCAACAGATTGCTTCGGAGCTGTCTACTTCTAAAACACCTTTGTTTGCAGGAGCAGAAAGAGAAACCTGTCTTCACAAAGAATCTAAACTGAGTCATTCCCTGTGTGTCAGGGAATAAGCATGGATCTGGCACAGATGTTAGCAGGGATGGCTCTGCAGGGTTGTGGCTGTACTGAAGTAACCTGTGGGTTTAATGCTACTCTGGAGGCCTGAAGTGCTAGCATTCTGTGCCAGGACAAGCCCTGCTTCATACACTGTTGTTGGAAGGACATGATAAATATATTTTATGGGATTTTATGAGGTTTTGGGAACGAGGTTTCACATTGGTTAATTTATGAGGGTAATAAAAGATCAAGAAGCCTACTGTTACTAGTTTGAAGTCACCAAACCTTTGTCACTTTTTTTTTTTTTGGTCTTGACTATTCCTTGACCCATTCTAAAACTTCTTTCCTGCAGAGAAGTGTCCACCATCCTTTCCTCCCAAAACAGAGCAGCCGCCACTCCTGCCTTTCTGCAGCCCCACAAATCTGCTGAAACAGGAGGTGAGATGCAGCAGTTTCCTGCACACATTAATCGCAGACATTTCAGCTGCTGAAGTAATTGCCTGTGGGAAGGGACAGCATGTAATTTGAGGAAGGATTTTGCCTCCCCTACTGTGTATGGTAGAAACCTGCTTGGCACACGTGCCCAGTGCTGGGAACTCAGGAGGGCTGGGGATTATGGCTGCACCCACACTCTGCAACTTCCATGTATTCTCATCATCCTTACACAGCCCTGCTCACTCATCCCTTCTCTCACCTCAGTCATGTTACTAAGGATGCTGCTGGACTAAACCTTTATTCTGAGCTGATCCAGTCCCTGATCATTCTCTTTCAGTAATTTTATGGGTCTGGTTCTGTAAAAAGGAGTTGCTGTATGGATGTCTATAAATATCATTAAAAGGTTTTGCTTTTCTTCCTCTTATTCTACATTTCTGATCTCAGGAAAATTACCAGGAATCTTTCAGGGAGCACAGCTGGGTTCTGGAGATATGTGCAGGGTGTTGTAAAAACTATACAGTGGCCCTGCCTCTATATTCAAGGGTAATATAGTTGTGTGTAACACAGGAAATCACAGGCCAAATACTGACCACTGCATCCTATGCAGAGTTTGCCGAGACTGGCTTTGATTGCCAACTGGTGGCCAGAAACTCTCTCTGACTCAGTCATTCCCTAAGGCCACCCTCCTGATGGCTCAGAGGCACTGGAGCAGGCAGACTGCTTGTGGCTGCAGCAATGCTCTGGCCAGAGGTCAAGTGGGCATCTCCTGCCAATGCAGAACGGGGCTGTCCTGGCCCCATCTTATTGGTAGATTCATATTAGGTAAGAAATTAGGTCAGCTCCATGTGCTGTGGTACTAAAATGTCATGCATATTTATACATCCCTTCTATTGAAATAGTGTATCAGCGTCTGACAGTAGTTTGTGAAAATCTGTTGGGAGAGTGGGTAGGAGGAAGTATTTCCAAACCATCCCTCTGGGGACTTCTGCTAACAGACTCATCAACTCACTGCAGTAAATTGGCCAAGAATCCCGGTGGGAGGCAAACCTTGAGATGCTTGTGGATGGGGCTGGGATTGCCTTACTCGAGGAGCATACAGCTGCAGGTACAAGCTGTAGCAAGTCCTGTGATGGCTGGTGTTTGCTACTTATGGCCTAAGTACTCTGGTGAGACTGACCTTCCTGGGATATCCGAGTGGTTTGCTGATCATCTGGAGTAGGGAGAATGCAGCAGGGGAATGATTGCTGCCTATGTAGCAAAGCAGCTGATCTGAGAAAGAGAACCAGGTAGGAATTAAAAGCTTGTTCTTTGGCTGTCAGGCTGACAGAAGACTTGCCTCCAGAATTCCAGTGTTATGGAATTCATACCTTCAATGCCTGAAGATAGCTTGCAGGAGAGCAAGCCTTGAGGTAGTCTTTAAGACATCCTGGTTATTCAAGAAGTAGTGTCCTTAATAAAGGTCTTGTGAGAGGAGAGGCTGCTTTTTGACCTTCCCTTGCTTGGCTTTGCTTTCAGACTCTCCCTCACTTGTTTTTATAATGTTGGAACAAACTATGGTAACTTAAATTGCTGGCCTGGAGCTCAGACAACTGGCAAAAAATGGTCAGGAAAGAAAGTACAGTGCTACTGCTTTCCCCTGGCTGGTCACCACTCCTCCTCCTCATCACTGAGGCTCAGTTGGTAGCTCAGGTTGCCCTTGTTCTTGTAAAAAAGATTGCTGGTTAGGAGGACAATTGAGCAGCTAAAAGGCAGGCAAGACCTCAGTTTCCCAGGAGCATGTTTTTAAGGCTTGGTCTAGACTAAGGGTTAAGCACAGCCTGCATAGGAAACCTTCTCTGCAAAAAGCTACACAAATCTTGCCAAATATACAGCCCTGTGCTCCCATCTCCACTTCCAGACTGCAGTCTGTGGGTGGTGGAGTTGAATCCTGCTGCTGGGGGGGTTCTGCTGAGCTCTATCATTTACTTTGTCCGCAGTAGTGACCTAGAAGAGCCTTATATCTCTGCTGGTGCCAGCTGCTGCTGGGGGGGTGAGGAAGAGGAGCAGCGTGGTTGCGGTGGAGGCCATTTATCAGCCATGAGAAGAGAGGAGGTGCAAAGCACTCCGTTGGGTACCCTAAAACCTATCTGAAGCCCCTGTGTGGCAGCTGGAGGCTGTGTGGGACTCAAGCTAGTCCATTCAAAGATCACTCTAGTACTTAAAAGTCACCACATTATAAGAGGGTACACTGACGTGTACTTCTGGTGGCTGAACTCATCCTGTAAGTCTTAGCTATGTCAATGGCTTGCACATTTTTTCCTCTGTGAGTAGCAAAAGTTACAGATGATACCTCACTGGGGTTCATGGAGTAGTTCAGGTCAACTCTGTTGTCCCCAGGTTTCTCAGAGTGCAATCTATAAATAAATAAATTTAATTGCTCTTTTGCAGCACAGGCCCAGTTCAAGATGGCTTTCATAGCCAAACTGAAGGGGTAAAATGCTTATTGGTCTTCTGTTCACAGTAGGCACCTATCACTTTTCTTTGTACCGAAATCTAAACTGATTCACTCAGACTTTGCAGAACTGGGCCTGAAATAGCCCAAGACCAGGCTTTCCCCCTGGCTTTTGCCATAGTAGTTTCTGGGAAAAAAGTGCTAGAAAATAGGATGCAAAGTAAAACACAAGTAAGAGAGGAGAGGTGTTCGCCACCTGCATGGTTTCAAATAGGGGTCCGCATGGTGAGAAGGTCTAGTACAGTTCAGAGAGTTTTTTGTTGCACTACAGTGATTTTCCTATCTCTACTTCAAACCACCCTCTGTGGTCTTTTTCAGAGAAGGAAGAATGTGCTACTCTGTTCCACAGAAGCTACTTATAGCAATGTTCATGGTGCTGGAGGGCTGTCAGCTTGGCTAAGTGGTGGGGCAGGGGGAAAGCAGGGACTCGAGATAAGAATAGTACGTGAAATCTTAAATTTGACTGGCCTGTCAGGGAGGAAATTACAGCTTGGAGGAGGAAAAGTGGTTGTGTTTTGAATTTTCTGTAGTAAATATAAAGTCTGGGGGTTTTGGCGGTGAGGAGGCAGTTCCACCAGGAATGTGTAAGGCTTTGTTTGGGACATGCCTGCCACAGCTGTTTTTCATTATAAGAGAGCAAGATGAGAACTTGGTGACAAGGAACCCTTGTATACGATGGTAGAGATGGTGTAAAAGATGCAGGAAGGCAGGCAGGGAGAAGTGTGGAGGGAGAGGGGATAGAGCGTGGAGGACACTGGAAATCACTGAAACAGCCCGGGTGGTACCTGACTGAATCTGGCAGAGGGCTGGCATTTCATCTCCACTGAAACAAGAAACTGCTGACCTCACCTGGCAGTAACTGCAGTGCAGTCCCCAGCTGTGCCAGGCGACGGGCGCTTGGCTCTTTATGGTCTGTGTTTAAGAATATGTTGCTTGCTTTTTAAATTATATTTTAAATTCTGCTCTCAGGCCAGCTTGAACTTGCCCTGTGGAAGAAGTGTTAGTATTTATGTCTGCTCTCCTGAATTTCTGCAAAGATTTCTGCCAGGGAGAATGGAGGGTAGAAGTGGAGGTGAGGAACATGCAGAAGAGCTGTGCAGGTCCAGTCTAGAAATGTGCCAGCACACGGGCATGTACCATCAACTGCTGTTCACAGGAGGCAGAAAGGTGAATAAAACATGTCCAGGGCCACACAATAGGCTGCTGTCAAAGCAGCCATGTCTCAGCCCTTCCTGTTGGACCTGCACTTCTCTGGATAAGCTGTCCTAGCCATCCCCTGGTCCTCCATGTGGAGCATCAGCTGGATGCAGTTTGGAATGAAAATAGAAGAGATACACGCCTTCATTCTTGTCTTCTCAACCAGGCTGCTGAGAAGGTTTGGTGCTGTACCAGTAATGCCAACCAGTGACGTTTGGTGGATGGAGGATCTGGGGCACCAGAAATTACAGTACTGCAGTCAAATGATGTTCTGGACTCACCTTTGAGGCAAACTCTGAGTTTGAGACACTGTAAGAGTGTGCTGTGCTGTGCAGTGTCCCCTGGAGGGGAGCCCTGTTAGCCAGCTCCTGTGCAGCTGCCTCACTGGAGTTCAGTCTGTGACCTGGCTGTGAGCCATCCTTGCCTCAGCAGCTTTGGGCTGGCTTCGGCAGGTGGAAGGACCTTCCCCAAGGGAAAGGACACATTTCTAGATAGTGCACATGTTAAAGGCAGATATCTTGATGCTATGAACACCCAGCAGCTGGACTTGTGCTTCTCAAGTGTGACCCCCAGGACCGGTCTGTCCGCACTTAGTGCACCGAGATGTTTAAGAAGTCCAGCCCTTTATTTTGATGCTTATCTGACTGCCAGTCTCATTTAAACACCTGGTCTCAAGAAGTGAATGCTGAAATTGCTCTTTCAACAAGTTCCTCTTGTATGACTGTTTTGGTGTAGCTGTCAGACTGTGTTTTATAAGAGACCTAGCTCGTAGCTGCTGGGCAGAGGTGAGAACAAAGCTGTTCTCCTGTGGATCTGTCTTTTAGAAGTGCGATCTTCAGTGCCTAAGAGAGAAGTTCTGTTTTAAAAATTGCCTTGACATGAGGCTCACATAATGGGTTTTGCCCTGTACAGATTCTCCTAGAGACCAGACTCTCTGAGTTCAGGTCCTGCCTCTCCCTTTTTATGGGAATACTAGTAAGGTTTCTCTCCTCAACTAGCCATCTATTTCTATGAAACTTTTGCAAATTTGGTATCTTTGAGCCCTCTTTTCTTCTGTCAAGACTGACAAATAGATATCAGGAGTAAAGAGAAACTGTTGACTAGCAGACAGGCACAGGTAGAGCATCATCACATAAACTGAAAATACAGTTCTGTTTCTGCCCACTTATGGCTGTTTCAGAAGGCCATGATGCTCCTCAGATTGTGTGTATAAGATACCACAATGTTTCACTTTACTCTTTCTAACTGCCCACCTATCCTAAGGGAGGGGGTGAGTGATTTTTGCTTCTTCTTGAAGTAAGACTCTTAGTTGTCACTGACAGTATCCCACCTACAGGAATACCCAGTTACTGATGAGCCTGGTCTTTGAATTCAAAGCTGTTTGTTCCCACCTCTTCCAGAGTAGATTGTCCCCACAATTTGTAAACTCTTTGGAAGTCCTTTTGGATGCTTTTTTACAGTTACGGAGCAAATAAAGGAGGGTTCCTAGTGCAGACAGCAGGGAAATAAGGTTAGAGCCAAAGGCTGGCCTGCTCCCTCTGGATATGTTGGTGTGATAATGGGGAGCAGGGTAGCTGATGACCAACACAGGACAGTGCTAGAAAGCCATCCTGATGGCCACCGCTCCTACCAGGGGTCTGCTGCTGGCTTCTTACAGTGACATCACGGCGCCAAGAGCCTGGGCCAGGGGCAGTCATGGAGCCAAAGTAAATATTTAAGCAAAGGCTGATGAGCACAGACTGCCTCTAACATCCAGATTTCTTGGAAATTTGAGTGCTAAGAACTTGAGCTTTTTTAATTTCTGCTATAAGAACAAAGTCAACTGCTAAGATGACCTCCTTCTTCCCTCCATTTTTCCCCCATCCCTCCTCTTCCACCTTTTTTTGTTTCCCTAGGTCCCAAATCACCATTATTAATCACTTACAAGGGCTAAAAATAAAGGAGAGAGATGGAAACAAGTATTCTACTTCTCATATCCAGATGGTTTGGGATGGAGCACAAGGTGAGCAGTGGGCTTCGTGTCCTCACTCCTGGCAAAAACAGTGCAGAGAGATGTGCCAGTCATGCTGACAAAGGAGAGGGTGGTGTTGCTGAATCTCAGGAGGATAGCTTGAGAGCCTGGCTGTTGTTTCTCTAGGTCTCTCTTCCTTTTGGTTCCCCAAACAGGTTGCAATGCTTGAGAACAAGAGCAGGCCTGGCTCCTGCTTCCCAGTCAGCTGAAATGCCACAGGATGTGGCTTCTCTGTTTTCCCTCTCTAGTCCTCCAGGAACAAGACCTTCATATTGCAAATACAGCCACTTCAGAGAGGAGGCACGAGCAGATTTCCTCACACCTGCCTCGCTTGCATTGTATCCCTTTGACCAAGCAGTACACCAAGTCCTTTCCACAGCTTCTTGCTAAAGTTAACTACCATAGATTTAGCTATCACCTGACTTCTTTTGATTTCAAAATATTCACAGACTAAGACATACCTTTTAGTTCAAAAACAAGGAGTCCTGACATTTTATACTAAGTGGACTCATGGTCATATTTCAGCCTGCTATTTTTAGAGGCTTGGAAATAAGCATTTGTTTTTTCTCAAAGCCAAGCTGCTTAATAACCTGTTACAGCCTACACCTACTAGTGCTGCCAGACACAGAGCTATTGCCCCTTTATAGATGTCTTTTTCCCTGGCATGCCTTCTTGAGGTTGATTTTTTCAGTCTTGGCAGATAAAGTGCAAGCTCTTTGTTTGTGATTAGCCACTTTAAACTTTCCACTTTGGCTTGTTATTGCCCAATTGCTAAGAATCCTTCATTCATGTTATGTTTTCCCTTTATTTTCCATTTGGTTTTGGGTAGTTCCTGAGTTATGGTGTCTTCACACAATAATAACAGGTCAGCACGGCTTCTCTCATGTCAGACTGTGTAGAGCAAAACTATATTGCCCCTTGTGCCCACTCATATGAGCTGGCAGTGCATCCTTAAAGTCCTTTAGAGCATAAAAGAACAAAAGCTAGATTGTGATTGTAATGAGAGGAAGCTTTTGCCTGCCTCTCTGATGGAACTAGTGTGTAGCTGTTAAGTAGTGTGCTTTACTGGTGGACTTGAAAGAATTTTGGAGGAAAGCAAGATTAATTCCCACCCTTTTATAGGTGGAAAAACCAAAGCACATGGAAAAGTTATTTAGTAGATGAGCTGCTGAACTGAGAATACAACCAGGATACAAGTCTCCAGCCTCTCAGACCACGTCCTACTCATCAGGCGATGCTGCCTCTAGTTTCATTCCCTCCCTATCCAGATCTGCCTGCTGGTGTCAGGTCTCCCATTACATGACCATTATGTGGGCTAGCAGGACCTCCCTGGCATTTCCCAGAACAGCCCTCCGGCAAGGCACACTGGGAGGTCTCACTGGTTTGGGCACTGGCCCAAACTTGCTTCCTGTCCAGGCTGGGTACAAATCCACAATTAGACACGTGTGTGATTCCAGGGCGGCACTGGAGGCTGTCCTGCTGCGGCCATGCTGCTGTTGGACGGGGTTTGAAGACCAGCTGTGGAGGAAGGGGGAGGAAACCTAGAGTACAGACAATGAACAGCTTTTGGAGATGTGAAGCCTGAAGACAGAGGGGAAGAGTGTGTGCCATGCCTGGGTGGACATCCTCTCACCTCAGGAACACACAGAGCAACACCAGCCCTTTGGGACATGACAGAGCCCTTCCTAACCCTGTGGCGTCTCCCTCTCCTGTGTGGAGAGGGTTTATGCACAAGGATGATTCAGAATGCCAAAGAGCTGTGCCTTGTCAAGGTTATTGCCTTCCTGTCAGTCAGTGTTGACATCTGCTATTTTTTTTCCAAGGCTTACATAACAAATGGGGAGAAAAAGCAGAAACTATAGAAAGGATTGGAATCTCTTTTCAAAGTTATAGAAGTGATGAGGGATCAGAACTTGGTAATATAAGTAGAAATCTGTCTGAAGGGGAAAGAAGGCTTAACTGCTCAGAGGGGGGAGCATGATTCAAGAGGCTGCATGAAAAGTCATGGAATTACTTGCAGGGGTTAAAAGATCCATCATAGCAAAGAAATGCTGGGGAGATCTGTGAGGCATGGTGGATCCTAGGTGAGGCATTGCAAATCTCACTCTCTCACAGAGTCCTGGACCCATCAGATAAGAGGAGTCTCAAGAGCTGGAGGGGGAAAAAACAGCACCAGGTCACTTCTGGCAAGTCCTAGGTCACTTGGGAGAGAAAGGAGGCCCTCTGCTTATGGGTTGGGTCCCTATGTGTGGCCATTCTGGGGTGCTTACAGAAAAGAAAGGTGTGTTGGACTTCCAGATCATTCCTGGAAATGGAGGAGAGAAATTATAGGAAGGTTGGGGAGTCTTGGTTTTTTCTCACCCCTCCCTTTCGTCCTTTGAATCTCCACTGTCCTCTAAATGAAAGAGTTTCTGAAACCACTGAAAACTCCTCTTTTGCTTACAGTTTTTAAGAGGTTGTATTAGTTGTTGATGCTGCCCTCTTTAAAAATGTTTGAGGGTTGTTTTTTTTTTAGTGATGTCTGATATTACAGAAGTCAGGTAGTTCAACAGCCTTATCTTCTTTTTTTTTTTTTCCCTTGGTGAATATTTGAATATTTTCAGCCTGGGCAAGAGAGAGAAGCTGGTCAGTTTGTATTTCTGTTCATCTGCACTAGTTTACCTCTCTATACTACTGGACATCCTAGAAAACTAATGTAATTCTTTCATAAAGAAGTGTTAAGATTAAGGTAAACAAAGGAGAAAGGGGACCTCAAGAGGTCAGCTGCCTCACGCCCCAGCCTCATGACAGAACTGACTGTGTACACTAAATCTGAGAGGGGGTTTGTTTTACCTGACCTCCTAAAACCTCTGGCAAGGCTGACTCCTCAGACTCCTTTAGTCTCTATTCCTGCTACCCATATCATTGTAAATTTTTTCCTCATGGCTAACCTGGACCTCCCTCTTGCTGTGATTTGATCCCTGTACTTGTGCTGTTTACCAAGGGCATGGAAGGTAGGTTATTCCTTTTCTCTTTTCAGAAGCTAATACTGTTCCCACCTCTCCTCTCAAACCTTCTTCCTTTAGCCTGCTAATCTGGATGAATACTGCAGCTACTGATGCAGTTTAATGATGAATATCACAGTTATTCTGTAATATTTTCATCCAGACCATATTTTTCCTAGTTTGATTTTTGCCAAGGTCACATGAAACAGTGTTAAAACCCTCAGCAGAGTCAGCATATGTGGTTCCTTGTGCTTGCCTTGTCTCTCTACAAGGTCTTTGTCATAAAAAGTAATTGCAACATGCTTCTTTGGACCTGTTTGTGACAGATGTGTGCTGGATGGTACCTGCCTCTCAATTACCAGGTAGGTGCTCCCAAGTGGTTTCTTAGTTCTGTTTTTTCTTGGAATTGAAGTTAAATGAAGCAAGTCATAACTCTGACTCCTCCCTTTCCCCCCTTTTAAAGATAGACACTGTCTTTACCACTCTTCTGTAAATTACAGAACCACAGAATCATCCAGGTTGGAAAGGACCTTGAAGATCATCCAGTCCAACCATGAACCTCACACTGACAGTTCCCAACTCCACCAGATTCCTAAGCGCTATGTTGACCCTTCTCTTAAACACCTCCAGGAAATGTGCTAGTCCTGCACTAGTTGTCCCTGATATTGCTGATGTTAATTCTGTTGACTGCTGGATACACAGTCATCTTTTAATAGGCACTGAAGCAAAAAATTAATTAAATGCTGCCTGTTTGGTGATGTCTAATAAAGAGCTTTCACGGCCTCTTAATAGATCTGTTCCTCAACTTGTTTTCATTTTACTAATATTGTACCAGTGCAATTATCATCTTTTTTCTCTGTGCTAGTTGTATTTTACTTTTTCCCATGGCCTCTCTTATTTTCATCTCTATACATCTGTACTATTGTTGATTGTAATTTTTATCTCTTTTCCCACAATCTACATGCTTCCTCTCTATGGGGGAGGTTGTTGAAGAACCTCATGATTTAGTCTCTTTCTCCCTGACACTTCTATGTTAGAACAGTTTATGTCTTAGGTATGTTTTTTTAAGGACTGGAGACTTCTATGAACTTCTTTCCCATGGGATCTGAATTCTATTCATTTAATTTCATGTTCTTTACAATGCTTATTTTGCTGTTCTCACTCTTTCCTAAGACTCTGAGACTTTCTTGTTTGCTCCTTCTCGACCAGCTCCCTTTCCTGCTTTGCTCTTTCCATGTGTTTCAGTGCTGTCAGCATCAAGCAGGGAGGACTTCAATCTTCTGTGTGATTTCTCAGAATTTTGCATCTGCAGCATTTCTCCTTGCATATGGCTAAAAACCTGCAGAGCAGCCTGTGCTCTGTGGTGTTCCTGCCTCTGTAGTCACTTACCTCCCCTAGCAATGACAGGTAACAGTTGTCATGTTTCAGTTTGGCTAGAGCTCCATCATTTGGTTTCTAAACTGTTTTCCTATGGCCTGAATTTAGCCCAGCCACCTCTGCACTCTCTGTCAGATGCTATTTCAATTTAGGACCCACACTGAGGAGTTTAAACACTTGTTTTACAGAATAGCTCAGGGAAGATGGCAGCAAGGAAAACTCAGAAATGCTGGATGTGTGATGTGGCAGAGGGTGCTGGAAGTCACTATACCAAAGCTAACTTCAAAGGTGGCCTGTTTCTGAAACAAAGCCAGTAAACTGAAGATAAAGCTGATAGAAGTTTCTTGTAAAGGCCCCATTTTCTTCTGAAGAGGACCAAGACCTTAACTCTGGCATGTCCTCCTCTTCAGCAAAGGACCGCAGTGGCTGAAACAACTGTCTGATCTCATAGAAGACCAAGAAGTAATGAAACCTTAACCCTTCTCTTTCCTAAGCAGAACATCATGTTTTCTCTATTATAATTGGATTGATGCCATGCTGGTACTTCATTAGTACAACTATTAGCCTTGCATAAATTCTTCTGCATAAGTTCTAAAGTCCTGAACCATCACATTCCTGTGCTTGTGTGTGCCTGCTGTATCATTCTGTCAAAAATCATGTCTATCAGGTATTTGTGTTTTGCAAATATTGTATGTTTTATGCATACACTTAGTGTTAGAGAAAGACAGGTGAAAGGAAACTGTAGAGTCCAGAATATGCCAAGTATCTGATCACAGAACTATAAGATCATTTGTGTCAGAAGGGACCTTTAAAGGTCATCAGTCCAACCCCCCTGCAGTGAGCAGGGACATCTTCAACTGAATCAGGTTGCTCAGAGCCCCGTCCAACCTGACCTTGAATGTGTCCAGGGATGGGGCATCTACCACCTCTCTGGGAAACCCGTTCCAACATTTCACCAACCCAAGCATAAAAAATGTCTTCCTTATATCTAGTCTGAATCTACCTTCTTTTTGTTTACAAGCATTACCCCTTGTCCTATTGCAACAGGTCCTACTAAAAGGTTTGTCCCCATCTTTCTTATAAGCCCCCTTTAAGTATCGAAAGGCTGCTGTAAGGTGTCCCCGGAGCCTTCTCCTCTCCAGGCTGAACAACCCCAACTCTCTCAGCCTTTCCTCATAGGAGAAGGGTTCCAGCCCTCTGATCATCTTTGTG
Organism: Athene noctua; assembly: GCF_965140245.1. Taxonomy (NCBI): domain Eukaryota; kingdom Metazoa; phylum Chordata; class Aves; order Strigiformes; family Strigidae; genus Athene; species Athene noctua. Next base: position 20,557,026 of record NC_134050.1, read on the forward strand.
GCCTCCTCTGGACCCACTCCAACAGATCCATGTCTTTTCCAGGGACTCCAGAGCTGGACACAGCACTGCAGGGGGGTGCTCATGCAGAGGGGCAGAATCCCTCCCTTGACCTGCTGGCCACGCTGCTTCCAATGCAGCCCAAGACACGGTTGGCTTTCTGGGCTGAGAGTGCACCTTGGAAACCTATGTCCAGTTTTTCATCCACCAGTACCCCCAAGTCCTTCCCTTCAGGGCTGCTCTCAATGCCTTCACCCCCCCAGCCTATATTGATAGCAGGAGTTGTCCCGACCCAGGTGCAGGACATTGCACTTGGCCTTGTTGAACCCCACAAGGTTCACACGGGCCCACTTCTTGAGCTTGTCCAGGTCCCTCTGGATGGTGTCCCCTCCCTCAGACATGTCAACCGCACCACTCAGCCTGGTGTCATCTGCAAATGTGCTGAGGGTGCACTTGATCCCACTGTTTGTGTTGTTGATGAAGGTATTAAACAGCAGTTCCAGCAGTTCCCAGTATGGAAACCTTGAGGGACACCACTCATCACTGATCTCCATCCAGACTTTGAGCCATTCACCACTACTCCCTGGATGTGCCCACCCAACCAATTCCTCCTCCACCAAACAGTCCATCCATCAAACCCATATCTCTCCAATTTAGAGAGAAGGTTGTGTGGTGATTGTGTCAAAGGTCTTGCAGATAGGTGACATCCATAGCTCTGCCCTTGTCCACTGATGTAGTGTTGTGGTTTGAGCTCAGAGGGCAACTGAGCACCATGTACCTGCTCACACCCACAGAGCTGGGAAGGAGAAAATAAACCAAAGGGCTTGAGAACTGCGATAAGGACAGAGAGGGGTGACTCATCCATGATGGTCATGGGCAAAAGACAGACTTGTTAGGGGAAGAAAAAATGAACATAACTTTAATTTAGGCATTAACAACAACAACACTTAACAGACAGAGTAGGACAGTGAAAAGCATTACCACATCTTAAAAACACCTTCCCCCACTCTCCCTTCCTTCTGGGCTCAGTTCTACTCCCAATCCCTCTGCCTTCACCCCCACAGCGGTGCAGGGGGCAGGGTATGGGGCATGCAGCCAGTCCAGCTGCTGCTTTCTCCTCAGGAGGGGGGCACTCGCATTCTTCTGCTCCAGCGTGGTTCCCCTCTCACGGGAGATAGCCCCCCACAAACTTTCTCCAATGTGAGTCCTGCCCACGGGATGCAGCTCTCCCAAAGCCACTCCAGCATGGGTCACCCTGGCATGTTGCAGTGTTCCCGGCACCAAACTACAACAGTGGGGCTTCTCTGTCCCTCAGAGTCCCAGCCTTCTTCGGGTGCAGCCACTTGCTCCAGCGCAGGGTCCTCCCTAGGCCGCAGGTTGGCCTCTGCTCCCCTGGTGATCTCCATGGGTGGGAGGGGGGGATGGCCCTTCCATCTCACCATGGGATGTGGGGGGGCTCTGCACTGGCACACCTCCCCCCACTTCCTTCTCCTTTCTTCCATGACCTCGGTGTTCACACAGTTTTCTTCCTCACAACTCCACCTCCGCTTCCTGGATTCCTCTTCTTAAATACGTTATCACAGAGGCACAGTCACCATTTCTAAGTGCCTTGGCCTTGGCCAGAGTTGGGTCCCATTTGGAGCTGGGGGAGCTTCAAGAGGCTTCTCACAGGGGCCACCACTGTAGCCCCCTCTCCCATGACCAAAAACCCCACCACACAAACCCAGCACATGGTCACTCCATTGTAGAAGGCCACTAGGTTGGTCAGGCAAGACTTGTCCTTAGTGAAGCCAGGGTGGCTGTCTCAAATCACGTCCCTGTCCAACATGTGCCTTAATGCAGCTTCTAGGAGGATCTGTTCCATGAGCCTCCCAGGCACAGAGGTGAGGCTGACAGGTTGGTGGTTCTCAGGATCCTCCTTTCTCCCCTTTTTAGAAACGGGTGCAATGTTTCCCTTTTCCCAGTCACTGGGGACTTCACCTGACTGCTACGACTTTTCAAATATCACAGAGAGTGGCTTGGCAACTACATTAGCCAATTCCCTCAGGACTCTGGAACACACCTCATCAGGTCCCACGGTCATATGTATGTTCAGGTCCTCAGGCGGTCTCGAACCTGATCTGTTCTTACAGGGGGAGGGACTTTGCTCCCCAGTCCCTGCCTTGAGGTCCATCCACTCGAGAGGTGTGGGAACAGAGGTTGACAGTGAAGAGCACGGCAAAAAAGTTGTTGAGTACCTCAGCCTTCTCCTTGTCCGTTGTTACCAGCTGGCCAGTTGTGTTCATCAGGGGGGTAACACTTTCTTTGCCCTTCCTTTTCTGGCTGATGTACCTATAGAAGCCATTCTTACTATTCTTTGCATCCCTTGCCAAGTTCAGCTCCGGCCGCACCTTGGCCTTCCTGAACCCATCCTTACACAACCAGGTAACGTCCCTACACTCTTCCCAGGATACCTGTCCCTGCTTCCACTGCCTGTGTATTTCCTTCTTGCCCTTTAGTTTGACCAGCAGGTCTTGACTCATCCATGCTGGTCTCATACTGTCCCTCCTGATTTCTTACACCTGGGGATCAAGAGTTCTTGCACTCTATGGAAAGCGTGCTTAAAGATCTGCCAGCTCTGTTCTGCTCCCTTGTCCCTGAGGGCAATTTCCCAGGGGGTCCTATTGACTAACTCCTTGAACAGCTGGAATTTTGCTTTCCTAAAATTCAGGGTCCTGGCTTTACTCTTTGCCTGACCCATATCCCTCAGGACTGTGACCCCCACCAGTGGGTGACCACAGCAGCCCAGGCCGCCTCCAGTCCTGACACTGCCAATTAGCTCACTTGTGTTGGTGAGTAACAGGTCCAGCAATGCAGCCCCTCTGGGAGGGCTGTCTGTTACCTGCCTTCAGAAGTTATTTATCCTCAATGCACTCCAGGAGTCTCTGGATTGCCTACAGCTCACTGTGCTGCTTTTCCAGCACACGTCGGGGTGGTTGAAGTCCCCCAGCTGAATGAGAGCCCTGAGCAAGACTTTCAGCTTCTCTTCTGGACACTAGAGGTTTGTAAGGTGCCAACTGTGTAAAGAACTGAATGGATGCTAGGAGCAGAAAATCCAGCCCAAAAACCAGTTTGTAAGAAATAATGGTAGAGAATCTCACAGAAACAGTGTTGTCATGTTTGCTTATCACTGTGGATACACTCTGACCCGATCAGTCCCCCTTAAGCTGTTTGCAAAACAAATTCAACAGACATCTGCTGGCACATGGGAGTTTGAAACTGCAATTGACTCTAAAGTGAGAACAGGTTTTGTAGTTCTGTATGGACAAAAGCTTGTTCATTTTATAGTTAATCTTGGACTCCCTGCAAAAGAAAATGTACCCACTTTAAATAGTATTGACAGACCAACAGGACCTCAGGTCTTGCTTTCACTAGACCCCTAACTTATTGTGAATTATGACTCTTCCAGGAACAGCAGCCATCCTTATTATAGCTAGAGAGTGCCCATTGTAGCGAGTCCGTTATCACTGACCAGAGTTCCCATGAGCTGCTGAAATAGTTCTAATTTTCTTCAGAGAGCCATTGCTGGCAGGCCGATGTGCTTTGTCCAACAGAGAGAAAATACAAATTATTTTAAAATTACAAATCGTGAAACCTAAATTAATGATGAAAAATACTTGTTTTCCACAATGAAAGCTGCTACAAAAGCTTTGGAAAGCAGCAGAGGTGCGAGCTGGGCTGGGGGAAGCTGCCGTCTCCCCAGGGATGCTCACCAATGCTGCCATCTACAGGTGCTGAGTCCCGGGCCCGGACCTTCAGGCAGCTGCTCACCACCACAGAAATAACATCATCTGTCTGTACAGGCAGTTTCAGCCATCAGATTTGCTACATAACAAACTCGGTATAGGCATATTTGTATATTCTTCAATATTACAAAGCGCTGACCGCATGCTGTCCAAGAGAATGTTAAATGCAATGGATTTGTGTGTGTATTGATGTCTAGTGATTCATACATCTTGTAGAAAACTTTATCAGGACTCTGTCGGTTTTTTTCCCCCAGTTACACCTGTCTGCAACTTTTCCCCACAGGTCACCTTCCTTTTTTTCCTCCCTTAACTTCCTTATACTTTCTCTGGCAGCCAACAGGAGCAAGCTGTGTAATCCCAGCAAGAACCACTCCCAGTGGTGCCAGCGAGCAGGCGGCAGGTAGAGTTCACGTAACAGATTGCGTTCAGGATCAGTTTCGACATCCACTGTTTTAATATGTAAATAGTCACGGCACTGAGCCATATCACGGGGCCTTTCCCACTGTGTACAAGAAACATTCCCGTCTTGCCAGGACAGAGCAAGTCTTGCCTGGCATCTTAACCACCTACAAAAAATTAGTCAGATGGTAACTTGTCAAGCATGGCTTCACCCCTGCTTACAACATTCTTTATCTTGAGCAGTTTTCAAAGGTAAGAGAAACTTATTTTTTAATGCTGAAAATGTCAAATTACCTCTGTCTGTGACCTTGTCTGCAATCTACTTAAGGGAGCAGCTTACCACCAGGTTGTTCTGATAATATTTCTTCATCTTCCAGCCCTACAGTACTTCACTTGGTGATGCTTTCAATGGTGAAAGTGAGCTTTGTCATTTAAGGTATGAATGAATACGACAGGTATGTACTAGTGCTAACAGATCACAGCAGTTTACAATGTTTCTTCAGTACACCCAAGTGCTCACTGGAATGAGGATGGTAATGTGGAGTATGGTAATCATACTACAAAGCTTGCACACTCCATGGCCTGCCACCCAGATTGTAACAGGTTACTATTATTTCACGTGTCAACCACAGTTGGTTGGGATGTAAAGTGAGGCAGGATTTGGCTGATATACGAATAAATGTTGTGAGTTTTCTACCTTCAGATGAACCTTTTCTGCCTCTACTCAGTACCCAGACACCCGTACAGTGCAGAGATGCCTGGAGCAGTGTAGGGGCATGTAAAGGTGCTACCTTAAATCACATCATTTCTCCATGGCCCATACAGCCTCTGTTCTTGCATCCTCACTATCTCAAGGGCAGGTCTGTCTGATTAATATCGCATTAGGAGGAGGCTTCTCCTGTTACCCTTTTTCTTGATGTTTAGGTCCCTGCAAGCTATAGAGAAAGGGGAGTGCCTTGCTTTACAAACAGGCCTGTTTTGTTGATTATGCAGATGCAGCTGAGGTTAGACAGACAATGACCTCATAGTCAGGGGAAAGGAGAAGGAGGAGGCAGAACATATTTTCTTGTTGCGTACAAGAATTTTAATTTCTATATAAGAAATTTTTCATTTTAATTTCTATATAAGAAAAGTATTTCACAACAACCTTCTCTCTAAATTGGAGAGATATGGGTTTGATGGATGGACTGTTTGGTGGAGGAGGAATTGGTTGGGTGGGCACATCCAGGGAGTAGTGGTGAATGGCTCAAAGTCTGGATGGAGATCAGTGATGAGTGGTGTCCCTCAAGGTTTCCATACTGGGAACTGCTGGAACCTTCATCAACAACACAAGCAGTGGGATCAAGCGCACCCTCAGCACATTTGCAGATGACACCAGGCTGAGTGGTGCGGTTGACGTGTCTGAGGGAGGGGACACCATCCAGAGGGACCTGGACAAGCTCAAGAAGTGCGCCCGTGTGAACCTTGTGGGGTTCAACAAGGCCAAGTGCAATGTCCTGCACCTGGGTCGGGACAACTCCTGCTATCAATATAGGCTGGGGGGGTGAAGGCATTGAGAGCAGCCCTGAAGGGAAGGACTTGGGGGTACTGGTGGATGAAAAACTGGACATAGGTTTCCAAGGTACACTCTCAGCCCAGAAAGCCAACCGTGTCTTGGGCTGCATTGGAAGCAGCGTGGCCAGCAGGTCAAGGGAGGGATTCTGCCCCTCTGCATGAGCACCCCCCCGCAGTGCTGTGTCCAGCTCTGGAGTCCCTGGAAAAGACATGGATCTGTTGGAGTGGGTCCAGAGGAGGCCACAAAGATGATCAGAGGGCTGGAACCCTTCTCCTATGAGGAAAGGCTGAGAGAGTTGGGGTTGTTCAGCCTGGAGAAGAGAAGGCTCCAGGGACACCTTACAGCAGCCTTTCGATACTTAAAGGGGGCTTATAAGAAAGATGGGGACAAACCTTTTAGTAGGACCTGTTGCAATAGGACAAGGGGTAATGCTTGTAAACAAAAAGAAGGTAGATTCAGACTAGATATAAGGAAGACATTTTTTATGCTTGGGTTGGTGAAATGTTGGAACGGGTTTCCCAGAGAGGTGGTAGATGCCCCATCCCTGGACACATTCAAGGTCAGGTTGGACGGGGCTCTGAGCAACCTGATTCAGTTGAAGATGTCCCTGCTCACTGCAGGGGGGTTGGACTAGATGAACTTTAAAGGTCCCTTCCAACCCAAATTATTCTATGATTCACTTAGGTATTTTTTCAGTGGTATTTCAATTCTTATCTCTGTGCTGAATTCTTTAGTTTTTGCTGTTGCTTAACATTGCCACAGAAATGCTGGCCTTGCTTGTAATAAAAGATGGTTGTTCACAAGGAACATAGGGTGAAGGAGGTCTGAGGAGAGGACTCCTCTGAGACACTGGAAATGTTAATCTTCTCCTTCCTCTGCAACTAAATTTCCATGTCCCTTCAGAATATTTCCTCTCTTTGATACGGAACTTTGATGACTAATAAGTACACATAACGTGCAGCTCCAGTGCCAGGAGTAGTTAATTTTACAAGCAGCTTTGCAAAGGTAGCTCTTAGGGAGGTTTTAAAGAAAATCTCTTGCTCATACAATGCAGGGAAATGCGATGACTGCTGTTCTGGTAGCTGTAGCAGGGAGTGTAGTTGTAACTAGAAAAGCATTCAGAATCCAAGAACCACCACCAAAAAAACCCCCACTGAACTATTTTTATGTTTTCAGAACTTTTTATGGTGATGTTTCTCAAGCAGTGTCAGCCCCTCTGTTCCTGAGGTTTCTAGCCAGCAGGAGGCTTTAGAAACAGGCTTTTTACCCTCACCAGCTCATTAACACAGAACACCCTTAAATGTTGTTTCAAATGATAACAGCAGGACGTTTTTCACCCTTTTATTAATATTAGTTTTCTTCTTGTGATCCTGTGTGAACTCTCTCTATCCTTAAACTCACTCTGACAGAAACTCTCAGTCCTGCAGCACTCCGATCCAGTTTGCAATGTCTCCAGATTTCCCTGTATTTGAGTTTTTGGCATGTGTGACCTATTTGTCCTTGTTGGAGCAGAAGCTCTTGGCAGATGAGCCCTGGATATTGCAGAAAATCTCAAGCAAATGCTGAAGGATTGCCATTCTCTGCCTTTTTCCTTCTGTAGTCCCACCTAGATTACTTGCAGCACCTCTATCGCTTAAAATATGCCATAACTATTTGACAAACCCCTTTATTTTTGCAAGCTCCCTGCCCTAACCAGCGTCACTGAGGTCGTGACAGAGGAAATGGCTGCAGTGGAAATGCTGGGGTTGCAATTCCAGGTGTGGAGCCCTGTTTACACAGGAAAGTTTTCCAGTTTATATATAATGTAATGTAATGTAATATAATATAATACAATACAATGCATAATGTTCTCCAGTTATACCTACAATGCACCTGTGCTCTTTCGCATGGCTGCCTAGGCTCTGGAACAGTCACTTCCTTTGGTATTTAACCTTAACCTTTCCCTGAGCATCCTAAGCCTTCCTATCTTTTTCAGCCCTGAAAGCTTTCCCAATAAGCGTATGGAGTCCTGTATAGAAAATCTAAACACACTCAAGTTCAGCTTACTTTTCATTGTTACTTTTAGGAGTGTCTTAAATGCAGCATACAAACCACAGGCTGAAAGATCACTGATTTTAATCTACACTGAAAAAGTCACTCCTTTTTGTGTCTGCACGGCAGATTGTGCTGGTTTAACTGTTCAGTTCATGTTAAAGTTTATCTGTGGAAGGGGGGAGAAAGAAGAGGAAGAAAACTGCTGTGTAGACAAAGTTGGGTTGATGAGAAATTTTGGGGAATAATGACTTTGAACAAAATCTGCTATTATCTTTGTACAATGCCAGGGAAACTGCATGATATAAACAAAAGTATTATTTGTCTTACTGTCACCTTCTCTATGGAAAAGGAGCAGTGATGGTAACACTTTCCCACTGTTTCAGGCAGTTTAATGAGTGGTTTAGTTTTAAACATTAAGTATTATTTAGCACTTAAGAAGCCACTTTTTTCAAAGCAGTGCCTAAGAGCTCCATGACACCTCAAGCTTCTCAGCTTCTCAGCTTCTCAGCTTGGGCTGAGAAAGATGTTCTGAATGGGCAAGAAAGATAAAGAGTGAAAATACCACCTGAATGGGACAAATACAAGCACTTGATATTGGAGGAGAAACCAAGTGGTATCTGTAGAGTCTGTGATGGATGGACCTGGAGACTAAACCCGGGTTTTCTGAAGCTTGTCCTGGTGAGTTATTGACCAAACCTACCCATTGCTAAGATTACTTCAGATTTCTCCTCAGGAGGTTTACTCTTAATTATGGCTGTTATATATATATGTTTTCTTTAGTGTGTCTATTTTTTGGAGGAGATGAAGGAACCTACGTCCAGATGATGCTTTCTTCTATAATTTCTGACTCCTTCTAGACTACTTGTAAACATTTTCTCTGTGATACAGGGTGAGAAAGAATAGAGGTCCCTACATATATTTAGTTTGAGACTGCTTCCTAGCTGAAAGCTGGGAGAGAAAGTCTGAAGAAGTGTATTTGAAACACGGAGAAAGGAAAATTATTTTGTCCTATGGCCTTAGAACTAGAGAAGGAAAACATTTTGCGCTTTACCTGCCCTTTGCAAAACACCAAAGAACATCCTCAGTTTATCCGGATCTAGTGGCTTCCTCCTGACCTAAACAGTGCTGCCCCAGAGGAATAAAGATGCATGTCTTTGTACTGATATTCATCATAATATAAACCTGGGTGTCAGTAAATTCACTTTAGGGGCTTCTGCAGTTGTCATTAAATGTTAGCTCTACAGGAGCTCAGACAGCTCTGGCAGCTGGGAGAGAAGGATTCTGTAAACCGGAGTAGGAGGGAGAAATCCAGGAGGAGTAAACATGCAGAAAACATTTGGAGCATTTCAGTCAAGCCAAGTTTCCCAGCTGTGGTGGGATGGCTGGGTCATCCTGGAGGAGATCTTCAGGTGCTCAGATCCAGCTGGGCTCTTTGTTTTCCACCCTGTGTCTCTGCATGTGCCTCCTTTCTCCACCAGTGGTGGTGATGGCAGACTGCAAGAACTGGCCAGCTGACAGCTTGGCAGGGCAGTGCTGGGCTCCCAGCCTGCAGTTCTCACTTCCCTGCTTCCTACAGACAGGCCCCAAACTTGCTGCAGCTTCCTTCACACTATACACAGAAAGGATGAAAAGGAGGAAACTTGTTCCCCCTGCTCCTTTTATTGTAGGAGAAGCTGAGGAAATGCTAGACTGTGGCTTGCCCAGGATTACACAAGAGGTGAAATGGGGTATTGGCTCTGGTTTTGCAGTTCTGCTGGGGCACTGTGAGCATACAACAGTATGGAAAGGAATCCTGCTTTTTTCCACTGCGATGAAGGATAGGACTATGCTTTTGTAATCCTGATAATTTTGTTGTTTTTTTGTTGGTTTTTTTTTTTTTTTTTTTTTAAAAAAAACCTGTTTTTTACTTTCTTATAGAAATGAATGTATCAGGCATTTCAAGAATGTCACGGCTTAGCCTCCCTGGGTTTTGCTGGAGGAATTCTTGCAGGGCTGGAAAACAGGTGGAAGGCAGCTTTCTCAGCACATGGGTGAGAATTCTTTTCAGGGTTGCCTAACTTCAATTTCCTCCACATTCCCCTACAACATATTAACTGAGCTTAAGATGGCATCTTCTGGGTTGGAGGAATACTGCATTCCTGGCTGCTAGTAGATTTGCCATTGCATTAGACCATGATTAATGTCTTTTTAGCGGAGGTTATGGTCAAAGCCCCAAAAGTGCATTCTGGTAAGACTGTCTTCCCTAGTTGTCTGCCTCTCTCTCCTCATTTTGTTTTAGCTTTGATTCTATCATCCAATCTGCTAATTTCAATAGACCTAGTCAGGAAGGAAAGGGGCTGCCAGGCAAGAATACTTCACTCTGAAAATTAACTTTTATACCAGAGCTGTGCTATGGTGCAGAACAAAATTCATCATGGTATGAAACTCTGTGGTTTACACCTGTGTATAGTCATCCATTGCAGCAAGGTTGGCGTGTGGCTCTGATCGGTCACCAGTGGATCTACCTGGTCTCAATGTCTCTTCTTATGGTGGGTACTTTCCTTTGAAAAATGTTCTGTCTTGAAATCTCTCAGTCCAAATCCCTTTGTAGATCAATGTCATCTTTATCTCTTTCAGCCTCCTGTATAAAATACTACTTCTTTCTCCAGTGTGGCCACTACACGCTGCTATTTCTCCCTGTTGGTATCAAGTGCAGCCAATCCTAAATTGCCCATGCAGTTTGACAAGGTCAGAGAGGGACATAAACAAGAACACTTGGATGGAGCAGGGATAGCAGCAGCCATGTTACATCCCACTCCTGGGACCTTGTGCCCCAAGACACCAAGTGCTGGGAGCAGCTGCCAGCCAGAAGAAGTTGCTGTTCCCCTCCAGCAGCCTCAGGGGCAGGTCACCTGCCCCGTGTGTCCTGGCACTGGCTTTGCTGCTATGGGCAAGTCACCTCAGCAACTGGTCCTTGGTCCTGTCAGGGTGAAGGGGAGCATGGGGTAAGGAACCCAGTTGCCTTGGTGGGAAGAGGGACTCAGGTGGTGCCACTGATGCAACCGCAGGACAGCTTGGCTTTCCATGGAGGTACACAAAACAGTTTTGCATATGGGTGCTGCTCTTCTCCCAGGTGACAGGGGTTTGGGATATTGGTCTCCATGCACCGCCGTTCCCCACTGCCTGCTGCAAGTGCAATGGCTTCACGTGCCAATTCACAGAATCACAGAATCACCTCGGTTGGAAAAGCCCTTGAAGCTCCTCCAGTGCCACCATGAACCTCACCCTGACCGTTCCCAACTGCCCCAGATCCCTCAGCGCTGGCTCAGCCCGACTCTTCAACCCCCCCAGGGATCCCGGGGAATCCCCCCCTGCCCTGGGCAGCCCATTCCAACGCCCAACAGCCCCTTCTGCACAGAAATCCTTCCTCAGAGCCAGCCTGACCCTGCCCTGGGCAGCTTGAGGCCATTCCCTTGGGGCCTGGCGCTGGGGCCTTGGCTCCAGAGACTCATCCCCCCTCTCTGCACCCTCCTGTCAGGGAGTTTCCTTTCCTTTCTCTGACTTTAATTATCCCCAGTCACAGTGATGCCAGGACTACTGGGTAATTTCCACAATGCAGGAGGTTGGATCCATCAAAAGTAAAGTCCAATCACTGTCTTCCAACATAGAAATCTTTATTCCAGTTACTTGTCTGGTGTTGGGCAGGTTTTTTTAAACAGATCCAAATCAAAACCCTTATTCAGTTGGTATTCACACAACGTTTTGCCATTAATGATTTACAGCAGCCCAGATTTGGGCTCCAGTTTATTACAGACCTTCTATCAAGAAAGCCCACATCTAGTTTTCCCGTCTTCAAGAAAGCTGAGATTTTTCTAGGTTTTAAAAGCCACCTAAAATGGACGCTCTTTAAAATACATGTTGTTTATACATTAAAGCAGCAGAAAGATAGAGAAGAAAACTTTATTTTCCTTTGCAGGTCAACTTTAAGGTCAGCAGTATAAGCCTTTTGTAACTCCTTTAAATTTTAAACTGCTTTCTTAGCTAAGTTGAACACCACTGACTTTAAAACCAAACCAAACCGCTACACCTTTTCCCTTTCTGAGGTGAGGAAGACTGAGGGCAAGTCTGCAATGGAATAACCAACAGGACCGAAAACAATTCCTGAATATTTGATCCTGGTATTTGAGATGGGCAGGGGTCCACAGGGCAACCAAGAAGAAATCTCAGCTGTGGCTGTAACACCTACAGCAAGGCAAATATATTAGTACGTGGCAACTGGGAAACCTAGAACTCGCTCATCTCTGAAATAACGAAACTATTAAACTTAGCATCCATTTGTTAAGTACTTGCTTGTGATTTACAGCTCCTGCTCTGAGACTTGTGAAAATAGTTTAATGGGATGCCAGGCAGACCCTTGCTGTCTCCATCTCTATACAAAGCCATCTAGCAACTTTTTTTCCCTATTGTAGAGTTGGTGTCAGCACAAGGGAAAAATGGAGACTCGAAGGGAAATTCTGGATTTAGGCTGTTTTCTTCTATCCCTGCTAGGGAAGCGGGGCGGTATCTGGCGTTCAGGAGGTGCAGGATGTTTTGGTGGGAGCTGGGTGCTGCTCAGCCCTCCGTACCAAGGCCTCACCTCACGGAGCAGTTTCTGCCCCTCTCCGGGTGGGAATGTGTTTCTATGAGCAGGTGGCACGTTTATCCGAGGGAAAAGGCAACAAGAGCTTGTTGCTGAATGCACCTTTCTTTGAAAAGTAATGCTTTGTCGGAGAGTGGCTTTGTAAAACATTTGTTTTGGTGGGAGGAGGAAGGCAAAAGCGAACCTCCGTCTGCAAAGAAAACAACCACCCTTTTTCCTGGAGGCAGAAGGGGGGGGGCGTCCCCGCTCTTAACTTCGAAATCCACCCCAGAAAGTTGATTTCTGAACACGCAGCGAGCCATCTTCGACCTTCCTGGCTGCTCTCGGAGTAATTGCTCCAGAAGGAACGAGAAAAAGAAAAAAAAAAAAAAAAAGAACAAAACCCAACACAACAACAAACCACCAAACGTGAGATCCCCCCCGCCCCGGCCAGGTGCACCCACGCGTGGGGAACGCTGCGGCGGGACGGGGCGCCCGCGCCTCCTCCGGGGGGAGCGGAGGATCCCAGCCCCCTCCCTGGCGCGGCGTGAGGAGGAGGAGGAGGAGGAGGAGGAGGAGGAGGAGGAGGAGGGCCGGCTCCAGCGCCTCCCCCCTTCCCCGCCTCCCTCCTCGCCGAGCGCAGCGCCCCGAGCATGGAGCCTGCCTGAGACGCTCCGTGGGCTCCGGCAGCTGCTGCGGCGGCACAACATGGAGGCGGCGGCCCCGCCGCTCCCGCTGCTGCTGCTGCTGCGGCTCCTGGCCGCCTCGGTGCTGCGCTGCGGGCCGGGCCCGGCCGGGGGTAAGCTCTGCGGGGCGCCGCGGGGCCCGGGCCGCCGGGGAACCGAGCGCCGCTGCCCCTTTTGTTGTCGGACTTGAGGAAACTTTCCCCCGCGCTCCGGCGGGAGGGCGGCGGCGGCGGGAGCGCGGCGGGAGCGGGACCCCGCGGGGCGGGCGACACGGGCCGGACTCCCGCGGAGTGTGTGGGGGGAAGGACGCGCACATGGACGGGACGGGACGGGCGAGAGGAGGACGGGAGGCTGGATGCGTCGCCCCCCCTATGCCTCTCGCCCCTCTTCCCAGCAAAAGGGGGGGCGCAGGAAGAGGCGGCCTCTCCTCCCCCTTCCCTCGGGACATTCCCCCCCGGGGGGTGTGGAGCAGTTTTTCCCCGGGGGGTGGCTCAGGTAAACGCGTACAGTTGCAAAAAGGGAAACAAAAGTCGTCGTGCCCCGTCCCCCCCCCCGCCCCGTCCCCCCTCCCGCCCTTCCGCGGTCCCGGGCAGGGATTTCTCTGGGTTTGGAGAGGCGGGTGTCGGGTGTCGCTCATCAAACTCTTGGCAGGGCTGGGGAGGGGGTGGGGGGAAGGCGAGCGGCTCCCCCCCGCCCCGATCCACTTTGAGGCTGGAGTCGGGCGGCGGGGGCGGGGGGGAGGCGCTGCGGCGGGAGGAACCGGCCGGCCCGGCTGCAGGCGGCGGCGGGCGGGGGTCGGCCCGGCCCGGGGTGCGGGTCAGCGCTGGGCCCCTCGGCCACCCGCCCCCCGGCCCGGGCGCGGAGCCTGCCCTTCGCTTTCCCTTCGCAATACCGGGGTTCAAGTGGACGCGCTCACGGAGGCCGAGCTCTGCGGGCCGCGGCCGTGCGGGGCGGCTTTGGTCCCGGCTCAGGGGGGCCGGGCCGGGGAGTTTGGGGCTGCGCGTGTAAAACTGCAGGTTTGCTGGTGCCTCTGCGCTGGCCGAATCCCTCACCCCGGTGCCTCGGCGGGCGGAAGCCTCGTTGTTGCGATTTCTTGGCTAGTTTAGAAAACTCGGCGGCGTGGCCAAGGCTGTCAGAACATCACCTCAGGGCCTCTTTTATTAGGCCACCCACCTTTTGAAGCCACGTGTAATTATTAGAACTGTCATTTAGAGCAGGAGAACTGACCATTTTCTGTTGGCATCATCATTCCATATTTTTAGTTGGAGCTCTAGGTGTGTATTATATATTGCTTGTTCTGTCAGGACTGTGTGAAAAAGATGCCCTTTGCATCTCAGGAAGCACCTTCTCTGATCACATTGCCTCAGTCTTTTAAAAATGTTTCAGAAAACCTGAAGTGTGGCTTGTTCCTTTCCGAACATGTTTGTGTAAAGATGTTCATGTTCCTATTTGACGGGATGAAGCTGTGTAGGTTTAGTGCAGGAAAAATCAACTTAACGAGAAGCTTAAATGACAAGAGAACAGGCTGAGGGTTTCCTTACATTTACTTAACTGACTCTAATAGAGAGGAGTATTTTTAAAGAGGGATAACTGCATTTGGAACTCTTAGGAAGAGTTCACAACAAAACTAAGTTTTGTCACTTGGAGTTTGTTTTTGATTCATCTCATTTTAGAGACAGTGATTCTTTTAAGATAGCCTGTGTTCTGTATCAGTGGTCACCTTCCTTAACATGCACAAAACTCTTCTACAAATGTACTGGTTTTTAGTAATTAGCTAAAGGGTCTTGGTTATAAATCTTAATGACATTGCTTTTGTTCTGCCTACTTAGTAGGAAGGTATGTGATTCTTTTGTTTAGTTGGTCTGGACGGTACTTTTAAGGGCAGCTCATCTGTCCTTTTAAAAGGAGCATGGATGTACTATGAGAGGCTTTCCACGTTTTCAGTTCCATCCCTGAGAACCCCCACCCTGTAAGCAGACACCTGACTTTAAGGGACTTTTATCTCTGAAAAGTATTTTGATGTGCTTATTTTACAAATATGTGAATAGATCTCTGCAGGATTGGAGATGTGCTGGAACTTGGGCAGTGTTAAAGCTTCTGCGAAGTTTGTCAAGTTGTAATAGATCCTGAATACTTTGGCTGTGAAATATTTTGCTGTGGAGCTAAGTCCTTGCTCTGTACGTGGAATGTTTTTATTTATGTGGCTTGAAGTAATGATAAACCTGTTTCAGATATGGGTTATACTTGACTCTCTTTTAACTGAGATAAGACAAAATGATCGTTGCATTTGGTGCTTCATTGAAGGGAGTGATCTTTTGCCTGTGCAGAGTATTCAAGAACAAGATGTTTATGACAATGGCATTTTTTTGTCTGAAAATATTGTAAGTTCAGAACGTTTCATACCGCACAGAGGTGTTTTATGTGGGGCTCTTAAAATCTGGAAGTAGTTAATTCCTGTTTAAGAATTATCTCTTATTTTTACTTAAACTCACAAAAGCTAGTTAGCTTGTTGCTTGGCGTGTGCTAGAATATTTCCGAAAACTATCAGACTGTTACCTTAGTTTTCTTTAGTGGAACGACTATTTGCCTGATACTAAGAAGCACAAGATACAGAAAGGTGTGAACAGAGTAGTGTGGCAGGATGGTTACAAAAGTCTGAAACTAGGGATACAGTGTGAAATAAAAAGTGCATTTGAGCACAACCCTAAAATAGCTTTTAAATTAATGCTGTTTTTTTTCTGATATAACCAAAACCTTATCACTATGTTTAAAGGTAGAATGTAGCAGGAAGGAACAGTTGCTAATTTTATGACAGGGAAATGTGTGATGTAGGAGTCCTCAACTGCATTTCAGTGCCATTTCAGTCAGTCTGTCATTGATTTAGAGGGCTATTTTCCTAGTAACTACTACTAGCATGATGTGAGGGTCTGTCACAAATTATGGTCATAAATCCTCTTGAAATAGTGAGGAAATACTGTAACTTCAGACTGACTCTGAAGTTCAAGCTGGTACTTTCAAAGCACTGAATCTTCTCTCGCCAGAGAAAGGATAATGGCTTTAACTGACTTTTAGGTATGGTACGTGAATTCATTTGTTGCTATTTCATTTTAAATTAATTTAATTTTAAATTCATTTTAAAGCATCTAGAGATGTTTTAAAATTACACATATTGTAGCTGGGTCTGTAATACATAAATCAGCAATGACACATGAAGTCAGTACTTGAGAACGAGTGTGAATGCATTTTGTCGATAGACCGGTGTGAATTCCACCATTGCCTCTTGCTATTTTTGAACCTTTTTTTAATCTCAGCTGCTTTCATTTTTATCTTAAGAATTTTTCTTACTTGTTTATAATGTAGTAATTAGTAAAATAGGCCACGGATTTTGTTCTGAATGTGAATTTTCTCAGTCCTGCATGGTTCTTGAATAACACAAGCCAAGGTAACTTTTTAGCAAACAGAGGTTGTTTCTGGGAATTTGTTACCCTTTATTGTTATGGTAAGGTCTGGCAGCAGAACAGCAAATAAAGGTGACAAAACCTCTCCTAGAATATGGATGCTTGTGATTTTCAAAGAGAGTCTAATGTAACTTTGCTTCTAGTTAAAATTTATAGCGGTGTAGAGTCAAAAGTAGTTGTTCCTTTTTGTCAAAGCAGAAATAAAAGAAATGTCTCTATTTGTGATCGTCAGGAATAGCTTTAATGACAAGGTTTAGTTTCATGTTAGATCAGTATTTTTTGTGAACATACTGTATTGTATGAAAGCAACCTGCCATCTTGAGGTCGAGAACAATAACTAGGTTTAAATTCCTTATTAGAAGGTGGTTATTATAGGTAGCTTTATTTCTTTTCATTCTAAGAAATCCTCTTAATTTTTCCTTACATCTTTAACCCAAGAGCTATTAAACATTCAAAATGTTTGGCCCCTGTAAGTTCAGAAATTCTCATGGGAGTTGATGTGTCTGAAAAAAACACACCACTGAGAACACCTGAAGGGAATACTTGTTATTTTCTGCTCAGGACCTTGGTGGAGAACTCAAATAGGTGTCAACCTGAGCCTTGAGGGGAAAATGGCAGTAGAGTAAGTATCGCCCCTGTCCACAACACAGGCCAGCAGTGGTGCAGTTCTGCTACGCACAATGGAGTCAGCATTTTGTTTAGAGATTTTGAGGAAAAAAAAAAAAGGGTTATTTTCTTCTTTCTCTGTATTGTTTCCCAACAGGACATGTCCAACAACACTGCAAGTTCACTTAGGGCGGGAGCAGATAACTAGGATAGTGGTTGGGGACGCTGGCTGGCCAAAGCCACGTGCTGTTTGGACGCTTGGGAATTTCTGAAGAAGTCACAGATGTGCCATCTGCTGACAGCCCACAGCTGGGATGTCTGAACTGGAAAAAATACTTCTAGGGAGTCCTACCCCCATTAAGTTAGGCCATGGAAAGTCTCTTGTTAGAGTCAAAGGATATTTTGAGCAGTTTTGGAGATTTTTTTTTTGTGATTAAACAGTTGTGCTGGGAGGAGAGAAAATGGGAAATATGTCCCACAAAGTATTGTTCAGTACAGTTGTTTGTTAGGAGTTTATTTGCCAACAATTCTTTTGGTTCCTTCTCAGAAAAATCAGAATGCGGAGCTCACCAGCGTTTCCTCTTTTTTGGTTTCTGTTTGCTAAAGATTGAAAATATCTGTTAAGCCGCAAAATTGTACTGGGAATTTCCAAAGAGTGTAAAGAATGGGTGATGGTAAGGGTATTGAGGGTCCATGTAATAAAAAGGATGTTTAATTTAGCAGTTCTTTCCTTTACTCTTGCTTGACTCACGCTTTGCCTGCCAGCAAAGGCAGATGTAAGGTGTCATTTTGTATTGATGTTAAATCCATGGGTGACTTTTGCAAGGATGCCAGTAAATTGACACATGCTTGATTTAAATTGGTTCTTTTGCTCTGGATGATAAAAGGGTTAAAGCAACTGGAACCTCTTAAACCAATAAATGCTTTATATGAGTGTGTTGTGTTAGATTAGCTTAATGGGGACAGTCTGTTGGGAGAGGGAATTTCTTGACTGTGAATCAGCTACAGAATTGTCTTCATTTCACAGTATGAAGGTTTATTGCTGTTGCAACAAACAGCCCTGACAGCAGATGCAACAGTAAGTTCCTCATGTGATTGTCAGTGGTCTGAGAACCTCAGATGTTGGCGTATGTATTTAAAAATATCCCTGATTAATAGTAGTTGTTGAATACTGTTTGGCACTTCGGCTTTCTGAAGTGCTGCATGAGTGTGTGCAAATTCTGAATATTCTACTAACAGAGCATCTGGTATTTATCTTTTATACGTAAGGAAATGGAGCTTCCCCAGTTTAAGTTGACTTCCTTTAAACAGTAATAAAAGTTGTCTTTGTGACAGGGAGAATTAAGGTTTTTGAACTCTAGTATTCCTGTTGAGACTGTAGAGGTAAAACAGGTAATTAATTGTTCAACAAAACTATGAAGTGTGCTGTTCCTGAGCTATCTGAAAAATCATGCAGATGGAGAAGTGAAGTTGCAAGTGTGTTAGGCTATAACTCTCCCCTGTACTATGAAAAGCGGAAAGATGGAAATTATATTTCTGTCTTTGGTGTGGTTATACAAAGGGCTCAATTTTCAGTTTTTTCTCGTGGATTCTTGTTAAAGGGCACGTGGTGTCCTGTTAAAGTGCAGTGATCTTCATTTGGTGGTTTTGTCCTTACTACAGGACCCCCTGTTGGCTTGAGTTTTGTCTGAGAGGGAAATTAATGGTTGAGTGAGTTACCTTGACATCCCTTCATTTAGCTTGGGATTTGACAGTTTTGTGATGTTTGGTGATTCCAGAGGTTCTCTGCTACCCTTTCTCTAGGTTGTTTTGAGTGCACATTGACTTGAATTTCACTGTGTTGTTGCATTAAATGTGATTCATTAAACATTTGTATTAATACTTCTTTTTGGAAGTGGCTTGTTACACATGATAGTAAAGGTGATAAATTAGCCCTGGGGGACTCTTGATTCTCAGCCTGCAAGAACTAGATTAGAGGTAGGAGGTCGTAGTAAGTGAAGACAGAAGCTTGACCTCATCTTTCTGCTGTGTTCAACGGTCAGAAAAAGCAAGAGAGGGTTAGCAAGCGTCTGCTTCGTGTTTCTAAACCTCTTGGCAGATGAGGAGGAGCTGTGGATTGAGTGGACCTGCTTACTGAATTTCTTGGCTTTTGGGTTTGGGAATCAAATAGTATTACTGTAATGGGATTTTGTAGATGTTCTTTTTCTTTTCTGCCGTTTAGTGCTGGTTTTAACTAAGTCAAAAGGAGTGGAGGATCTGAAAAAACATGATGAAAGTGTATGGTGCTGCTATAGTCTATGGGTTATTGGTATGTCATTTGAGAACTTTTATGGAATACTTTATGTATTTATGGCTTAAGCCATATACTCTAGGTTTTGAATTGGGCACAGATTATGATTAACCTCAGTAATGCGCTTAAATCCTCGCAATAACTTCAGTATACCTCCTGTGGAAATTTCAGTTTTACTTGTATTCCAAGTTCATGGATGCTTTGTCCAGTCCTTATACTTTTTTTTATTTCATTCATTTTGCATGAACGCATTCTTTTCTGTTCTTCCAAATTAAAACTATCCTAGCTGGACTTCAGAAAGGGGAAAAAAAAAAAGAAGACCAGACATGAAATTAAATGTTTGTTTATTTGAATGCAGAAGTTCACACTATAGAGAACGGCTGTCAAGAAGGTGAGGTTGCTTCCTTTTTTATCTTTATAAATTGAGAGGGAGACATACCCTTAAGTCTGTCTGGTGTACTTGTCTTTATATGAATTAAAAAAACAACAGCACAGACTGTGCAAATGACAATATATCAACCAAAATGCTTTTGTGAGACTTAATGTTGCTTCAGATTAGCCAGTGTGTAGGATGTCCTGACCTGCAGCTGTACTTTGTTATACCATGCTTCTGCCATTCTCTTTAGATAATTCTTAAATAAAGATGTGGGTTTGGCCTTGCTGTAAGAGATGAAATGCTTTTTCAGTGGACTCACTATGACAGTGGTGGTCAGAAGTACCCTGGTTTTATTTTGTATGTGCTCCTGAAGTAAAGAGCTGGGCTGTGCATGGTGTAGGTGTTCTGCAGGTTTCCCACCATGACACATCTCTGGGAGCTTTTTGGAGTAGCTGGCCTGTGCCATTGAAGCTTTATTTCTTTATAGTGTGGATTTTTTTTTTTCTCAGACTTCCTAAATAACACACCTGCAGAGCCACACATAAAGAGTAAGAATGAAGGGCATTTTTTATGACATTGAGTGGTGTGCCAGCTACTTCATTGTTACGAGGTTTTGATCGTCCTTGCACCCCGTGGGGTGGTTGGGCACTTTGCCATGTCCTTTTCCATCAGCCCGTCATTTCTAGGATTCTACATGAGCTGTGGCATATTCCTCTGTAATCAGACTTTGAAGAGGCTGTTGAGGGCTGAAATCTTGGTGTGTCAAATTTTAGAAAGTCATCTAGGCTGGTATCTCCATGTTTAGTTTTAGAAGGGGTGCATACTTGATATTTGAGGTGATGTGAAAGGCCTTATGTCTTTATTATTATTATTGTTCAAGGATTCTTTCCAAATAATTGGTAAGAGACAGTTTCTACAAGTTGTTATGCAGGTATAAAAATAAGTTTTCTGGGGCAAAGAATGTTTGCTTTAAAAGGACAATCACAAAGCTGTGTGTGGCATTCCAAGTAACCTAGGAAATGTTGCTGCTGTGTATCTGTCTTCAAATACTGTTTTTAGTTCAGTCACTAGACCAGTGTCTTGGTGATGTCATGAAAATACATTCTGAAATAGAAGTATATTTGTATCTGTTTTACATTTTAATTATGGAAGAAGAGAGAAAGCAAGAGTTTGGCTCTTGGATAACAAGCTGTCTCTGCTGATGACTGACTAATTCAAGGAGGAGAAGGAATGAACGGTTATGAGATTTATTCCCTCATGTGTAACTATAGGGGATGTCTGTATAACATACTTAGTGTTCTTAGCACTTGTAGCTTAATATAAAAGCCATAATGATGTTTCTTGAACTTCTCAAAGCAGCAGAATTTAAAAACCAAAATTCTAATCCTTTGTTTTATGAAAAGTGTCACCTTGACCACTGAATCATAAATTAGATATACATTGATCACTACTTACATTGTGTATAGCATTTAAAGGAGCTTTGGAGCCTTTAATTTGTTTAACTAGTTATTTTAAATGAAGTGTGGCTTACAAATTCTGTCCCATTTAAGGAAGGTCACTCATGGCCACCAAGTTTCCTATTTTCTCTGTCACACTTCGTTTTCATTTCTGAAATTTTTCTAGTTCTAGAAATATTGAGAAACTCAGAATAGAGTTGCCTGCCCTATAGGAATTAATTTGGACATAAAATATGATATAAATTATATAAATAGTTTTTCTTTCTTTGGATTTTTCCCTGATTGCTTCCCCTTCTTGAGAGTTGGCAGTTTGAAGTACTAAGTTTTTAAACTTATTTTTTTTGAAGGGAAAATAATTCAGCCTCAGCAGTCTGTATTGGTGACTTACCTGGGTATGTCTTTCACAAAAAATATGAAAGCAAATTAAACTGCTGTGTTAGTATTCATGTTCTCAAGTCAGAATCAAGAGAATGAAAATGCACATGGGCAGCATTTTCCACCTAGGAGGTCTGCCCAGCAGTGGATGATTTAAAAAAAAAAAAAAAAAAAAAGTAAGTGTACATTAGCCACACCTTCAATGGCTGAGTAAAAGAAATCTGTAGTTATGGAGAATTTTTGTCTGTCTGGGTTTTAACAGCATGTTTTTTACTGTCTGGATCAAGTTGACTGTTACTTACCCATGCTCTCAAATGCAAGTTTGCAGGTGTTCAAGTGCTAGAAAGTGTATACTCATGAAGAGTTATGCATCTGGACTTACTTAGGCAAGCTGCATGTGACTTAGATAGGGTGAGGCTAACACAGGCAGAACTATAGTGAAGCCTCAATAAATTGGACTTGAATTGTTTGCAAGTCTTTCCCTTTTATGTACCCCCAAGACCTCTATGAACCTGGAATTTCATCTCATCTGATCCTTCATCAACACCCACCCCAGTCTGAGCCACAAACCTCCACCACTCTCCATGTCAGCTGTGACTTTGGAATCTGTGTGCAGGAGGAGGTTTTCCATGATGCTATTAAAAAGGTGCATTTTTCAATTGCAGAAGTCAGATATGGTGAATACTAGAAGGAACCATGCACCCTGGAAAGAGTCATGGAATGTTTCTGGAGACTTTATTTGAACAGAGTAAATCAAGTCTTAAGGGAGCTCAAAATGTAAGTTTCTGTAAACATTGTAGCTAATGGTAGAGTTGGGAGAAATGCACACACACCAGCAAAAATTTAAGTGACTGTTGGATGATATTTGCTGTAAATAAACCATTATCTGCAGGAGTTCTGTAAGAGTTGCAGATGAATAACCGAAGTGAGCTCTGTAGCCTGTGTGTAGAATTAATCTATATAATTTGAACTTTGAATGGCATGCTTGACAATTAGTAAATAGATTAACAGTCTGCTGCTAGATCTTACTTGGCCTAATAAACTTTGACAAACAAGTTCTACAGATAGTTAATATTTTCAGAGGAATTGCTCTCTGTTCACATCTAGTTTGTGGCCAAAAATGTGATACAGGTTGTGATTAATTTTCTCTCTGAAATGTATTCATGGCTGTGGTCATTCCCCTCGTTGTTACCATCACATCTGACTGCAACTGAAAAATGAAATGCTCAACTAGGAAGATTTTTCATTTAAATTTAAAGGACAGAGGGTTGACCATGGAGTTATCCTGGCTACTTCTGAACTTCCTCTATCAAAGCAACAGAAACAACATGTTTGTCAGGACTGGGGGTGGTAATCCTTCTGCTTGAAGGAATCCTGTATGATTGTGACACATCCCTGTGTTAGATGCCTGTTAATGCTGAGGTCATTCTGCTGTTCACAAATTTTAGCGTTTTAAAAAGCCTTCAAGATGTTTATGGAAAGTGAAGCCATTTTGCATGAGCCAGAGAACTAGAAAATGCCTGGGTTTTACTTGGTGACTGGTAGTTGCTCAGAGTTTAAATGTTCTACCAGATCTCTCAGTTCCCCAGAGCAGAGGCAGATTTGCTTGTAGTTCACAGAAGTGCTGATTTAGGCAGAAGTAATCTCTGACAAGGCCCTAGCTAGTTTATACTGAAGCATGTACATGTGGAAGGGCATGAGATATTGGGGGGGGGGAAATTCCACATATTCCACTCATGTATGTGTGAGTGTGTATGTAGTATGTATGTTCTTATGTGCTTAAACACTTGGTTAACCAGTTTCTCCTGCTTGATTTTTTTTTTTCCTTTCATTCTAATGGTTGTATTATTGAATAACCTTCTGTTTCTGAAAAAAAAAAATCCCTATTTTTTATGTAGACTTTTAACTCCCAGTGTTAATTCTTACTACATGATTTTAAGGAGGAAAGTTTTACAGTTGCTAGGCATGGGACTGCATTGGTTTTTGGTGTTGTTACTGAAGCATTCCTTTAAGTCTGTGAATGCCAACTTTTCATATGAGAAAAAGTGACAGTGATACATAAATGGTCTCTCTGAGTGCATCTTGGAGTGTTTTACACAAGAAGCACCTCAAAATAATCTTCTCCTATACACATACTCTTGAAATAACCTTCTAGCAATAAACCTGCTTTGTTTGACTCCATTGTATTACTCTCTCAATGACTAGTATTTCATTAGAGAAAATTAAGCTGCAAACTAATAGAATGGTAAGTGAAGTATCCCTGAAAAGGTAGGGTGATGTGTATTTTATTAATCAGAATTATATGCCTGATCAGTTTTGTGCACCTAAATCTTTGATCTTTTGTAACTACTTTCCACACCTTTTGCAGTCTTTATTTTACAATTTCTGTGTGTTGTATCCTTCTCCTGTGTTGGTAGTATTTCTTCTCAGGTTGAAAGCTCCTGTAGGCAGGGATCTTGTGTATCGTTTTTCCTTTTACCTGCTTGTTTTGTGTTGTGTTTCCTGACACACACACCCCCCCCCCACACCCCCCCCCCCCCCCCAAGATTGCTAAAGGCTGGAATGTCTGTAGGTGGGTAATTAAAAACGGTGGTCGAGAGAGCTCTTGGAAACTTGTTGGGTTATTTCTCGAAGTAGGATGATGAGGCAGCATCACTGAATGGAAGGAAACAAGAAAAAAACCCAAACAAAAAAACCAACCCCAAAACACCCTCCTATTTCTGGCAGTTTGAAGAGGCCCGCTGTCCCTTTGCACGTGGCTCTGCGAACACTCTGCTCTGTGATGGAGTTGGTAAAACTGGAGAAGCTGCACCTTAGCCCGGGATTGCTGCTTGGCATTCAGCCTAGTGCACAGTGGAGAGAAGATGAGCAGGTAGAAGTACTTCATGCTTGTGACCTCTGTTCCATATTATCTCTCAACTTGCACAGTCCAAATTAAGGTCTTCATTGTTGTCTGCAAAAGATGTAAGTGATCTAGGGTTCCTTTACCTTGGGGATTACCACCTTGACACATGCAGCCCTTCTCCGTCCTGCTGCAGTAATTACAGCTCATGGAAAATATCTTCGGTTGCTGATCCCTAGGGTGAGGACCCCCTGCCATCTGGAGATGGAGCACATCTGGTGCTGGTCCTCAGAGGCAAAATTCAGCCAGCTCGAAGCTTACTGCATGTGGGGAATGATGCAAGTCACTTGTTTTCTCTGAACAATGGCTATGGAATCTTTGTGAGCATTGGCCACTCGCCTGGCTATTCTGAGTTGGTTTTTTTGTTTTTGTCTTTGTTTGTTGGGTTTTTTTCTTCCTGAGGAAGTGTGTGCATTGAGGGAGGATGTGGAGTGCTGTAAGTTCTCAGTGCAGCTGACTCAGTCCTCCAAGCCATACTTGTTCCCTGACACTGCTGCTCTTACCTATGCAAATTGAATGTGTAAAAGCTGCTGTGCCTATCCAGAAGGCACTTGGTAGATACAGGTAAAGATTCTGGCATGCTTTTTTTGTGCTTTTCTGATTCCTGGGATTCTGTGGAGTCAATGTTGCAGGGACACAGAATAAAGTTTTCTTTTTAAAGGAGATGTGCTGCAGTGCCCAACTTTGAGGAATGTTCTTGGGACCTGTTAGTATCACCTTCCTTGTACAGATTATAAGGGTTTTGTAGGGTAACAAAACTTGCTCTATGTTTGAAATAGAATAGGAATTCAAAACCCAATGGCTATTCCACAATTACTTCTCCAAGGGTGCTTGTATTTTGGAACTGTTTTCCCCGTGAAAATCTGTTCAGGAATATTTTTATTATAGTCCAAGTCTTAGCCTTGGACCTGATTTTGTACTGTAGGGATTGGGACTGTGTAACAGGCTTGTGTTACTGAATCTGAGCGTTTGCTGGTCACATCTTGATATCAACTGATTCATTATCATGGCTGCTTATAACATGACACCTGTTACGACCTCCTTGTCCACAAATGCTAGTTTCTGAGGAAGGATGCCTTCTTTTAAGTATTTCTTTTCTTAATGTATTGCCAAGAGCCTATGAGAACACTTCAGGTTATGTGGCAAGAGTGTCTTTCAGACACGTTTTTGGTCCTTGATTGGCAATGAGCCAGAGCTAGGTGGGAGAACTTGTTTGAATGGACAACAGGAAATGTAATGATTTGCTTGGGAGCCCACGCTGCATGACGGGTACACTCAAACCAGTGTACTAGTATGGGGTAGGAATTTATTCTTCTAAATTTTGCTGCTCTTTTTAAATTACCGCTAAATTCTCCAGCTGTTTAGTTCTCTGGCCATTAATTGGGAGGAAGCTGCTTTACACATTCTTTCCTATGCTCATTTTGAGACTCTAGCAGCAGTTATTTATTTTTATAAATAAAATCTTGGTCTGTGTTGGAAACTAAAATGACTTCAGGTCTCTATTCCCTGCTGCATGACTGTCATTGCTGTTGGAAACCACTGTGCTGACAGGAACTCATCACTGGTTCAGTAAAGCTTCATAGCCATTGAGAGACTATGTACCAGTGCTAATGAAAAGCCTTTGCGTGGTTTCTGGTGGCTTGGGCATCAACAGGCACGTGGAGAGGTTGCGGGGATAAAAATACAACTTGTCAGCTGCTGTGCTCTGAATTACAGCTGCATGCAGTGCGTTCTCCTCTGTAACTTGTCTGCCACTTTATTGTTGAGTCAGAAGCAATATACTGAATTCTACAAAACCCTCCCTGTTTTCTGCAGCAACTAGAGTTTTGATAACTATTTTTTCTTTTAAACTGAAGCATTTGATTGCAAGAATAGACCAGTCAAGCACAGTGGGAGATGAGTAAGCATTATGTGCGTACACTTCTGACTGCAAAAAGAAACTTTAGCACCAGTTTGTTATTATAAAGTCTGAACTGATGTTGGCTGTTTATAAAAAGGAATGGACTTTGCAGGGTTATTTTCCTATTTAAACATCAGCAGGACACTGGGAACAGCTTACTGTGAGTATTGAGTAAGTTGTGTTTGCTTAGTGTGCTTGACAACATTTCTTTCAATGAAAGTTTTAACTTTTAAGCTATCCAAGTTCACTTTCAAAACTCTGGCCTTCACCAGGAAGGCGAGATGGCTGGAAAAAAAAAATCAGTGTGTTTTTTGCAGTTGTTGATGTGTGAGATGTCAGTTGTCAGATCACTGTTGTATTTGTGGCCAGAAGTGAGGGTGTTTTATTATCTTTATTTAGAAAGACTTTGAAACATGGAATGGTAATGTATTCAAAGTCCTGTCATAAATACTGCTTATTCCTAAGAGGATAATTTTTGCTGGCATGATCCCAAAACATTAACAAATGGATCAGTCTACAGCAGATATCATTCTGTGCCTTTCTCCCATGTTCAGCTGAGTATGTGCCAAATGTCTGATCAGACTCTTTTTGCTGGATACTAGTACTGGATCTCCAACTTCAGCTCCACCTGTTGCACTGGCTTCAGTGATGCATCAGCAGAGCAGTAAAGATTTCAAAATTCTTCCCAGTGTCTGAAATGACAGATGTAAATTCATGTTAAAACCCAAGAATTCCTGAAATTTGTCGGTTAGCAACCTCAAAGCACGTATTTCTATACAGTTGTAAAATTGGCACTAACAAAAAAGGCTTTATTTGAATAGTGCACAAAAGTTTACATGCAAACCCCAAATAGCCCTGAATTGGGTTTATCTGCGGCTTACTGTTTAGATTTTAATTAATTCTTTTTCTTCTCTGGAGGCTGATTTGATCCTTAAATTGAACTCTACAGGTGGTTCTCTTGTTGCTTCCTATAATCCTGGAGAAGTTGTTTTTTATTTTTTTTTCTGTTTTTTTTTTTGTTTGTGTTTGGGTTGGGTTTTTTAAATAATATTTAGACACAGGTCACTGTAAATGAGGTTATAACAATGTCATCCATGCAGTGGATTTACTAATTTTAAATGTTCTAGAGTCTGCTGGGGTCCTTCTTGTAACTAACAGTGTTGCTTTAAGTCTGAAGGAAAAGGGCTTTGTTTGCACCACCTGGTGTAGATCAGGCTGTGTTTCAAAGGGAGTGCTCTCTCCAGTGGTTTTAGTTTAAGCAGCATCCAGCTTCCATACCACGCTCCATCCAGTGACAGCACAAAAATATGTGGTCATCTAGTCAACTAGATTAGAAAACTGGGCCTAATAACCTCAGTTACCTTTTGTGTTGTGGATTGTCTTTTCCCCTTTTCCTTGGTCAATTATTTTCTTTTATTATTTTCTCTCTTCCCCCCCCCCCCCCCCATGTTATTAACAAAACCTGCATCAGTGAGGAGAAATAGAGAGACTGCTTTATGATATAGTGTAAAATATGATTTAAATAATTTTTTTCTCTACTCTAATAAAACTGTGGTACTGCAAGATCAAGAATTTTTGATGGGTGTAACGTACTCAACTTTGAAGGAAGGATGATGCCACATTTCCATGCAATTCCGATGTTACGCAGCCTATGATGTTTTGTTCTCTGTGTTCTTTTTTTGTAATATATATGTATATGAATAAAATCTAAACCCGGTGTGTTATTTTTGCAAGTCTTTAATTGTGCTGCACCTCATTAGTGACAAGAATAGCATCTTTGAGAATCTTCTGAGGCACACAGAAATGGAGCATGTGTTCGCATTTATAGTGTGATATGATAGTGGGTTAATTGTATGGATTAACTGTTCTGCAGGAGTAGATAGATGTTTTCTCCTTTGATGTTGTGCTGTTCTGTGGTGTCCTTGCACAATTACTGCATGAGATGGAAGGCTTTAGTTTGTAAGTTTCAACTTAAGTAGCTTCTAGAAATGTTTTCTGTCATTTGATGTCAAGTCTTGTTATCTTATTAAGTGTGTGTGTATATATATCTGTGTGTGTATATATAAGCATACTCTGCATTCTAGGGTTTTATAAAGGAAAGAACATAATGCTGTAATCAGTGGAGCACATTCTTGAGATGCCCTAACTTCCTCTAGGTAAAACAAAGTTGATGTTCTTCACATGTTGATAACATAGAGAACATAAAGTGCATCTTCTTGCTTCAGAGCGTCATGGTGCAATTATCAAGTAGTAGTAGTGGATGGATGATAATGACTTCTAGTTATTGGCTCCTCAGTAACTTTTATAAAACGAGTTGGTGGTTTTGAATCTCATTCCTGCTGAGTCAATAATGTGTATTGCACAGTGCTTCTCTACATTACAAGTATTAGTCACAGAAAAGGAGACAAAAAACCCTGAATTGTCCTCAAAAGTGAGTTACTTTGTCACCTAGTTGAGGTTTGTTGATTGCACATGGTAATTAATAGAAGACTGATGTGAGTAGGGAGTCCTGGAATTTAGGTTCCCTTTTTAAAGGAGAAAGAAATACTCATTTTAATTTGCATCTTCTTTAGTTAATTTCTGCACTAGATGAGCTTGATAAAGGAGTTACCGGTTTCCACTTTGTACCACTATTATTGTAATGTTACGGTGCTTTCTGTAAGTAGAAAATGAAGGTTGTCCTAACTCTGAGCAAATATTTAGTTACAGGATGAGGTGCCTAAGTTTAGTATAGAAGTGAAGGGCTTCTGTGAACTGTACTTCAAGTCAGTGCCTGTTTGGTGTGGGTTTGTTTTTTTGTTGTTGGTGGTTGGCTTTTTGTTGTTGTTTTTGAGGAAAAAGCTTTTTTTCATAAAAAGAAAGTGCTTTTGTGGTCTAGTTTACGTCTAGTTTTAAAAGAAGGTAGGCTTTTCCTCTGGTTTAACAATACTCCGGATGGTTGTTCAACCTTCTCTTTCAGACAGTGCTTCAAAGGCTAGATGGATGCAGGCACGGTGTTCCATTTTCTTGCAGTTCACTAATTTAAGGTGTCTTCTGTTTGTTTATTTGTTTTTTAAATTATTTACATAAGGCTTACATTTGGGGCATAATATATTTTTTTAAGCAAGACTTCTTTAATATGTAGAAATACCAGCCCTTCTCATTTTCATGTAAATATGTGGGTTAAATTGGGTTCATAAGCCCCTGTTGTGTTTTAAGAGGGTAGATGTCTGCTGCTGTATTCAGTCATCATTCATACCTGAAGGGAGTTACTTAAATGCATGTGGTCATTTCTTGCATGCATTTTATGTTTATTAACAATGTGCTGCAGGGTCTTGTTTATACAAAGTTAAAATGCAGTTGTTAATTGCTGAGGGTGTGCTAATGTCTGGCATGTGTCGTGTTCGTCACGTTTCTGGATTGGAAACGTGATTTTTAGACTGCGCGTCGTAGCTTTTTGTATTAACATTTGTATTGTGCACTGTCTTTAAGTAAAAAACACCTCCAAATGTATGTATAATAGGGAGGGCAGAATCCAGGACATTTAAACTCCAAAACAATCTTCAACAACTAGAAATAGAAGAGTTGTAAAAACTGGTTGTAGTAAGTTTACTATACTCAAAAGGGATTTACCGGAGAGGGGACACATGGCACTTAGTCCTACTGTGTGTTAAATGCTAGGCAGGGCATTGCAGTGTATTAAACGTATTCTGAAGCCTTAGTCAGGTTCCTAGTCTGGCTCCTGAAGGATGGCAGTATTTCTTTCTTTTCCTCAACTATAGCATAGGATTGGAATAGTTGTGTGGAATATCATTTCGTCTGAAATACCCTGAATGTTTTCCAGGCACAAAGGGAGAAGGCTTCCTGCTCTGAGAATCCTGGGTCATGTCTTCATGGCTGAAACAGGTGTAATTACACTGATATTGAAATCTTGATGTAAAAATCCTGATAAGAGTCAGTGCAACTCCATGCAGCTGATGAAACCTCAGGTGAGGAGTGAAATAATGACACTGGCTTTTTACTTGATGTAAAAGTTACCTTTCTCTGCTGGCATTTTTACACCGAAATAGTTATCTTAATGTAATAATTACATCTTTCTCTTTAGCAATGAAGACACAGCCAAATGTGCAAATAAAGGGTGGAGGAAAGGGATGCTCTGTACAAAACAGGATAATCTGATCAGTGAAGGCCACTCATTGCTTAAGTTAGTTTTGTTTTAGTATAAACAAATGCACTTGGCTCTGCCCTCCATTATATTGCTTCCTTGTGTAATGCTAACAGGCTTGTACCCTTCCTTCTCTAGAAATGAGGGATGGGTTTTGGACAAAAATAAATAAATAAATAAAACACCCCATGGATGCGTTTTGTCACCTGTGTTCTATAAGCAGTTTTAGAATCTGTATATTTTAATTTATATCTGGGGAAAAATGTCTGCATTCCTGCTTTTCTGTCTGCCCTTCCAGCAGTGTGTTGCTTATGTTTGTGGCCCTCTGATTTTGGAGAAGAGCTATGTATCTTTTCCTCCCCCCCCCCCATTTGAACATTTGCACTGCAGCATAGCCCTGGAGTTATTTCTTTTGGCACTTAAATCTGCTGAAATTGGACCATAGAAAAGATGGAAAAACATTTAGTCACACTTCTGTAGATGTATATCAGGAGTCCAGTTTCTTATCTGCAGTACACCTTGTCAAGGCTGCCAAAGGGATGGGAGAGTTCAGGTGACTGAGATAATTCCGAAGCAGTTTGCCGTAGTAAAATCCTTGTCTTTTTGTGCTCTTTTAAAATTTGTTTGTAAGGTACCTTGAAGGTATAAAAAGGTTGTAAATTTACTCAGTCTGGAAAATTACACTGGGTATGGCTCCACTTAGCACACTGCGTTCTCGTCTTGGCTCTGACATCGACCGCCCATGGGCAAGACCCTTAATCCTGGTCTTTTGTGGGCCTTCATTGCCTTGTGTATCTAGACAGCAAGTTCTTTAGGTGTGACAGTCCTTCACAATGTGCCCATATTGTGCCTTTCAGAGTAACAATCTTGATTCTGTCTTCTAGGTGTTACCATGATACAAATGATAATAGTTAATGCTGCGTAAAGCTTGTGTTGTTTTTTTCTGCCTCATGTAGAGACTTTGTAGGGAACAGATTGACTTCTGATTTTGGACTCTTTTATGATGAACTCAAAGCTTTTTAGACATTAATTTCCATTCTTGTTTGGAAAAGGCAGATACATGTTGAGTTGAAACAGTAATGAGGCTTGCCTGTTTATACAGGTGGTAAACCATGGGTGGAAGAAAATTGAAGAATTTGGTCTCAGAGTGAACTGGGAAGAAAAGAATGATATGGGTTGTTGCTTCAACCTGCAGCTGAAGTTGAGATGCACCATACTTCTCTAGTACCTCTCCTACTTTGTGTTTCTGCAATGTGAGATTAGTATTTGGCAATGGTGTAGCCGCTTCTCTTGCATATATGCACCGCAGACAGTTAATTTCTTATGCCAGTAAGATGTTATTGAGACTCACATGAAAATTTCATGAGGTAAATAAGCTGAACTTGAAAAGTAGAAGTTGACTAATAATATGTTGTAACTCTACATGAAAATATTTTAAAATCTCAAGTTTTTGTGTTTGTGGATGGCTGGGTCTGTGCTTAAAGCTTATGAGTAAAGCAAACCTGTGCATGCCACTGTGTTACTTCTTTTTAAGCAGAAAACCACCTATAAAGTTCCTTCACTGAGCATTGTGTGTACAAGACACAGCAGCACATGTGCTCTGCAAGTCTGCAACCAGGCAGCATTCTGGCTGCAGCTGAGCTGGGCAAAGAAGTTACAGAAGTTGCCTTAGTACTTTGGTTTTTTAATCTACTTGCCTTTCTAAATGGAGATCTTTTTGACAGGATCGGCTCAAGGAAAGCAACTATGTGTGCAGACATACTGGCAGATTTCAGGGCACCTGAAAAACATCTGTGAGGTAGTAGGAGACTGTGGGATGGGGAGCAACTGGGGGTGGGGGGTGGATAAATAAAAATTCAACTGGACTCAGCTTCAGGGAGACCAAGACGCATCCGACCCAGCCCAATACAAAGGGCATATTTAAATCAAGATCCCTCCTAACAGCATGTAGCTGGAGCTTGATTTGCACAGAGTTTATGGTTTGGCTTGGAATACTGCATTTGTCAGGGGAGTGTGTACTATGCCCTGCACTGCCCTGGGAGTCTGGGGAGACCCTCCAGCTCCTCTGCCGTTTGCAGTTTTACAACCTTTCCTCAGCACAGAGCATCACTACTTCTTTAATATTGGTTTTAGTCTCCTTTTTGGGACCTTTATCGTTGATTACATATCACACTAACACATACATACATACATATCACACAGTTCTGCAAACATTAGAATGCAGCAGACACAGAGGAGAGTGACCAATTAATAACCGTGAGATTGTACAGAGCAGTATTTGGTCAGCTGCAAAAACAACAGAACCAAAAATGTTAAAGAGTTCCTGTGTAACTTATCTTCTGAGGCCCCAAATTTTCATTCGTTCAGATTTTCTTCAGTTTTATATAATTATCTAGACTCAAAACTTTTTCCAGGAAAGCAAATGAGGCATTCTGGGTCTGAATTCCAAAACATGTTTCCCTTCTTGCACACACAAACTACCAGCCTATAAAAATAGGTACAAGGGGACTGATATAATCTGCTTTCTTTTGAATATTGCCAACACAGGTCCAAATGTGGAGAGCCTCTTTTATTCTGGAGGTTTGGAAGTGACTACTGTTTTTTCTGGAAATATCCTTAAATTCCATATGTTGGAGGGACAAATAGCACAGATGATTATTTTGTGTTTCTTCAACTAGGCTAACATTGGTATTTTATTGCTCTCTGTTAGGGACCCTTCGCACAGTTAAAGGAAGGAACCATTTTTTGCCAGTTTATGATCTTCACTAATTTGCAGTGCAGCAGAATTATGAGTGAGCCCCACACACCTCTGATTTCAAGGGAAAAAATTTCATGGGGCAGACATCACTCAAGCTCTTCTGTCCAACACTGACATAGTACCAAATAGTAGTTTGGTACTAAGAGTCCTTGGGACTCACTGTTGGAGTCACTGGCGGAGACCTTACCAAAAATTTTTGGACCCAGGGATAAAAATATATCACAGTTGCAGATGATGGCTGCCAGGTAAATGATAATAGAATGTAGTCTACTCTCTATAGCAAGAATATCATCAGTTAATGAGCAGTATCACTTACTACCTTAGTCGGATCAATTCAATCTAACCACTCACTTTGCAAGTATGTGAACTGCAGTGCCATTGAAGATAATGCAGGCATTAATTTGCATTAACAGCAGAGTGCAGGCACGCCCCAGAGAGTGTAGCATCTTATTCCATTATGTCCATAAAAATCATACACTCATCACTGAAGACACATGAAACCATTTATCAAAACAATTGTGTTCAGTGGCCTTGTGACACCCCTTTAATTAACACTTCCCTTCAGGCCTTGTGAAGAGTTGAATCTTTGACTCAGTTTGTAATATACTGTGATCATTTTAAGTCAAAAATAAAGCATGTCAGATTTTTTTTTCCTAACCCTTGGCTGACTTCTTACAAAAAAATGGAAGAAAAGGTAGTGAAATTCTAAACATGCTTGCTCTTCAGCAAATCCACTATTTTTGAACAGATGTTTGAGAAGAAGCTAAATTATCAGCAGTGGCATGTCTTTGGCTACACAATATTGAAAACCAGTTAGATTTATAAAATAATAATAAAGAAGATAGCAGAATATCTCCCTTTGTGTAGTTCCAGCAGGACAAACACTCACCTTGGAGAGACAAAAGGAGCCACAAGGACTGAATTTAGTTTAATCAATGTTCTTGGCTAAAATAGAGTCATCTCCAACAAGGAGTGATTTTAAAAAGCTTGGAGCAGGTTACTTGCAGGTTATTTGCTACATTAGAGGTGGCAAATTAAGTATTATCGGTGATATAAATACAAGCACAATAGTACAGATTTCATTATTTTAAATAATTCTTGTTGCCTCATCTTCATTCTGATCTCCTTCCTAAAAAACTCTCACAAAGACAAAATCTTGAATATTTGACTAGAAGACAGTCATGAGACTTGCACAGAAATTAGAAGGAGGTTGACAACTCCCTCTAAAGCCCAGTATCGTGTGGCAGGTTCCCTTTAACAAGATGGTTTTATTTGGGAAGATTCTTAACTCTTAGAAGAAAACAACATCAAATTATGGAACCTATGTTTGAGTCTTTCACATCTGACTTGACTGTACTTTTGTTCCAATGTATAACATTTGCCAGCAGCTGAATCTAGCACATGCTGTTTTTGAGTAATTTTATATATTTTTTTCAAGGGTACATATTGTACATTTGGGGATTAGATATAAAATGTCTTTTTTCAGCTTTCTTAAGATTTGCACCTTTTGGAGTTAATGTAACATCTGGAACTGGAACTAGAAACTGGAAACAATTCAGATCAGAAACAAGCATACCTTTGTCAAGCCTATATTTGTTCAAGTTCTGGAGAAAACTTGCAAGCCAAATTTTCCAAATTATGTAGAACCACTATTTTATCCATTAAAAGTTTGGAACCATCATCGCTGCATAATCTACTGTTATTGGCCAGACAGCTGTCTGCCAAACCAAGGAGGAATAAAATAAACTGGAAAAAAACCCCAGACAAGAACCTTGCTCCCATTGGCATCCAGAATCTGAAAAGGGGACACTGCAGGGTTTTTTTCCACTCTTGGATTGACCTGATCTGTTATTCACAACAAAAGTCATGTTTAGATGTTCAAGGAAGTCACCCCTTTGTCTGAATTCTTCTAAATCAGTTTATGCAGAAGTAGGATGAATCTTCCGTTTCCTCTGCAGTTATAAAACTCTACTGAGCATAACATGGAGGTGGGGGGTAATCTAAGCCTACTGCATTTAAAATGACAACAGCAAAATTATTGCCATATACTCTGCATCACAGAATGTGAAACATCCAAGTATGGTTTTTTTTTCCCCTGCTGTATCTCCTATCCCTCTTTTTAAGCACTATCTTTGCACTTACCTGCTTTGGCAAAGCCCAATGGCAATACCGTGTAAGAGATTACTTCAGTGTCACTTCTGCTTATTCTAAAATCAGAAAATATCAGAAATCTCAATGGACAGGCTGTTTCCAATTTTTGTGGATACAAGAAGGATGCCATATTAATTCTCTCAAAGAAAACTGTCCTGAGTCAGTTGATAGCTCCAGTGTGGTTTGAATGTGGTAAACACTGTTATGGAACTGATACTAGTATCCTATGCTATTAGAAAAAATACAAGTTTGTACTTTAAAGAATCCTTAATCAAAATATGAAACCGTCTCACTGACAAGACAATTAAAGTATTTGGTATTACAGAATCAGTGCGAAGAGGAGCGATATTTGAACAGGGTGGTCTGGTAGAATGGAAATCGGATTCTCACCTGCTGAGTTCCTTCCCAGTGCTGTCACCCCATGAACATCCATTCCTAACTGACCTCTTGGTGTGCAACAGAGAAACGCAATCCAATAAGGAATTGGTGCACAATCCACCACCTTGCAAAGAGAGGGTAAGGGGGTGGACGTCGATAGTACCATACATGTGAACACCACTACTCATAGCAAGGGGAAGCCATTAATTTCTTAAGTTCTTTATCAGAATAGGTCAGTGCAAACATGCCATCTGAGCAGGCAGTAAACACATTTGTGTTTCAGTTACCAGCTGTGTAACAGACTGAGGAGAGAGGTAACGTATTTGTTCTTTAGTATTTAAACAGCTGTGGTTAACACGAGTTTTTATTTAGCTTTGACTAGTGCAGCGGTAGTGATGCCAGTCTATTCTCATAAAAGAGCCATGGACCTGCCCTTGATATGAAAGTGCCTGCCATAAACAACTGTATTTTTGTGGTGATAACTTCTTGGTGACTTGCTGAGTGACTTGCCTCAGAACATGACCCTCAGAAACTTCTGAACTGAGCTTCCAGCTGAGGTAGGGTCACTGCAGGCTTTGGCATGAGAGACACTATAAAGTGATACTCCTCTTCCCTCAGTATGAGTAATTTGTCATTGAAGATTGCCCATACATTTAGTTTTTTGGACCCAGGATTACAAATTGTAAATGCTTACAGCATCTTTCACTCTTATGGACAGCAGTGTAAAGACTGTAGCTTTGTACAGCTGGAGGAAGGGAGTGTCCTGTGCAGTACGGTAGTCTGTGATGGATGTGGAGAAGTTCACTCGTTACATCTTGAGACAGCAGCTAGTGTGTGAGGCCTGTGACCAGCCTTCCTTGTATCACACCATTCTTAATGTAGAGGAGATTTGGAGGCTGGAAGTGGTGGGGTCAGTAGATGGCCCATGTGTATGTGATAGGTCTCTGCTATCCAGTTCCTCTGTTTAGACACAGTGTGCGACTCGGACATCTCAGCACAGACCTGTGAGGTGCTGTTGCTTGTGCTGTTGCTTAGTTTTTCTGAAAGCATGGGAAAGTTTTCACCTTCCTTGTGGAGTTTACTGTCTACATTTAGACTGGGATTTTCAGCGGACCTTGGAAGCTTTGGCCATCATCATGAAGTTTGATGGAAGTTGTCAGTTTATCCTCCTTTGAAGTTCAGTGCGGGTTCTAATCTCCAACCAGCACTAAACTCAAAAGTTGACTTTTAAGATTGGAGGATGCTGAGCTTAACAGCCGTTTTCAAAATGCTAGTTTTCAAAGCTTGTATTTGGAGCCCAAATGCCCTAATCCTCAGTAGACAGTATATTTGTATTTATGCTGTCATGTGCATTGTGGTTCTTGAGGAGCAAACTGCGGAAGAATCCTCAGGAGAACAAGCAAATTGTTGTTGAACAGTATACTTGTGCTTTTGGGAAAATCCCATGTATATTTTAACCTCTGTAAAATGCTCGAGTGAGAACCTGAGGTCAGGAAGAGGTGGTTCAGACTGCAGAGATATGTCTGTTTAGCATTAGCTAGTCAAGATTGCATGAAGCTATGGTCCTCACAACTGTTTGGATGAACACCAGTTGTGTATTGCACAGGGAGAGTTTGCCAAGAACGAGTTTTGCAATAATGTTTAGAAATTTCCTCTCACAAAACAGACCAGATGAAAATTGTTGTATGCTCCAGTGAATGTGTTCTCTCCTATAAATAAAACAGTTGAAGTGTTTTTGAGTCTTATCTAATGAGTGCCTCAGCAACTTGATGTAAGTGTCCCCAAATCACGGCTGATATTCTGGTTTTTGTTTAGTTTTTCAGCGGATCTCTAAATATGTTCTGTATGCTGCTTGGTGGTCTCTGTAGTGTTGGCTGCTTGCATGGACTTGGCTGTCCTCCTTCACAGCTGTGAAACTGTGTTAAAAGAAGATGAAATATGCTGTTCCATGTAACCAATTTCAGTATTTGCTACAGGGGTATTAAGGACAGTCTGAGAGCCATTGCCTTGTGCACCAGGACTGGAGTTCATGTGGCGTGCTTAATGGGTGGTCTGTGGGAAAAGACAGATGAGTCGGAGGAACCCTCCTTTAAAATAATGTGTCCATAGAAAAGTGATCTTGAACACACATAGCTTGCTTCCAGCCTCTGCAGAGATAGAAGTGCACAGTTAATGCATACTGAATCCAATCATTTGTTTTTTCTAGTATGTGAAGATTTTTCACTTGAAGTAGGTAATATAACTCGAAACAGGACAAAGCAATAATGAGCAAATTCAGAGTGTGCTGTTGGAGAGTTTTAAAACATTTTATTGCTATCCCAAACAATCTAAACAAATCCTAAATATTATAATTATACAAATTACACAAAAACACCTTTGCTGGACTTCTTCAGAGCATGGTCTTCAGAGAAGTCTTTTGGCATCTCTTGACCAAGGGAAATGAACTAATTCAGGCCAGTGGAGATGAAATGGTATATAATCATTGCTATATTTTGTTGTTACTGCTAACATTATTATTTAAAAACTGTAGGCTGCCAAACAAAACCAACAGTCTGAAGTAAATCTCTTGTCTTCCTAAAACCCTGTCATTATTGGAGGGGAACCCTACACAATCCAGAGAATATAACAGGATCTTAAAAAAACTTACTTACTGCTAGTTTATTTTAAAAAAATAAGGTAGCCAGCAGTTTATCTTAACGATATTTTAACATTATTTGATAAAGCTACTAAGCTCATTTGCTTCAGGAGGGCAACAGAAACAGAGATGTGAGTATTGTTACTGGGAGAGGTTTTAAAACTGTTTTGTGTCAAACCAAGCATAAACACAAGCAGCCCCACACCCTTGTAATCAAGATTTTCAGTGAAATGGGGGGGGGGGGGGGGGGTGTCAGTTCCCTGAGGGTTGGGGTTTTTTTGGGTTTTTTTTTTGTCTTGATTTTTGAGGCACACAGATGAAACTCCTTCGCTGAGTCAGGAATGTACCAATGTACCAAAGCCATACCTGGGGAATGGTTCTCCAACTGCTATTAAAAATCACCTGTTGCAAAGCAGTTCTGCAGTGTGCTCTAGTATCTTCAGAGCATATTTCTCTCTGCATCATTTCTTCATTCCCTTCCTCATCAATGAAAACCCCTAACCTGATCTAATTTCTTTAGTTTCGCTTTTCTCCAGTGGCTAAGAATAAATGATCTTCAGCCTCTCACAGAAGTATTTAGCGGTGGGACTGTTGTTTAACTCTTCTTAATCTCACTGCCTTCCCAGCTCCTCTCCTAGATGAGAAGAACAAACTTCGTATGTTTTCTAAACCCACTTAAAACTTTTTTTTTAAACTTTTCTGTGGACCCTTTCCAGCTTGCTGATGATAAACCAGATGTCCTTTAAACTTACATAATTTATTTACATACACCCCCTTCCATATTTTGGTTAAAGCCATGTTACTTGTAGGTATATTGATGGATGAAGAACCTCCCTTTTGCTATGATAGCAAATAGATCACTGAGATCCTGGCTGTCTTCTAGTATTCTGCAGTGATACTCAAGATAATGCTTAGCACGTATAAATAAAACTGGCACCAAATATATTTCATAATATGGGATACTAGTGTGGATTGGATTACTTTGCACTGGTTTATGCTTGGTGTGACCATGTAAACAATTAAAAATATAGGCTGGTAAAGAGTAAAATCTACAAAAATTGCCTGACATCTGCTGCACACAGTGTGCATAAACATGGGATATTCTTATTGCTTTAAAATAACACTCCTGTCTCCCCCTGAATTTTAGACTGTGATTCTACCTAAAATCATATAAAATGGAAGTGAATCCTCCTTACTTGATAACCAGAACACTTTTGGAGTTTGGTTTTGGAGATCAAATGTATTGAGCTGGAGGGTTAGAGAAATGCGATGGAATTTGAGGTAGGAATATATTTTTCTCTTGAAGTATTACTGTAAACCAGCCCTCACTGAATAGCTGTTCCTTCGCAGCATGCTGATCCACACTCACTCCCTGATTCACAGAGAGAAGTCTCAGCTGTGTCAGGCATGAAAAACTGAGTGTGCATCATGGAGCCTGCTGCTGGGAGATCTTCAAGTGCCTTGCTCAATTATGGGTAGGCTTCCTGGCAGCCCTCTGAGATAATTAACAGCAGAAGGGGGGGTATGTTTGCAGCAGGTGGAATAATTTTTACAAATCGTTGGGCTGAAGCACCTGCTCAGGTTCACTAAAGCAGTATATGTGAGAGTGAAACTGAGGAGCTGTGATTTTTTTTCAGTCCTGCGCCCTACAAAGTGTTACCACCTACCTCTTATGTTGCAGCAAGAATATTCAGTAATGTAGGAGTTACACTGGGAATTCACCTTATCTACAGTAATGTGTTTTAAGGATGGAAGCAATAGACCTTTATTCTTTGGAGGACTGTACCTGGCAAGTTTAAACTCGGGTTGAGCATGTGAAGTTAGTACCGGAAGGTCAACGTTTAATTGGTCTTTTGAAGTTGGATTCTCTGCAGCAGCAGCAGCTGCCAATAAAAAGGACTGGGGTCCAGAATGCACAGGTTAGAGTATTCAAGAAATAAACTCTCTAACAGTTGCATTAAAAGAGTAAAATAAATTTATGTGTATCTGTGGGATTTGTACGTGCTGTATTCCCTTCTTGCCTAGCAAGGTGTCAGACTGGGGTTTTCAGTTGTACTTGGTTTTAGGTTTAGTTAAACTCTTGATTACCTTCCTTTCTCTTCCATGCCTGATCTCTCCTTTTTACCTTCTTTCCTGTATCTGTGGTCTGACTCCAGGAGTGTCTGTGTGTCCTGGCATGTGAGCTTCCTGCTGCCACCAGCTGCTGTCTCTCTCCTTGAGCTAAGCCATGAAAAATGGGGATAATGCCCAAAAGGGTGACAGCATGTGGAATAACTTCCTTCCCTAAATGTTTGTAAGGAGCCTTGTGCTACAAATCAAAGGTCTAAGCCTCCTTATGCTCCTGAAGAGTTAGAGCTGGACAAGAGGGATCACTTTGTGCTGTACAACTGGTTTCTCCTATTAATTTATGGCTGGTAGGACCCTACCTACATGGTCTTGTTTCTGCATAGCAGCCAGTTTTAAGTATAGAAAGCTGCGGCATGCTCACTCCATGTTCTGTTTTAGAGTTTCCATGAGACTGTACACCCTTGGGCGCAAAAGTTTTGCCATGCTTGTTTTTTTACCATCTTGTGTGCCTGCGGCGGGGGGGGGGGTGGTGGTGTTTTTGTTCTTTGGTAATGAATGTTCTTGTGGTTCGGGACATTGACTGCTGCAAGAATTATATGCTATTCTCTCTGTCCAACAGTACAGATGGCTTAACCACAGAGGTCCCCTATGCATTTGTCCTGTTAAGAATTGAAATAATATTTAAAATATAAGTTCTTGCACATACTGTAATTTTGGATGGCTATTTTAGCTTGTATGCTTATTAAAATGAGATCTTCATTTTATATTGTGTACCAGGCTTCCAAGCTCCTTGGTCACTTTTCTTAAAAGCACAGTTAAACCTTTCCATGACCTCTAGCCTAGTTAACTGGTTTAAGAATTGTTAAGTAAAGCTTTTCTCCCGTGCTATACATAGGATTTGTGTGTGTTCTGCACTTCTGCTGCATTCAAGAGTTGGAATCATGCACGTGCCCCAGTATTCTCATGTCTTTCTATTTTGGCTTTAAGGGGAAGGAGACAAAATGTAGGCATGTCAACAAGTATGAAGCAGTAGTATAAATATAACTTGTTAAAACTCTCTTGCTCAGCTTGTCTTAGAACTGTTGCAGCTAACCAGCAACTGATGACAAATGCTGTGCTATGTTGATTATAGTTCATGATCATCTTAGTCTTAATACTGAGCCCTGTCAAACTGGTTTTCAGAACCATTACTGAAACTAATAGCAAAGATCAGGTAGTGCAGTTTTTAGTTGTTTGCCCCACATCACTTTGCTGGGGCTAACGGGTGCCTCTGAAGCACTTAATAAAATTTAAGTGCTGTAGAATTAAAACAAAAAATGAAGGTTAATGGCTGAATTCAGAAGCAACAGAAGCCTGTTCTGTTGGAAGGTAGTTACAGCTGGTTACTGTGACAGTAGTCTTGTCATACTTCACAGAGCATATCTTTTTAAGAGAGATGACTGTAAGGCACAGAAAAAGAAAGATTATTACTGCCTTCTTAAATATGATGAAGTGCAGAGGAGTCTTAAGCCTCAGCGCATTTTAAAAATTGCTTTTTTATATTGCTTATTGCTTATGAATGTGATAGAGGTGGTGGTAAGGGAACTATGGTAGACGTGAGATGTGCTACTGATGCTGTTTGTAACGGTCAACCAAATGAATTACACATAAAGTATACAAATCCTCCAGTCTTTTCTTATGTCTGCACAAGACAGCTTTCAATGCAGGTGATGAACCAATTAAAATTCAGTAATTAAACACAGACAAGGAACAAATGTTTTGCCCAAGAGCATTCAGAAGGTGAAGAACAAAGCTGGAAATGGAACCCATGCTTGATTCCTAACCAGCTTGGTCAGGAGTGTTTCATTTTCTCCAGTTAGTAGGCTGATGAGAAGCTCTATTTTCACACTGTTGTGCAATAAGCCTCTGTGTTGATTGCTCCATTATTAAGTCAAGGGTGTGTTTTCCAGTTGGCAGAAAATCACTGGAAAATTGGTGAGTTTTTGAAAAAAAAAAAAAAAAAAGTCTTTCTAGAATGAAGTATTGTTGATCAAGTACTGCATGATCCAAATGAGATTGTGGAATTGCTGCAAGAAGTTTGTAACTTTCTACAGTTTAGGCTGTTATCTCTTTAGAGTTAATTTGATAATTGAGGGATTTCAGGTTCTTTTTTTGTTTTGTCAAGGGATTATGAACAGCTATGTTCAGAGGTTTTAAATATTGCCTATTATGGAAAAATATGAACTGTTCTAATTTTACTGAAAAAGAATACAGGGGTTTTTTTTTTTGGTAACTACATTAAAATGTTGTCCTTTCAATTGGGTGGTAATAGACTGGATGTAAACAGTTTGTCTGCCACATTCATCATTCATCCTCTTACTGTTTATTCTTTTCTCTTCAAAGTAGAAGCTGGTGTTTCCATTTTCAAGCAATTTGCAGTTGTTGGGAGCATTGCTGATCAAAATAGAGCATAACACTAAGTGTTCCTTGAGAGTCTCCTAACTTTCTAACCATGGAGTAATTTCTCAAACAAGGGGTATTGCCTCTTGTGCAACAGATAAGCTCATTAGAAGGTCAGTGGTAATCGAAGTTGTTTCAAGTTTTTTTGGGTCTCCCCTGTCCCTTC
Organism: Athene noctua; assembly: GCF_965140245.1. Taxonomy (NCBI): domain Eukaryota; kingdom Metazoa; phylum Chordata; class Aves; order Strigiformes; family Strigidae; genus Athene; species Athene noctua. Next base: position 20,600,181 of record NC_134050.1, read on the forward strand.
ATCCCTCTCCTCTTAAACTGCTGTTAACTGGCCTTCCAGTTTGCCTTTTCAACAGTTGTGCAATAAAGAATTAAATGCACCAAGGATAAGAGTGTTCTCTGGACTTTCAAGACCAGTTCAGGATTGAGAAGACAGCATGATTTGAAAGGAGATTGGTCTGCATGTTCTTGGAAGTGAACCTTTGATTCTACATCCAAGTTTAATTAAAAATAAACAAATTTGCACTGTGTATTGCTGAGAATATCTTGAATCTCTAGGATGGTTTGTTGATGGCACAGCAAATCAAGTTTTTGGTCAATGCCATTTGTTTTGCTGCTTTTTGAGCTTGCTTTGTTTCTCATTATAATGTTTTAGAATACTGTTGGATTCTAAATTCACACAGAGTTGGATTCATACTCACATAGAGTGAATGTGTCATTTGAACCGTTGAGTTTAGTAATTCTATGAAACTAAATGCTATGTATCTATCATTCTAGAAAGGCATCTGCTTTCTTGGTTGCCTCTTTCAGGTTTACTGCTTACTAACTGGGAAAGTTGGAAATTTGAAAAGTTCTGTGAACTTTTCTTGGGACATCTTAGAAGTTGCACTTAGTTAAAGCTTCAGTTAACTAGAGCTAGCTTTGCCTGCAAGTCACATTCTGACCTGATGTGATAAATGCAAGGCCATGGGAAGGAACAGAGCATTTAATCACTCTTCTGTCTTTTGCATTAAAGTTGGAAGAGCCTGTGTTTCTTCAGCAGCATTCCAGGCAAGAAGCAGTTACTTGTTTTGACCGGTGGTTTTTGGTTTGTTTTCTTTTTTTTTTTTTTTTCTTCATACCAGTAATGCTCTAAAAGGGCTCTGCAACCATTTTTTATAAAATTTGGACTGAAGAAAATAGGCTGGTGGGGAGGAGCAGAGAAGTAAATATGATTTTCAAAAATCAAAGTTCTGCCTTATCTCTTATTTTTTCCAAATGAAATAGAATACTCGTTTGTTCTTAAAAGGGATAATCTCTGGCCATTTTCAATAAACAATCAGTTTACATCAGTGTATAAACACAGTAAAATTTTAACAATTGCAAGCAGGGCAGTGTGATTTCCCTGCTGGGTGTTCACAGCCAACACAATGGGGCTACACTTCAATCAGGATGACTCTGAAGTACAGAAGTGACAGAGAACACAGTGGTTAATGTGTTATTGGTATGCTCTTGCCCTACTGTGTGCATCAGTGGGGAAGAAATCTTTTTAAAGGGATGGGGATCTGGGATAATATTGATACTGATTGGATTAGACATTGTTCATGTCTGATCTTTGGTGAAGAAGCTATTGAGTTCCTCCGCTGCTGATGGGACTTGATATTTCAGGTTCTTTTTCCCTTTGTAGTTGAATTAATAATGGCTTCAGCATGGAAATGCCTAGATGAAAATCTGTCATATTCCTCAAAACACATTTTTGGGACAATATTTTTTTTAGAATTTGTACGTAGACTTGTTATGGCTTTGGTCTTTGGCTGGGTATGGGGCTGATTTGTGAGGCAATGTGCATAACTTGAGAAGTTCTCTGCCCCAAAGAACTTCTGACTTAAACAGAGCCTGCTCACATCAAACTTTCCAAGTGTTCAGATGGTTTGGTACAGTGCCACTTAAAATAGACATGGTTATGGGGAACCAATGAGTTGCAGAGAAGAAAACAAGCACTTTGCATTCTAGACATTTTTTCTTGTTTTCAATAACTAACCTGTTGGGCTTTCATGATGCTATTCCCAGTGTTTTTAAAGATGACAGGAGGACTTGGCAAGTTAGGAAATGAGATATGAGTGATACTGAGACTTCATTTCTTAATAAATAATTATCCTCAAGCTGTATAAACTTTCTTGAGTTAAATATTGTAGAAAACAAAGATATTACGTTTTCAGTGAAACATTTATGATAACAGTTGTCTGTGTCATTGCTGTCCAAGATCCTCACTAAAACCACCAGCTGATTTAAATTTTCCTTATTTCTTTCATCAGGATAGACTTACTCCAAAAAGAAAAATAAAGCTATCTCTTTCCTGACTTGGGGAAAAAAGAAGGCCATGCAGCATAATAATAAAAAGGCTAAGTTTTTATGCATGTTTTTAAGTTCATTTGAAGCTGAGTTTTAGATTCTGAGGTCCTTGCCCTCCACATAAATACATAAGCTGTTGTCAGAGATGTACTTCGCTTTGGCCCATGCAGGGGCACACACTCTGCAGTGAGCATGCAGCTGGAGCCAGTTCACAAAAAAGGCAACAACATGTGTCAGGGCTGCCAGTAAAGCAAATCTGCAACTCAAACCTCATATAAACTGTCTTCTTTTGAAAGTGCAGCAGGAATTGAATCTAAAAGACAGTATCAAGAGTGAACTCTCATATATTATATACAGTAACATGAATTTGAAACGAAAGGTATTTATATCACAGGCTTGAAGCCATAGAAGATGAAATAACATATGCTGCTCTGTTCTGTGTGTTGTCCCTTGAGTTGAGTGCCAAGTGTTTGGACCTCTGCTGGGTGCACATTGGAAGCAGCAGCATCAAGTGAAATGATTGTATGTGAGGGTAGGAGTCAGCTGTTGACTGGTGTAGAACTCCAGCAGCTGCTGCTTGAGTTAGAAGAATTGGGGGGAGGAGAGGGAAGGGTACTGGGGTTCAAGGTGACAAACAGTAGGAACAAATGAAAATAGCTCTTCGTTTGATGACATAAGATCCATACCCAACTTTGGCAATCAGAGGAGTAGCTGAGGGAGCTCCATTACTTCCAGCATCTTGTGGCTTTTTCTGAATTACTGGCGTTCTTAGCTGCCAGTAGTGCTCACAGCTGTGGCCAGTATGGTGGCATCATTGAAGTTGGCTGCTGACTTCCCAGCCATATCTGCACAGAACTATTTTTCTTGTTTACTGCTAGATGAAGAAGCAAGCCTGTGCTTTTAGGAGAGAAGTGGCTAACTTGGCCATCGGTCTGGCTGGTATGATTGGGAAGGAACATACCTTAGTATGTCTACTTAATGTCCTCTTCTGGAAGAAGCAGTTGGGCCAAATCATGCCTTTGTCTCTGTTTGAATCATGCCTCCTCCCCCCATAGTGGGTCCTTCAGAGGATCTTTACAATTTCTCTCTGCTAGAGTTTTTGTGATACTCTGTGTGAGGAGCAGAGGGAGGAGCTGTAGGACTCAGACCTTCACACCTTTCTCTCCCTCTGAATGGGAGACCTCATGGCCCTCTACAACTCCATGAAAGGAGGGTGCAGAGAGCTGGGGACGAGCCTCTTTAACCAAGTAATAAGTGATAGGACAAGAGGGAATGGCCTCAAGTTGCGCCAGGGAAGGTTTAGACTAGATATCAGGAAGTATTTCTTTACAGAAGGGGCTGTTGGGCGTTGGAATGGGCTGCCCAGGGCAGGGGGGGAGTCCCCGGGATCCCTGGAGGGGTTGAAGAGTCGGGCTGAGCCAGCGCTGAGGGATCTGGTGGGGTTGAGAATGGTCAGGGTGAAGTTCATGGTTGGTCTAGATGATCTTCAAGGTCCTCTCCAACCTAGTTGATTCTGTGGTTCTGTGATTGTGGGCATGTGGAGGGACAGCCTCAATTGCAAGCACAGATTTACCTCTCTCATTGAGTGTAGTGGCAGATGAGATATGGTGTGACACGTGTTGTGACAAGTGTCATCTTGTCTATCCTAAAATCTCTGCCAGTGTTGCTACTGCTTCTGTATGTCTTACTGTCAGATTCAACTCAGCAAGGTGAATTTCCTTGCTTCTTATGAGTCTCTCCCCCCACCTCCTTCCTTTCTGTCTGTGAATGCCAGCATCATACACTGAAGTCATGTCATTGTCCAACTGAACCTTGCACACGAGATCTAGAACTTGTGCAGGTACTGCTGGAATATCTCAATGGCTGTCTTTTTGATGTGTCTTTAAGCTTCCTATCCCTTTTGCATCAGTCATAAGTTAGCTCCCTTCTCAAAGCCTGTTCCCTGTCATTCAGTACTAGGACTCCAGCTTCCATCACCCACTTAGAGCTTCAAATAGCAAGAACCTTTGTCCTTTTGCTCTTGCTGCCTCTTCCAACTAACAGCAGTCCCTACATCATCATCTTCCTTCAAACTTCCTCGAATTTCAATCTCGTTCTGTTGGAGGGGAGAAGACAGTAGCTCTGAACCTCTGTCTTAGTCTTTGCCATCTAGGAGGGTGCTTGGTGGGAGCGTTTCAGTGTATTGTATCTAGTACTGTTAGCTTCCAGCCTACTACTAAAAGGCATCTGTACTTACCTTCTGTCTGTTGTTACTATTTAAACTGGGTGAACCAAGCTTTTAAACCATGAAGACTTAATTTATTCTAAACCTGGATTTATGGATTGACAGAAGGTATTGTTGAAGGGCATCGGTTTGAACTCTTCAACAGTGTTGAAGATACTGTCTGTGTCCCTTAGATATAGAATCGGGTCTGCTCTTTCCTCTGTCTTTTACTCCTTTGTCTGACATGTGGAAAGAAGAGGTTTTGGGGTAGCTTGCATATTTCTCTCTCATGTGAAACTTCCGTGTTCCTTCTGCTGTACTGCGTGCCTCACTGATCCAGGAAAACAAGTCCTCCTCTGCCATATTCATACTCAGTGCTTTAACTTCTGTAGATGCCAGTAATACTAACATGTTCCTTTTTTTTTTTTTTTTTTTTTCCTCTGTAGCATCTCCCTTTCTGCTTTTTGCCAACCGGCGGGATGTTCGACTTGTGGATGCTGGAGGCACGAAGCTGGAGTCCACTGTGGTGGTCAGTGGTTTAGAGGATGCTGCTGCGGTTGACTTCCAGTATTCGCAAGGCATCGTTTTCTGGACAGATGTGAGTGAAGAAGCCATCAAGCAAACTTACATTAACCAAACTGGGAATGTGGTGCAGAATGTCATCATTTCTGGTCTGGTTTCCCCGGATGGCCTGGCATGTGATTGGATTGGGAAAAAACTTTACTGGACGGATTCAGAAACCAATAGGATAGAAGTAGCTAATCTCAATGGAACATCTAGAAAAGTCCTCTTCTGGCAAGACCTTGATCAGCCCAGGGCAATAGCTTTGGATCCTGCTCATGGGTAAATATTAATTTGACTTAAATGCTTAAATGGATACAGTGGTGATTTATATTAAGTTTCTAGTTCTGAAAAAGAAACATAGCCTTTTGTTTCAGTTTACATTTTCCCAAGGTATTTTTCTCAAGATCTGTAGCTGAACATATGTTTGAGCTTAAATATTTTGTGGCAAGAAATGACAGCCCAGACATAGAGCCAAAAAGAAAAATGCAGCTGTTCTTAGGTGCCAAGCCAAATATTCAACCAGTATGATTGCCTAACTTATTCCATTGCACTTTTCTCGGTTATCTTGCCTGGTAAATTAGCTTTCATTTGATATGTGATGTCTGTTTAATGTATCTAGACAGCAAGGTGTGTAAATCTGCACGAGTTGAAACAGGAATTCTCACTTGCTGTGCTCTGCTAAACAAAACCAGGACATTTTTAAGTGGTCATGTTGAATAATCATGTTTGCACTGGCAAGTAAAAGAATCCAGGTGAAACCGGGGACTCTCAATGCTTTAAGGTGAGCAGGTTAGGAAGCAATAAGGAAGCAGGCTGGATGTGTCCCTTCTAGCGCTCTGGAAAATATTTGCATCTCTGTATGGTTCCTCCCTCCGTCTTCAGTACTCCCCACCATTTCACATTTGTGCTGTTTGCTGTCTCCGTGCACAAATAGTACTGATGTTGTGCAGTTTGGGCCCTCTATTCATTGCAGTGATGACTGATCATCTGCTGTGCTGGATGGACCCTTGTGATAAGGGGAAGTGAGGTGCACTTCTCTTACGTGCACAAATCCACACGAGTGAGGTGGTTTGCTGCTCATCTGCTGCTGTTTTCACAGCTCCTTCTTGGGGATCACTTTATCCTCCTATTCTGTATAGTACCTGTAAGTAGGTTTCTCATCTGTAAGAAAAATCTGGCATCAACTGACGTTTTCACTGAGTCTGGCCTCTTTGCAAGGGGATGCTGAGTTTATTTTATTCTAGGTCAAGGGCTTAGGATAAACCACAAATATAAAGTAGTTTGGGGTTTATCCTGCGTTGGGAGATGGCAGTCTCTTGAGAAACTACCTGCTTCTGGTGTGTAAGAAGTGAAAATTGAAACTAATCAACAGCGGGCAATTTAAGATTGCCATGTCAGCAACTGCCACGCTACAGACTGCAAGTTTCTCAGGTTGCTTTTGCAGGGGTTCTCATGTAAGGCTTCCCGGATTAATGTGAATTGTTATGGGTACATTTATAATTAATACGTAAAGGATGTACAAGAACTAAATGAAACTATGTGTACCCAAAGAAACAAAATCCTTAGTTTTGTTGACTCATCACATGCTGGATGTGCCTGTAAGATAACTGGTGGAAAGGTACAACCATAACCAGTGAAAGGGAAAGTAGAGGGACTTTGTTGGACCAAAGGCCTTTTCCAGGGGGTACCTTGTCCTCTTAATCCTGACTTCACTACAGATGCCTTTAGGTGAAAGGAGTCCTTCCCATAGCAAATTGCTGTATGGGAGTATTTTAAATAAATTAGCAGGAATCCTGTGTGTATCCTGACAACAAGTAATCTATGCAGAATTAACTAATTCTGAAAACTAACTTTAGATCCAGAGGTCAGTAGTATAATTTAAAGAGGGAATATGATGTTAGAATATGATGTTAAATTGAGTATTTAATAATGATGTAGGTCAGAGACAGTGGAATGGTGCTTTCCATGAAATACCAGTGTGAGGTTGGCATCTTGTAAGTGGTTGCAGTTCCTTGCCTTTTGACTATTTTCATTAAGGTAGTTTAAATATTGGTTGTGGCAATACATTTCATGCCATATTGTGTGCTTTTTGACTCTCTGGGTTTGAAAAACTGAAAGGAATAACTAGGGATTTCTGGTAGGATATTGGTCCTATAATACCCAAAATGCAAAATTATAATTTTCAATGAAAACTGGATTAGAACAGCTGGGTGAGAAAGTATTGTTGCTACAAGTCAAAAGGAGAGCTTTCTAAAAGTTATCGGTGGTGATGGTGAAGTTGCAGTTGCTTCTGCAAATCTAATCCTTGGAAGAAGGAGAGATGCAGCCGTAGCTTATTTTGCATGACTTTGAAAGGCAGTTCTTTGCAGCAATACTCTGCAGAACAGATGCGCAGCATTTCTTAAACACAATTAAGTGTAACAACAGAAGACACCTTTTTGATGTGTTAGGTATCTTACCTTGTTTTTACTTTTCTGTATGTCTGTGGTAGCCTATTCTTTCCTTCCTGGAGGACTTGACTTCTGTGTATCTTGCATTTACTGCTCCAGGGAAGGTGTGCAAGTGTGAACAGTTACTGTGGAATGGGCTGTTATAAGGAACAAGATTCGTTTGCCAAAAATGTAGATGTCTATATGTGAGCCGGTCACCTTGCAACTTTCTGGTATTGATCAGCAGAATAGGTTGAGGTGAGGCGAGACTGACAGTTCTGGCTCTTGCTCAGATCAGTTCCTTGGGTTGCCGCTGCTGCTGTCCTGAACATTAGTTCAGCCTACAGGTTGAGGTTTTTTTCCATTGGGAGCAGCAGCTTTATATGAAACATCTCTATTGGTTTTAACTTGTGGCAGACATTTCTAATTATTAGCCTGTTTGATTAGTGTATTAATCCACTGCAACAAAGCAACATAAATAAATGGCCTGTGAAAATTCATTATGAAGATACATGTATCCTTTATAATTAGCCAGTGGTCAGTTAAAATCAGCCTCCATAGAGCTGCTCTTCTGGGTAGAAGTGACAAAATCCAGTATTGCACAAGGGTCCTATTGAATTAAAAGCATGTTTGCTCAACTAACTATCTAATACAGTAAACCTAATAAACTGAAAAATCATACATCATGTATATTTGTGGAATAAATAAAACATTCAAATTTGAATAAAGCATTCACATGGAGAGGGACTTTTTACAACGGCATGTAGTGATAGGACAAGGGGTAGTGGCTTTAAACTGAAAGAGAGTAGATTTAAGTTAAATGTAAGGAAGAAGTTCTTGGCTGTGAGGGGGGTGAGGCCCTGGCACAGGCTGCCCAGAGAAGCTGTGGCTGCCCCCTCCCTGGAAGGGTTCAAGGCCAGGTTGGACGGGGCTTTGGGCAACCTGGGCTAGTGGAAGGTGTCCCTGCCCATTGCAGGGGGGTTGGAACTGGGTGATCTTTAAGGTCTCTTCCAACCCAAACCAGTCAGTGATTTAATTCTATGATTTAATTTGCTTTTACGACTGCTTCATTTCACATAGTAGTTCTGAAGTATTTCATAGGTGCATCTGTGAAGTAGTGATTATTACATTTGATTTAGGCACAGCAGGTCTGAGTTTGAGCTTCTCTAGAACCAGTTGTTCCTTGTTTCCCGGTATTTTCTGGGGAAGGAAAGTGGATGACAGTAGGAAAACCAAACTGTTCAGTACCTTTACATTTGTATTTTTGTTCCTATGTTTTTCTGATCAGGTGTCAGATGCGGTTATTAGAACTGACAGAAGAATAAGAATTTGTGCTAAAATTAAATCAGATTAGAGCACTTGAGTAAATTTTGGGGTTTTTTTTTCTGGATCATGAAATCTGATGAAATTTACACTAGAACTCTTAAAACTGGTTTTAAGTCTTAAAGTTGCTAGACATTTGCTTTCAGTCTGGAAGAATTCTCATAAACGTGATTTTGGCCTTTTCGCAGTTTCTTCTTGAGAAGTGAGTGGAAGCTTAAAGAATGAGGAAGAAAACTTCATTAGATATAGGCCCATCAACTTCAGTTTCCAGAAGAAAAATGTGTCAGATAAGCAATTCGTAAATGCTTAACTGATACTAGTAGTACTCATGGTATGCTCTGTGTCAAACAAAACTAATTTCCTTCTGTTGACAAAAGAGCATGTCCTTGTGCAGATTGGTGACACCTTCTCTTCTCTCAAGCCTGCTGAAACATAAAAAAAAAAAAATCATACTTCTGAATGTCAGGTGGAAATCACAGAAAAACAGGCTTTGAGAGGAACCTCTAGATGTCAGCTAGCGCACCTCCCATGCACTATTATCCTGCATCCTATACACTGCCATGCCTGGTCATTACACCTACAACATTCCTGAGGATGATCACTGTACATTCAGTACATTCTCCTCTATTCTCCCAAACTAGTCCATGTCTTGAAGAATTACACTCAAAATGGAATAAAAGATATTTATTAGGCAAATGCCACACTGGGCATAACATCCCACCACGAACACCACAACATGAAATGAAGTCCGCCATCCACCTCTGCAGAAAAGCAGAAGAGAAGGTGTCACAGTATGTTGTGTCCTTAAGGTTAAGCATGTTGGCTTTCTGCATTGAACCATTGGCATCTGTGTGCTGAAGCCTCATCTGTATGAACTGAAGTAGCCTGAGGCTTTGAATATTTTGATTTAAATGACGGTGAATGGTGACATGTTTTTAACAGTGTATCATCTGATCTTAACACCTTTGGAATAGTTGAGGGGAGGGGGAGTACTGAATAAAAACTTGCGACTGTTGTAAATACTGGAGAGAAGAAAAGCATCAAACAGGGTATGTGTAGATTATGCTTTTTAGCAACTCTTATTTTCACTCATGGCTACTCAGTTAAAATGCAGAAGATACCCCGGTTTTGAATGAAACATGAGTATTGCTGCCTTGAAAGCTAGAGATCAGTTTATATCCTGTGTGTCTCTGTGTAGTAATGAATTTCAAGTATAAAATTATTTTGAAGCTTTTGGTTAATTATTTGAAACGCTGTAATGAGGATGAATATATGAGTAGCACAGTTGTTTTCTTAGAATGTAAGAGAAGTACTCAGCCATAAAATTGGTTACGAGTCATATCCAGTATCTTGGTATGGCTGTAATTTCTGGGAGTTGGAAAGCTTTTGACATGTTGCGTGTCCGAATAGCTGTGAATAGCCTGATGCATGAGAAACTTGAGGTTCTTGTGGGAAGTGTTATTTACTCTAATTTTCAGATGGATGCCCTTGATGGTGACAGCCTTTCCATAAATGTTTCATTGGTTTCTTTTGCTTACTTCTCCCTTTTCCTTCTCATAGATCTAACTAAAGATAAGTTGTTAAAAGACCATTTGCTTCATTTGAGAGCAGAACTGCTTGTTTAGAGGTAGCAGAAAAAAGTGATTTACTTTTTTTTTCCCCCAGCTGTAATTGCATGGGGAAGAGGTGGAAAGGTGTAGACTTCCTTAATAACCCCATTGGACTCCCTGCCCTGTTAGCACTCCTTTTTTGCTACAAGTTCTGTAATTCTTCATATCCTGAGTCCTGGAGGCTGAAGCTTCTTTGCTCTGTACACATTTAGTCTTCTTAAGTAGTTTGGGAATCATGGTATTCTTAATCTTTTTAATTTCCACACCATTTCTTAAGGGGATAGAAGGAGCAGCAGGATGGCTTTGGTTGTCTCAGTGCCAGTGTGCGTTGCACTGGTTTCTCATGTGAAGACAGAATGCAGCTCTGGTCTTGTAGCTTTGGCTCTGGGACAGATTGATGGCAGAAGCTGGGATTCTCTTTGATTAGAGGACTTGATGGATGCAGGTTATAGCTGCACAGAGGCAGCACGGAAATCATGGCATATACGATGTGTTGGTTTGGCTGGGCTGGCACCTTTCTGTTTGTCATGAATGGGTGGCTTTGGTTTTAAATTAAAACATGGTCCAAATTTTTTCCTGTAAAAGTAAACAGTAGCATAAACCGAAGTAAGCAATTTTCCACATAATCTGTTGAATGTTTCATTTTGTTAAATTGTGTTTAAAATTACAAGCATGAAAATGAACATGCTTAGATTGCATGCCTTGACACATTATTGGCTGTCATTTGAGTGTACTGTTTTCCCAAACATTGAGTTAAACTGAACCAGCACACTGAAGTAGATAAAATGCATTGGCCTGAGCGAAACGTTTAAGGGCAGCTGTGAGATCTGTGAGTAGGAGAGCAACCAACACCTTGCACTATTGAATTACTGTTCAATATGTTTGCTGGACCCCTGTCCTCTGCTAAGTCAGTACCATGTGTAGACATAATTTCTTGGACTCTCCTGATCTGCTTTCATCCAGTGTGCCTTAAGGAGAGAGAAAGAAATCTAAGCTTAACTTTAGGTACAGTTAGTAGTCCGAGGTTAAGTCATGACTGGGTCTACGTGTAAACAGCAGAGGGTGGCAGGTATCTCACAAATGGATGGAGAGAGAGTTCATTCTGCAGTTTGATAGGAAGATTCCCTGACTTCTGAGTTGCTGCAGTGGGTCTTAAAATGAATTGAATGTAGTGAGATTTGGAATATTTTTCACTTTCCTAAAATAAATAATATTTTTTGAAAGAAGAGGAGGACCTGGGGTCAATGAACTGAATATATGGGCCAGCAATATGTCCTTCCTGCAAAGAAAGCCAGCAGCATCCTGGCTTTGTTAGAAGGAGTGCTGCCAGCAGATGGGGTGAGCTGAGCCTTCCCCTCTAGTCCGTGCTGGTGAGGCCACCCCTGGAGTCCTGGGCTCAGTTCTGGGTTCCTCAGCACACAAGGGATGTGGACATGCTGGGGTGAGCCTAACAGAGGGCCACAAAGATGATTAAGGGATTGGAGCATCCACCATAGAAGGCAGGGCTGGTGGTGTTGGGATTGTTTACCCTGGAAAAGAGGAGGCTCAGGGGACCTTACCACTGTGTATAATAATATGTGATGTGAAGGAGTAAAGACAATGGAGCCAGATTCTTTTCAGTGGTATCCAGTGAAAGGACTAGAGGCAGCAGGCACAAACTGAAGTAGAGGAAGACCCAATTAAATGAAAGAAAATACTTCGTTACTGAGAGGGTAATGAACCGCTGGAATAGGTTGTCCATAGAGTTTGTGGAGTCTGCAACCTTAAAGATACTCAGAACCTGACTGGATGAGATCCTGGGTAACCTACTCTGGTTGACACTGCTTTGAGTGGTGGGGTTGTAGTAGACATCTCCAGAGGTCCCTTCCAGTCTCAGATATTCAGTGATTCTGTGAAAAAGCAGCATTTTTGGTGCAGGGTTCATGACCTCGTAAGGTCCTTTTCCTACTTTGTTTTCTGCACTTTCCTGACGGCGCTATAGAGGTGGTATAACGCTGAGTTGCTTGTGAAGTGCTTTCAATAGGAAATAATTTCTTTATATTTAATATTTATTCATATCTCTTCAGAAACGTCTGGGAAGAAAAAGTTATACTGTGTTGTCTTTTGTACCTACCGATTGAGGAGAAGCTATGAGGGCTTATTCTATCTTCTTATAGTTGTTCTCCTGTTTTCTGTGGAGTTTTTGCTTACGAATGTGCTGGACATTCTTTTAGAGGTGAAAGTGCATAACGCACAAAGCATGTGCAACTCCTTTCCCCCCCACCCCCGCAGGAAATCCTACCAGTGCAGTTTCTTTTTGTCAGGATATCAGCGGTATTGCAGTAAAACTGCTTTCCAGGTTGAAAATTATCTTCCTAACCCCCCTGAGGAGTGTTGCATGTATCTCCTTACTGCTGCCCTCCTTCTCTAGCTTCAGTGGGTTTGGAAATCTTGAGTCCCTCTCTCTGAGGATTCTTCAGCTTCATGGGGTCATGTAACCTGACTTTTTAACCAACTACTGAAGCTGTATTGAATGTGTGCTTGTTTACCTTTGAGAAATCACTAGGGTGTCTTACTCCTTTCCATCTGGGTGAGCAGGGAAAGATGCGCTCTTTCCTTGCAACTACTTCATTGCAATAATATTTGAGCATCCATCAATTGACAGGCAATTATGTTTTTCCTCTTTGTTCTCAGTTGCCAAATAGTGTGTGTATATATATATATATATGTGGGTATATATATATATATAGTATATATTTTAAAAGAATAAACCTGTCAGAATAAAAGATGTAGGAAAACTGTAGGTGGTTCTCAGAGGTTTTGTTTGCTTTGCTTTAAATACATGTCTTTGAATATGATGTGATTAGATGTGATGGGTACCTGCTGTGGCATATTTTTGGGTTTAATGTAATGTTTTTTGTCAGGAACATCCACGTCTCAAAGTTCAGTGCTCAAGTAAAAAAAAAAAAAAAAAAAGGTAATTTGAGTAAGTAATTTGCAACTTAATGCTATGTAAGCCATTCTTTTCCCTTCTGTAAGCACTTAGTGTTATTTAGTTTTGCAGTTGAGTTTTTGTAACTTTAAAGGTGGGATGGGAAAAGTAAGTTTTAAATGTGCAGGAATCTAAACTTCATAGCAGTTTCCTGTAAACTCCTGTTTCGTGCCCTGGCCTTGTATAAGTTTGAGAACATTGTTGAAATTGGAGAAGTTTGTGCTGATTTACATCATCTGTACAACTGGCCCCTTTTGTGTAAGCAGGTTATGTAAGGTTTGGCAACAGTACTGCATATTCGGGAGGTGGAAAAAGTGTTTGGGCAGTGTTGGCCGCTTTTTATTATGTCTGTGATACCTTCCAGCTCAGATGTCTGATCGGCTGCTCTTTGAGGGCATGGCCACGATTTCTAATCTCTGCAAAAATGATGACAAGAGATGAAGCAGCAGGAAATAAGAAATGACCTGCAGCTTTAAAACTGAGGGGAAATACGGTCTTCATCCTGTTTTTGCTTCTGCACCTGGGATTTTAAAATCAGTTAAGTGGGGAAAAAAAAATAGGAAAGACCAGTGCGGTGCAGTTTACCAACTTTAAAATTTGTTTTTGCAAGGTGTCTTTCAGTCCCATTCTTCTGATGGCACTGAAGCACTATTCAAGCTTTCATTCAGTGTGGTAATTAAATATGTGCCAAAACCCAGTGACTTGCTGACTGCAGTTGAACTGCATTTCTGTAATTTCTTCTGACCAGAAAGCTTGGTGGGGAAGCTTGCAACTACTGTGCTTACTGATAGAGCAGTAACTGAATTTTACAAACTCAGTTCTGAGTCTGGTACTTCTGGATACTGGATGATGGACTGGATGCACTGTTAGTGGTTGTGTGTTCAGAAAGAAGTACACGTGTCTTCTCCTTGAGGAAGCTCTGGCTTTTGCTGGTTTGTTCCTGCTGGTTTCTTTAGTGTAGCAAAGTGCAATTCGGTTTAGGGACAGAATTGGTGCAGTTGTTGAGAAATTATTATTAGATGTTAATCTCTTCTGCCCCCTGCCACCACTTTGTTTTTGCCTTGAAAGTCTGGAGTTAAAACCCAGTAAGGGAGAAGACACTGAGCATCTCTGAAGAACCGAGTAAAGTAACCTAAGTGTTTGCCCCAGGGCCTCTTTTAGTTCAGTGCTTCTCTAGTTGTTTGGTTGGGGTTTTTTGAGAGTACTGATTTTGTGATAGCTGCTTAGCAGTGAATTTTGCTCACTTTTTTTTTTTTTTTTTTTTTAATTAGCTCTTTAGGAATTTATGTTTTCATTTTCTTTAATAGCTTCAGTGCTGTTACACTTTTATTGACCTATTGCAAGCTAGGTACAAAACTCCTGGGATGCTAAATCTCAGTCCCAAACACGTGATCAATCTAATGTCTAGTAAGATACCAAGTACTCGTTTTGATATTTTTAGCTCCATAGAGTTGTTACGGTATGCCCTGGGATATTTTAAATTGTGTAATTTACATTTAAATACACCATCACCACCAGCAAAATCAACCAGACAAACAAACCTACCCAAATACATGCTTAGGCTCTTCATCATTATTCAGTGTATATCTTTTCAACAGGCTTCCAAACCAGGGAACGTTCAGTAGCACAGGTAGTGCTGGGCTGGGCTTCTTTGCATAGTCTACTGAATTTACCGGAAACCTTTCCTGGACTAAATATCCAATTTTATAGTGAAATGAAAATAACAGGGATTGTTAATGTACTGGACACCAGCAAAAAAGGTTATATTTGTAAAACAAAAAAATCAGTCCTGAACTGTCAGCTGTCCCAGAAGCATTAATGGTGTCTAGACTGTTTCGAAGTGCTTGGTTTTTGTTGAGGTCAGTAAGAAATGTGGGCTACTGAGCAGGTTCAAAAAAAATTAAAGCTTTTTTTTTTTTTTTTTTCCTGGAGAAATAATGGGTCACCACTCCAGACCCCTGGACTAGGTAATTTTAACAGGTTTAAACTCTATTAACTAAAGTTAATTTAAATCAGGTTGATGTAAATCAGTTCTTCACATATAAACTGTTAGTGCACAGACTGTTTTTTTTCTCTGAGAAGCCACTTTGAGCTTTTTGCCTTGTTGTCCCTGCCCCCCATAAAGCCCCAACCAAAAATATCTGCTGTTTGTGTAAGAATTGATCCTGTGTCCTGGGGCATTTGGAAGATGCAAAGTGTAAGACATGATGGCTACTACTGGACATTACTAAAATACTGAACTTCTCCACTGTTTTTCCTGTATGGCTCTTTATCTGATGAACCTGGCTAGGGCAAGCAGATTTTAGTAGTTTTGACAGAAGACTCATTTTCTTAAAGAGATCCATGGGTTCTTTCAGGGGTAGGATAAAGCCTTTTTCTTTCTCTTCATAACTAATCACCTGAAGGAAGCTTCTTTGCCCTCCCTCCTCCCCCCAATTTTTATCTTCTGCTGTTAGTGTTCCAGTTAAATTTGCAGTGGTGCTTCAGCAAAGCTTGCGTCATTCTTTCCATAATAACTGTACTTTTTTTTTTTTTTTTCTTTAGGATTTATAACATGCCCCCAAAATTTCTGTCTTCAGCTGAATCTCAATATAGGGTGTCTCAGTCAGGACACTGTATCTAATTTGGTTTGAGCTAGCTTTTTCACTCAAGATAGAGGAGGGTAAAAAAGACTGCGCATTCTTTAAAATCCCCTACAGCCATGCATTTAAAACATGACATTTTATGGCCTATTAAAATTTGATGTCTAATGCTGTGTTGTGCCTTGTGTTGACCAAAAAAATGTCGAAACTGCCTAGATATTATGGTGGGAGAGAAAGGATGAAGAGGCCTGCCCTAGCTAATTGTAGAGTCCAGGGCACTAATTGGTGACTGATCTGGGGAAAGTTGGAGAGTAATGACTGTCTTTCTCTGGGGCAGTTCCATAGGTGATTTCAGCTGTATGGCTGCTGCCTTTATTTGTTCCTTCTGTTTAAGCACCACTGCTGTGGGACCATTGGTCAGACAGATCATTTGCTAAGGTAACTGAAAGGTTTTTTTGGTTTTTTTTTCTTGGAGGGTGCTAATGTCAGCACCCAGGGTAGGAGCCAGGAAAGGAACTGCTCCGTTTGGCAGTGGCGTGGGTTTAAATAGGCTTAGAGAGACCAGAGCCTGCCTCCCACTCCTGCTACAGGAAAGCTTATATTCAAACTCTCAGTTCAGGGTCTTGGTGTGTTACAAGATTCCCAAACCAGAGCTGATTTCCTATAATTCATCGCGAATCACTACTGACTGCCTGCCAAAAAGGTGGAAACCTGTTGGAAAAGGGGAGGAGGTTAAATGGAGACAAGACCTGCTTTTGCCATTGCAGTGCTTGGCATGCTTTCCTGTGATGGACCACAGGGGTGCTTTGTAGCACGTGGGGGGAATGAAACCATTACTTTAGTAGGGGCTTGATGACTGCAGAGACGTAATATATTCTGTAAAGTTCACCAGGAATATCAGCTTTATGATACTTAAAGGGTTGCAGAGACACCCTGCAATCAGGACATCATGGTGACAGGATACTAATAATCTTTTACGTGTTGTGTTAAAAAAGTCCAACTGTGAGAGAAGTGCTTTGAAAGAATGCTGCCTGCATTCAGATTGTTCTACGTGTTGTCTAAATGCATCTTCACCCTCCTTAGCGGTACAGTTCCTTTGCTAATACTGTGTAGTTTTAGACCTTTGAGTGACACAGGCATTGATTAGGATTGAGCAAGCTCAGTCTGTACTTGTTAATGAGCTAAAATGTAGGGATGTGGCAAATTAATGCGCGAAGCTGAAAGTATACTTCTGCCCAGCAGTCTCTGTGTGGCCATCACCTATGAAATTAAGCAACAGGTGTTTTTTGGGGGAGAGGCTCTGGAGCTGGAACTCCTTTCATCTCACAGAAAAGCCATGAGGACCTTTTGGCTTACAGACTTTTTCTTTTTTTCTCTTTTTTTTTTTTTTTTTTTTTTTCCCCTTCATCTGAATGCATTTTGCTTCAGGGCAGGCTGCAACGTCAATGGGAGGCTTCAGGAGAGGAATTCCGCTCAAGTGTAATTTTAGGGATATATTTTCATCCTTTTTATTTTAACCTGATTTTTAAGCTTAATCGGACTTAGCTAGTTTTGTCTCCTTTGTTTGTGTTTTTAAATAACTGTCATAGGATTTTTGATTTTGATCTAAGCTCTATTTTAGCCTGTATTTATACATTTCGATATATGACTAAGTGTGGGACTGTCATAGCCATGTGATATAGCCCAAAGCCACCTTTAAGAGCCAGGTTTTTCTTAATTCAACAGTCCATCTTTTGTCCATCTTCATTCCCGTAGAGATGGCTCAAGGTGTCCTTTGCATACTTCAAGCCTAGTGCAGGTGAGCCGGATCAGAGAACTGATTTGACCTGACCAAAAATGAGTATTTGTCTGGATGAGTTTCACAGTCTGATTCACCAGCTGGATGCACAGACAGTTTCTTTTATGTCTGCTTTTCTCTGGCTTCTGTTGTTTGTCAATAGCTGCTTCCCCACACAGTTTGAGCTGCCACAAATTATAGCCTGACTTGTTAAGGAAAACCAAAATGAGTGACAATTTACATTCATAGGTTGTCCTGTGAACTGGGGCAGCTCAGTTACTGCTGCTGCTTCAGGAGCAGTCAGTCTATCCTGACTGCAGGAGCCAGGATGTTTTGGGGAAGGCGAGTCCTCTGCAGTCACTCTGAGGAGAGTTGTCTCAGAAGCCTGAGGGCTCACCTGCATGGAAGCTTTACCATTTCAACTAGAAAACTCCTTGTTTTACCCTCCCACACGCAAGTGTATGTGTATTGTGATACAAGCGAGTCATTTCTCTCTCTCTATTTTTATATAAATAAACATTTTTATAAAATAAATATTTATATAAACATGCTAACGATTATGTATGCCGCTATGATCAGAATGGTCTAAATAGGTGCTGTGACTGTGCTGGAATGGGAGGTACAGCTGTACATGCTGATGAGAGCATTTTAACCATGTGCTGTGAGAGACATGTCCTGGGGATAACAGTGCAGCTGCCTGCTCCTCCTTGGCTGAAACGATGGCCTCAGCTGTGTGTGAAGCAGCTACAGAGCTACTGCAGTTTACAGAAGCATCTTTTCACAGGATCACAGAATTGTCTAGGTTGGAAAATACCTTGAAGATCATCCAGTCCAACAATCAACCCAACATTAACAGTTCCCAACTCCCCCAGATCCCTCAGCGCTGGCTCAGCCCGACTCTTCAACCCCTCCAGGGATCCCGGGGACTCCCCCCTGCCCTGGGCAGCCCATTCCAACGCCCAACAGCCCCTTCTGCACAGAAATCCTTCCTCAGAGCCAGCCTGACCCTGCCCTGGGCAGCTTGAGGCCATTCCCTCGGGGCCTGGCGCTGGGGCCTTGGCTCCAGAGACTCATCCCCCCTCTCTGCACCCTCCTGTCAGGGAGTTGCAGAGGGCCAGGAGATCTCCCCTCAGCCTCCTCTTCTCCAGACTAGACAACCCCTTTGTTGCAAAGGGGAGTGTGTCCTGCTGAAGAACATGACTGCAGTTACAAGTGTAATCACCACTTCATTACCCAGGTGGATTGCATTCTCTTCCTATGTGTTCCCTAGCGTGGCTGCACAGCCAGTGCTGTCTTCTTCAGGGGATCTGAGGGGCTGAGGTTGTGAAAAGTTTATGAAAAGTCTGGCTAAGCATGAGCTCTGCAAGACTAAACAGGTGCCTCTTTACCATGCTTTTCTGGAGCTCCGGTGGTAGCAGGGCTTAGCTTAGATGTAGCTCAGTGCACTGACCCAGCTGGTGCCCATCCAGCGCTGCTGGTTGGTCTGACACAGCGTGATGAACCCTCAGTACTGGAGAGTCCAGTGCACAGACACCTCTTTTCGAGGGCTCACTCAGGGCAGAGGCTTCCTGACACAGTCCGTGCCAGAAATGGCTCTGTGTTGGCACTGGGAAAGCCAACACATGGGAAGGGGAAAAAAAAGAACCCCAAAATTTATTCTAATGTCATTCTAAGTATGCACAGATTCATGACTTATTTATTGATAGAAATGAATTTCAGGGCACTTGATTTTGTATTCTTTTCTGTATACAGACTTGCAAAAGGAAGCTCAGCTATGGCCACTGCCTGCTTGGATAGGTGATTAGTTGCTTCAGAATGAGATGTAGGATATTAACATGTAATAACTGGCCACGCAAGGACAATACTCGGTTGTAAATGCTTATGACCATTGGGTGCTGCCCAACATTGAAAGAGAATGGTAATAGATTATGCAGAGGCAATGCTTGTGAGAGATGCTCTCATGAAGGAACTTTTTTGCACCTTCTGGAACTATGGTTTGATTTATGTTGGTAAGTATGTTAGTAAGTTAATAAGTGTGATAAAGGTTTGGGGGTATACATCTGTGTGTATACACTTAAGGGCTTTGCAAAGAGCTGTGATCCCTTCTGTTCCTAAAGCTAATCAGCATGTATTGTGGTTTAATTTGTGTGCATCTCTGCTTTGATTTTCAGATACATGTATTGGACTGACTGGGGTGAAACACCCAGGATAGAACGAGCAGGAATGGACAGCAGCACACGAAAAATAATTGTCGATTCAGATATTTATTGGCCAAATGGACTCACAATAGATCTCGATGAGCAGAAACTTTACTGGGCTGATGCAAAACTGAGTTTCATTCATAGGGCAAATCTGGATGGTTCCTTTAGGTAAGTTTCCTTTAGTCATTAATATGGTCTTAAGTTATTTCTCATCTCCCGCATTCATTTTGAACTGAGGCTTTTTGAATAATGCTAATACCTTATTCTTTTAAAGTGCAATTGCTAATAGCCTTGCAAAAAGAAGTAGCCTCACATCCTATAAAAGTGGTTTTAAAAGTAAGACTATTTGTATCAGTATTTCACTATAGACTATTTATAGCCACCTTGTACAGCAAGATTTTTTATATTTAGGCACATATTTGTCTTGAAAAATATTTGGAGATGCTTATCCTTGGCCCTAAGCAATCTGACATTTAACTAGTGACTAGAATTTTACAGTATGTCACTATTTTTTTTTTAAACAGGAAATACGTATTGAAACACACTTGTCCTTGGCCCCATCCAAAGATGTCCTTTGTGGCGTGCCTATAAATTAATAAACTTCAGCATTGCAGACTGCAAGCAAGCAGGAAGCAGATTTTTCTCAAGCTTAGTAGAAATCACAGAATGGAAGTTTTGGTTAGTGGGTCCTGTCCAAGTGTGCTGTTGAGTTTTGGCTTTTGTAGACACAGAGAGGTGACCCTTCAGACAGGGCAGACCTAGATTTTTGAGATTGTGCCTTCAATTCTCTGCAGTGTTCAGTGGGCAGGTTGTGTTGATCCTGAAGGGTGAGTGTCATCTGCCAGTGAAATGTTCTACCGAGGAGGCAAGTCTCTGCATTCTGGTCTGGCTTTGGTCTTCAAATAGTTTAAAATGACATTTTCTTTTTCATTATTTCATAACATTTTAAATGTCTGTGTTACAAAATCATTTTGCTTTGTTAAAATTTGGGGGAGTTTTATTTTACATGTATCCGTTTTATTCTCCCCCAAAAAAGCCACTGTATTTTTCATGGAGGTTTTCCATTTTTTTTAACTGAGGTGCATTCTGTGCCTTTCTTATTCATAAAAGAGGAATAACAATATTGACATACTTTATAAAATGCTCTTAAGTTCCTTTGAGAGCACTATGTAAGAGCTAGATAACGGTGGCATTGCAGCAAGCGACAGGTACAGACTGAGAGTCAGAAGTATAGACAAGGGAGAAGGCCTGTACGGAAGAGTGTGGTAGCTCAAAGGCTGAGTGCAGGTTCACAGAAAGAAAATGGTCCCTCAGAATTCAAAATCTGAGAGATGTTCATGAAATACAACATGAATCTGTTTCTCTGATTTGGGGGTGAGTTGCAGAGGGCAAGGTTTCCAGGCTAATTCTGCAGTTACCATGCATGTACAAATAGTATAAACTTTATTTGCTTGTATGTGTAAAAACTTCAAAGTTGTAAATGGTAAGTAAAATTTATTTTGCTCATTTTAAGGTAGCTCCTGAAAGGGAGCAAGCCTTTGAATACAGTAATTCCAGCAATCTGTCCAAATTACTTTGTGCTAGATTAGTGCATGTCCACCACCTTCCAAGCAGTTTTCTATTGAACCATAAATGAAACAGTACTTTAGGAAAAATTAATATATTTTGCATTTAAAAAAAAAATCAGCTCACTGGTGTACACTTCTTACATATTTTATTTAACTGCTGGAGGGTGTAAATGCGTACTTAGGAATATTCCTATGCATACATAGGAATATCTTGAGGTCAAGATATTCCTATGTGCGATGCTTTCTGGAAGTTCCTTGTGTCTGACTGCACGTGGACTTTTAGGTGGTGTCCAGTGCAATAGCTTGATATCATTGAGCTGTGTGTAGTTCAGATTGTTATCATATAAAGATTCCTTAAAACATTATGCATATTAATAAAATGCTATGAACATTGATCTTAATTTTAACTATTTTAAAATAAAACTTTTATTTATGCTTTTTTCCTTCCACTGCTCAGTGTTGAAACAGAAGTCTCTGAAGTTAGGACTCTTAGATTCTGGTGTCAAGGTAGACTTCAATAATGATTCAAACTAGATCATAGCCTTGGAGGTTGCTTCCTTAATCACAGAGTGAAGTAAGTTTTACCCAGACTTGTCAATGAGGAAATCTTACGGTGTTTCAAAAGCTTCTACTCTTCCACTCCCAGAATCACTTCAGAGTCAAATAAAAAGGAAATTTGCATTCTGCATGTTACATTTTAGCAACCTTCAGCAAGCCTGTTGGCTGTAACTGTTCAAAGGAATGTAATTACAGGAGAAGGTGAGACTTGGTATCTAAGAATGATGGAAATAGGGGAAAGATGTAGTAGAAAACAGCTGCCAGATACTAGAATACAGCCACAGCTGTTACTAGTAAACATGTAACAGCAAAGGTGAGAGTGGAAAGAGAAGTGAAATCAGTATTTCTATTTATTCTGTCGTGTTTTGTGGGGAGAGAAGTAGTGATAATTTGAAAGACAAATTTTAGAGCAGTTTCACTTTCATTTCTAGAACAGAAAGAATAATAAAAAATTTGTTTTGTTTTTTTTTTCCATATTACCTGTTTTGTACATATATATGCAAATACTTGTTTGCCTGTGTCAGTCTGTTCCAAACTTATCAGTGTCTAAATAAGTACGAAGAATTTTGGGGGTACTTTTTATATTCTCCCTGGCAAATGATATCTATGAAACAGAATCCTTTCCCTGCCAAACGTTAGCCGTTCTTTGTTTTTTCTTTAATCTCTTCAATGGAAACAGTGTAAATGCAGATCTGAATTAGGTGTAAGAAAAATATGGTCCTCGCTTTCCTTCAGGATGATGGTGAGACTTCAACTTTCTCAAAGTTGTATGATGAAAAACTTTGAATACTGGTTTGCTGTGTCAGGACACAGGTTTGGAAGGTGTCTGTATGCCTTTGTGTTTGTGCATACATAGAATGCGTGAGTTTTGTGAAAAGTGAGGGCATATTTTTTTGACTGAGGAATTGTCAAGTATGTTTTCAGTGATTTAGGAGATGTCTCCAGAACTACTGAATCTAACTTATACAAATTTATTACAGTATGTATAAATTTGAGGATCCCATGAATTTAGAAAACATTTTGGAGATGTCGTGTTTTGTGGCTTTCAGTTCAGCTAATAACCAATGTGAAAATATATATGCATCTGCAGAAGAGAAGTGTGGCTGAATGAGGTCACTGAAAAACATCTGAAATGTTTCATTTATATTAATGAATTATTAATATTTACTCTTAGAAAAGTATAACTGATCTTTGCTCTACATTTAAAAGGTAATCTGAAAAATACTTGTTTCTGCTGCTGGCCAAGTTAAGAGGAGTAATTTAAAGATACTCCAAGGTTATTTCTTCCTTTTCCGGCTACAAGAAAAGACTGAGTGCAACTGAAGTCCTGTGCAAAGATGTCATATATTGTGTAGAGGGACAAAAAAAGTAATGTTTTAACTGGAGGAGCACTCTTAATGCCTATGTTTCCTCCAAAAGGCAGTTGTGTTTGGGCATTTCAGCAGCCCTGTTGAGGAACTTCAGCGTGGCCTTTCAGAGGTCAGCGTGGAGCTGAATCAGATACTGTGTCGCTATGAAACCCAGTATATTTGTGTCCTTACTGCTGTGAAGGGGTGAAGTCTTGTTTTATATTTTTCAGCCTGATTATCACTTCTAGCATTAGGTGAATCTCTTGAAGGTCCAGTGAATTTGCTGTAAGAAGATGATTCCTATATGAGTTTTTACAAAGCCAGAATTTTTAGTGGGTGGTAACAGGTGGAACCAATACATTTGTAATCCTTGCTCTTTCTTTCATCCAGGCAAAAAGTTGTTGAAGGTAGTCTTACTCATCCTTTTGCACTGACCTTGTCTGGTGACACTTTGTATTGGACGGACTGGCAAACACGCTCCATTCATGCCTGTAACAAAAGGACGGGAGAGAAAAGGAGAGAAATACTGTCTGCCCTGTACTCACCGATGGACATCCAGGTCTTAAGTCCGGACCGACAGCCATACTGTATGTTTTATTTTTTGTGTTACTGTTAGTTATCTATCAGGAAAAATGTTAATCATAAAAATGCTTAGTTTGAAGTTCTAAGGTTTTGAATGCTTGCCAGGGGATTGGTTGCTAAAGGTGTAAGTACCCGAATCCTGTATCTACCTTTGAAAATTCTAGCCTGAATGATGAACTGGCTCATCATCCCAGTTGGTAACAAAATTGAAAATCCAGTGAAGTATTTCAGTGGCATTTTTGATTTGGAAAATTTGAATGAGAATGATAAAGTCTCAATCTTTTTAACACCAGTATTTTAAAAACAACTGACAAAAATGCTTCTTATTACTTTTTTTTTAAATAAGTAGAATTACCACAAAATATGTAATGTGCATTTTCTGCTTATAATGTGGTTTTTGCAGTCCAGACGTGATCATGTTTATCTTCAATATGTATCAAATAGTTCATGAATGTTTCAGTGTGGAGGGGATTTAGTTCTGAGCTGTTATTTGAAACATACACGTGCCTCTTTTTTCTTTATGATGCCGCTTCAAACGAAGGCAGGTGTAGAGAATTGAGAACTGGATGAAGCTAGGTATATTTTGTATACGCATGTGATTCCATGTGGCAGTTGGTCTAGTTTTTTCTTAGGATAGTGAGAATGGGACTTAGAAGCAATGGTATGGAAATGTATATAACTGAGTAGCTATGGGAAGAATCATCTCTTGCCTAGGGGAGATATTCTGCCATTTTGGATTGGCTTCTTTATTTATGCCAACTGTAAAGTCTGCTTTCCTAAAGATGTTTGTTATTCTGGTAAAGTTGTTTTTTTTTTTTGCTTGAAAGTAAGCAATAGGAGTTTGGAAATCGTCTTGGTGATGGAACATGTGCAAGTTTTCATTGAGGTCATCGGGTATGCACCCTGGTTTATCTCACAGCTCCAGATAAGAGTTTGTCTATGCTGAATTCCAGTCATTGCTTTGAGCTCAGGGAATGTCCTAGACTTGGGTCATAGTATTTCTGGGCAGTCACAAAGAAAATATGCACATAGGGAAATAGCATTTGCTGAAAATAGCTCAGATGCCATTGACTTCATTAAGATCAGCTTGGATTTCTTCCTCTCCCTTTTTTTCCCTCTTTGTGACTGTCAGTAAAAGTAACACAAGGCAGATTAGCCAGAAATTTTGTGGGTTTTTATTAAAACAGTTCAGATGTTTATTCAACCTATGATTGATTGTGGAGAGATCTTGCACAACTTGCAATATAATTTTTTAATAGCTGGAAATATTTCCATAATTATTTATGGTTACAGTTTCATATGTTGCTGCCATTTTTTTCCCCATATAAATGAGATAGGTGCGTGCAGTTGTCATGTGTCTGTCCCTGTCCTGTCCGTCATTCCCTCTGCCCCCAGTTTTTTTTGTTTTTTTTTTTAATGTTTTCAAAATTGCTGATTTTACATGTGGCTCCTCTGGATTTCCTGGTGATTCAGGGATATGTCTTGCTGTGAAGGCTTTGCAGTAGGAAAAGATGTTTCCAACATGCAATGCTACTGTAATGTAGGAATGATAGAAATTACTATGTTTTCCTTTCTTTCATAGAACTGGTCACCCCCCACCATCACCATCCTCCAAGCCCTGTTTTCCATTTTCATGATGCTTAGCAGACTCAGCATCCACGAAGTAACTGATGGCCAAAACCCTTAGCTGTGTTCAGCTTTAGAAACACTGAAAGAACTGTAGAGTGAGAATGTGCTGAGCTGTCAGCTCTTTCAAAATCAGCTTTTGTGTGCATCTCAGTTTAGGTGCCCCTAGCAGTAAGATCTTGGGCAGGGGGGAATCAAACACTTTATTTTTGTAGTTCCTCTGTCTTTTAGTACTAAAGCTTGTGCCAGTCATTTGGGATCTATAATTTCTTCCTTATAGAGAAAAAAGGGCTTTAGGGGTTCTAGAAAAATGAAAATAAATCTGTTTCGTTTCTTGAAGTTCACACTCCATGTGAAGAAAACAACGGTGGTTGCTCCCATCTGTGCCTGCTGTCTCCAAGAGACCCCTTCTACAGCTGTGCCTGTCCCACTGGTGTGCAGCTAGAAGACGATGGCAGGACGTGCAAATCAGGTAGGAGCTTGGCTTTTCTACAGTGACAGGGTTGATTTGGTTTGGGTTTTCCACTTAAAAGTTGAGCCTTGAAGAAGTGAGCTGGGAGGAACTGCCTGACACACTGAAATGTCGCTCTTGTGCTGGTGAAGATGGCAGAAATTTTGCACCTAAATCTTCTGCCAAGCTACCAGAGATGGTGATTTTTATGAACTAAAGTAATCCCTTGCATCAGAAATCAGAGAATATTGACTGTATTTTGTGTTGCCATTTTTCTGTAGGAATGAAGTAGTATGTGGACCCCATGGGAGAAGAATTTTATTAGAAGTAAGCTATTGTAGGACGCATTTCTGTTTGGAGAATGGATTGTGGACAGACTTTTGATACTTCCCATTTGTTGTCCAGTAGTGGTCAATGATACAGTAGTGGTGGCTGAGTTACTGCCTTCCAGTTGCACCTCAAAGTTAGCAATACACTTGAGACGTGTTCTGCACACAGATGTGCCAAAAAAATGTTCAAGGCCACGTCCAAGTGCCCATATACTATTTTAGAGATAACCCAGTGAGTTGCCCCTGCTTCAGTTAGTTCTATAATGAAGTAATCTGTACAGAAAAATTCAAAATGAAGATTTAAGCTAAAAATACTATTTTTCTGGTTCTGAAGATTAATGTCCCCTCTGTTTCCCTTTGGGCTGCTTTAGGGGAAGGACTTAATGAGAAAATTGCACCGAGATTTTTTTTCTTCCTGGGTCTAGTTTGTGTGTTTTGGACATTTTATTTAATTTGAAAAAATGAGGCAGGGCTTTTTGTGAAGATGCTTAGAAAGTTTGCTGCTTCAGATAATTGAGCTAGAGAAAATAATGTTCTAGATGGCTGTTCCATGTCACTAAGAAGGAGAAAAAGAGGCTTGTGTATTCCCAGCAGAAAGCTGTTTAGAGTATAATAGCTAGAGCGTATGCTTTAATTGGAAAATATAACTAGATGCCTATTTCATATTCATAAGTTGAATGAGTCTAGTAGTATGCTTTTGAAAGCTTGGTTTTATCACTGATCAGAAAGCTTCTTTTAAAAATGCATCTTACAAAAGCAGGCAATTAACACTGATAGGGTGGTGGGACACTAGGAAGCAAGGTTTTGGAGAATGTTCCGCCAACAGACTAAAAGACACTCTGCTGCCTGTCTCTGATGCATTTTCAGTGAGTCAAAGAATACAGTAATTTTCTGATGTGGCTTGATTCCTCTGAGTACTAAAGCAAGCGTAATAGCTTCCTTTCATTTGTGAACTTGAAGCAGAATTTGAACGCTGAACCTTCAGGGTTTAAGGGCCAGCTTTATTAGCTCATCCTGCTGTAGTTGAAAAGCTTATAAGGTAGTTCTTGCAGCTGCTGAAAGACCTTTCTCTTTCCCCCTTCCAGCTTTGGAAAGTTTCCCTTTCACAGCTTCTAAAAAACATCTCTGAATGCTGAGGACAACCCTTTTAGACGTTCATGCTGACCTCGTGTTTCTGGCAGTGGGAATGAAGGTCAGCCCGCTTTTGGCGTTTTGGCGGACAGCACAAGCAGGAGTGACTGCTTATACTGTGCTTTCACCTTTTCATTGTCCGGCCAGACAATCCGTCAAGGGTGCTCGTCAAAGGAGGGCAAAAAAGTGGGATGGGAACAGGAAATCTGGTTTTGCATAAGAATGTGGCCTTTTGGTTCAGTTTTATGGATTATTTCTTTCCCAAGCTCCACATCTTTTGTTGTCCTGTCTGCCTTATGCCAACATCCATGTGCTTCTCTTTCCCCTCTTATTAATTAACTCCTTGGTTGCAAGGAACTGACTTTTTGTTCTTTGCACGAGTCCTTTGTAGTAAAGTTGTATCAGGAACTAGGGATGCAACAGCATTGACCACCTCTCCATTTTGTTCCCTATTGGCAGAAGTACAATGTCACTTGGGCATATCAGCTTCTTTGACGTTAGGCTTTTAAAAATGAATTACACAAATACTGCTGGGGCTTTGTCTGCAAGAGGAAAGAGCATTCTGTTCTCAAAATCTGTGTCCACTTGGCGAGTTCACTGTTGCAAATATAACTATATAATGTGACTGTATATCTCTGTCAGAAAAGTTCCGAGGTTCTTAGGCGATTTCAGATCTCTTGGATATTGAGGAACACAGACAATGGTATTGTGCAGGTATGAGTGCTCTGTAACTCTTGGCAAAGAGGGTTGAATGGTAATGGGCCCAGGGAGTTGAGAAAACATGAATTCAAGGACAGAGTTTGCTACTATTTGCTTTGCTGTGGTTATGTCTGTATACATTGAAACTCCAAAATGGGACTTCTACACTTTTTCTGAACATATAACTGTTGCTATGCTGAAGTGATAGGTATTGTGTCTGTATTAAACTGCAGCAGGCGAGGTTCAGACTGCACATTAGGAAAACTTCTTTCACCAACAGAGTGGTCAGAGAGTGGAACAGGCTGCCCAGGGAGGGGGGAGTCCCCATCCCTGGGTGTGTTTAAGGGCCGTTTGGATGAGCTGTGGGGGGATGTGGGGTAGGGGAGAACTTTGTAGAGTCGGGCTGAGGGTTGGACTCGATGATCCCAGGGGGCTTTTCCAACCTGAGTGATTCTGTGATTAAAAGAATAGTTCATTATTCTGTAGTTTTGGCTTATGGTCTTGCTTTCTCTCTGGTTCTAAACAGTTGCTCTCAATATATGTAAAAAATGAGCTCTACAGAAGATATCCGTCACTAATGATGGATACTAAATATATGGATAGGCTGCAACTGGCATCAAGTATAAGTTCCTCTCTGGGAATGTGTACTTGTTTAGTGCAGGTAGGTGTTTTGTGTTGCCTCCCTCAAGATGCGTGATATTAAGTCTGTTTTCTTTTGTTGGCTGTGAAAATGCTCTGGACTTTCTTGAAGTTCCCATATCAACAAGCACAGGGGTTGTATGTTTGGAAAGTAAATCAGCTGCACCTGACCGTGTACTCTGAGCAAAGTGAACATTCAAGCTGTTATTTTTGAAATTACTTAAAGAGCTTGTGTTCGATCACTACTGTCTTGGTGGATGTGTCCAAATACACCATTTTAGATAAGTATCTGAATCCGATCTTGCCTTTGTAGACGATAATGAAGTCACAGTTTCTAATGCCTGTCAGAGCCCAGTGGCTCTAGTCTGAGCCTGTGGAGGGTGGCCTAGTCAGTAGTAACTCTTAATACCTCAACAACTTCCAGGGATCACTCAGCTCTGAAATTTCATATTTCAAAAGGGAGCTTCAGTTCTTACACCGGGTGGATTTCTTGATTTGTGGAGGGTGGGGTGTTTTTTGTTGGGTTTTTTTGAGTTTAATTTGGTTTTATTTTGTCTGAAAGTCTTCTTTAAGCCTGCTTGAGCAATGACATGAATATTTGAGAAATTAATGTTTGAGAATGGAACAGAGGTTTGGATGCAGTCATTTAAAAGGGATGTCTAATTCTACCCAATTAGCTCTTTATTCACACAGTCATAAAATTGTAAGCCTGCTTTAGTTAATCTTCATTTTCTCACTTTAGATGCTTTCTGATGCAATTAATCAAAGTCTTAAGACCAAAGTAAAAATTATGTGTCTTCTATGCATATTTTCAGGGAAGCAATGTTCGGTTTGATCAGCAATGAACAAGCAGGGCCAGTTTAGAAAGCAGAGCAGGAGTGTGGAAATTTTAAAATCTTGGCGACCTTCTTTCAGTAATTTTTTTGATTTAGAACTAGCCTGAGGTTTTTCTTTTTCTTTCTTTCTTTGTTTAAGGATGATATTTATCTTTATGAATGAAATCACTTTGATTCATGTGTCTTTTGTTAGTATGTGAGGGCTTCTTTCAGGAAGCTGTTCCTTCTCCTTCTGTCCTTTTGTTCCTTTCCTAGGATTTAGTGAGCTCTGTTGTTGGGCTAGTAGTAGTTTGAAGTGTTGTGAGAAAGACAAAGGTATTAGTAGCTTTGTAAAGGTATTAATAGCCTATTATGTCTACAACAGTAAACAATTTGAACCTTTCTTACCTTGCAGGGCAGAGTCTTCAGGTGATAGCTGCATGGCATCTCTTTTGAGCAGTGTCACCTTCCTTAGCGTCTCATTCTTGCTTTCCTTGGTGCATAGTGAAGGATGCGAATTTATGTGTCTCTGACAACAGCCGTGGTGCACCTTTGATATAATTTGCACCACTTGATTTCCAGGCAAAATGAAGCCAGGATCTTTCTATCCTGTTCTGCTTTCGTGGAGCAGTTTTACTTTGCTCTGCGAGGTGGACGTGCAGTCTGAAAATGTTGGATGACTCCCCTGCTTTTTCCTACCCTCTTTGACTTGACCATGTGGTTCAGTTTAATCACATTCAAACAAGTCTAGAGGTTTGTTATGTATTTCATTAGCTAATTGTGATTAAACCCTGATCTCAGTCTTTCATACAGCAGCTTTCTGTATGCATCCTTCTAAGATTGAGCTGATTTCTATAAACAGCATTCAGCAGCTTGTTTCTCTTATGTTTCTGGAAAATATATAATTTCCCTCTGCTGTGTTCAGTGTTGCTGGCATACAGCTATTGCTGCAGGCCTTCTAAAAGAATGTCAAAAAGCCTCATATTTTTTCTTAGAAGTGGATATATTTCCCTGTAAGTGGTCACTTCCTAAATCCCCTCTGCCTGTTAGTGTTGCATTCCCAAAGGATCTTACTCTCATTGCACCTCATTTTCTGATATCATGGTACTAAGTAAATCAATTGTATGTGAACTAAAATTAATTTGACAGAATTTTAACACATATCATCCATGGCTGATACCACAAAACATTTTGAGTGAAAGCTCAAATACTCCCCACCTCGTGTCCTCCCAAGTTTTTACTGTCTTGTCTCTAAGGTTATGGAGCTGTAGTAAGTAGGATAAACTAGGACTTCAGCTAATGTTCTTTTTTTATTGTATGTTTTTTAACTTCAGCAAGTGCACTCAGAGCTGCACAATGTCAGAATTAGTCCAGATGAATGCAACTTCTGGAAGCTGTGTACTCCAAGGTTTAAAAAACTAGTTTCCGATTTTATTTTTGTTTCTCATTAAATGTGTAATGCAGTATATGGATAAAATATTTCCGTAAAAACTACAGAATTTTACTCATTATGCAATTTCATTGTGGCAATTTCACTGGGCCTGGGCATCATTAGTTTTTGATCCATTTTACTAAAATTGCTGTACTGGTTTTGTCTGGGATGGAGTTAATTTTCTTCATAACAGCTTGTGTAGTGCTATGTTTTGAATGTGTGACCAAAACAGTGTTGATAACATAGGGACTCTTCTAGGTAGTGCTGAACAGTGTGCAGTGTCAAGGCTTCTCTGTTCTTTACACTGCCCTGCCAGCGAGCAGGCTGGGGGTGCACAAGAGGTCGGGGGGGCACAGCTGGGACAGCTGACCCCAGCTGACCAAAAGGATGTTCTATACCATACAGCATTGTACTTAGGAATAAAAGCTGGGGTGAAGAAGGAAGAAGGGGGGACATTTGGAGTGATGACATTTGACTTCCCGGGTCACCGTTAGCGTGATGGAGCTGGGCTGTGCTGGAGGTGGCTGAGCACCCGCCTGCCCGTGGCAACACAATTCCTTGTGTTGCTTTGCTTGCATGCCCGGCTTTTGCTTTACCTATTAAACTGTCTTTATCTCAAACCATTGGTTTTCTCACTTCTATTCTGCCTCTTCTCTCCCCCCCATCCCACTGTGGGGCGCGAGTGGGTAGTTGGGTGGAGCTGAGCTGCCCTCTGGGGTTAACCCACAACAATTGTGCAAACAGTAGCTTTGTTTTCTTTATCTTCTCTGGAGCTTGGAGGGGAAGATACTAAATTCTGTAGTCTTCCTTTTAATTTTGCATGACATATTTTACCCTCTAATATAAGGGAAGTTCCCTGACAATATTTTATCTGCTCATTCTGTGCTGGTGATTTCTCTGTTTCCTGTGCAACCTGTGGCAGACAAATCTTAACGTTCCTGAGCATTATACACACTTGTTATATCTAAATTCCTCTCCAAATTCAAGTTTCCATTGAGAGGAATCTTCCTGCGCTTGCTTCCATAAAAGAACTCCAAACCTTTCTGTGCATTGCTGTAGTCATTGTTTATACTGAAATCTCCTGGAGATTTCATTTTACACTGATTCCATTTACACTTCATTCCATTTGTGCTGGGGAAGATGAGGAGTCTGTTCCCCTTCTTGTACTTGAAAGCAAGATGAGAGACCTCTTGGTAAGAAGTCCTATGGGTGGTTGAGGAATAGGTGCATTTGCATGCAGGCAAGCAGTAGATGACAAATGTGACATCGAGTGCAACTTCAGCAAGTATTTGGCAGTGGGGAACTGTTTAGTGGCAAACTGCATCAGGAGTCTTTCATCACAGCTAGACTACTCCTATCTTATAGTGCTAAATCCAGGCTCTGATCTTTAACACCAGTAAGATCTTGATGTTCATCTGTATGAGGTATCTCTTCTCTGTCCATGACCTCGACGTTTGCCAGACACTCAGAGAAATGCTCTCGGTAATTTGAGGCTTGCACAAAGGAGTGATGCCTTGCACTAAGGGCAGGGCCAACTAAAAGTATATTCCTTTAATACGCTGAGCATTGCTCCCTGTAGATCTAAGTCAGGGAGCATCTGCACAACTCTTTTAGTCGTATGGTTTAGGTTTAGGTAGTCCTGCAAGGAATAGGGAGTTGGACTTGATGGTCCTTATGGGTCCCTTCCAACTCCAGATACTCTGTAATTCTAAGTAGACTGAGCACAACCATTTCCAGCAAGAGCTATAAAAACATGAATGATTTTCCTGAAGACAAGGAATTTGGCTGCAAAAGCAACAATATAGTAATGGTACCTTGGCTTCTGCTTACCTCGGTGTTATTACTGAACTAGGAAAAAGTAAATGCCCATATACTGTGGATAGCTTTGTAAGCTTGATGCTATACTTTCAATGCTCAGTAATGGACGACTTCTATCAGGGGTCTTTTCCTAAAGGCTGTGTAAAAAAAAAAAATTCAGCTGATTAATATGTTAAGGATAAATGTCCAAGATGACATTTACTCCTACTAGTGACTCACTTTAAGATTTGACAGACAGAAAAGTATAGAGCAGAATTAAAGGAAATTTGGGTATTTGCATCTCTCTAAAGAACAGGACCTGTTGGATACTGCAGCTGAATACAGATATAGAAGATTCTCTGGTACAGTGGCCAGTGCCTGCTTGGTCCCTTACGTGGATAAATTACACTTTTTGGTTGTTAATGCATCTTTTTTCTTCAGTGACTTGTGGTCCTTTCTGGTTTCCTCTTCTCAGGTGCTTTTATATATATTTATACATAAATGTGTGAGATTTTTAAAAGATGCTTTCAAGTTTTAAATTCTCGTTCTTAAACTAATCTCAAGGGGAATTGATAAATTGAGTAAAGTACACTGAAATGTGATTTGTTCATTTCATGGTGGTAGTGAAAACCTGGTCTTACTAAAATCACACAAAAGCTTCCATAACTTTCACTGGGACCAGGGATTGCATCCAAGATCCTCTATGTATATTTTTTGATGCCTTTTAATAACCCTAAAGTGTTCATTGGTTTATGTTCTAAATTCCCTATATCATCTGATCCTCCTTAGTTTCAGCTTTATTGTCTTGAGGTAAACTGGGTTACAAGTTAGGATATGAATGCTTTAAAAAAA
This sequence comes from Athene noctua, assembly GCF_965140245.1. Taxonomy (NCBI): domain Eukaryota; kingdom Metazoa; phylum Chordata; class Aves; order Strigiformes; family Strigidae; genus Athene; species Athene noctua. The sequence continues at coordinate 20,633,699 of NC_134050.1, forward strand.
AAAAAAAAGAAAAATGTATATGTATACACTATGTGTGTATTACAAATGCTCGAGAGTGGGTACTGTTAGTATGTCACAGGTTTCCTGTGGATGGCCTGCTGACATAGCTGGCAGGTTTGACATTGAAACAGGTGCCAGAATTCTTAGTTATGTTGATGACTTCTTTACTCCAGCAAATCTTACCCTTACAGAAGAGAGAGTTTATGCTACTTGACACGTGGAAATTAAACTCACTGTACGTCAGTGTGAGCATTTCTTAAAGCCAGCATAAGAGTAGCTGCAGTATCTTTAGCTTTATACATAATATGAGTCAAACTAAAAAAGCTGCTCATTTTCAGAACCTTCTAGTTAATTAATGGCAGGAGACTGGTTGTTTTAAAGCAGTAACAAGGAGAATTTCTTCCCTTTTCTGCTCCCCCCTTCAATTGGATGGTGGGTACTTTCTAGAAATCTGATTCCGTTAAGATATCTCAGTCTAGATGTTTAACTAGCCAGCTACTTTTGCAGTAATCTTGCCCTTTGTATGTCAGAATGTAAGTGGTCGTTTAAGACATATGGCATGTTGACCTCAGCTCGCCAGAGATGTATTTCTGCAGTTGAAGTCAGCTGTTACTTGCCTGAAAATGGGACAGCTTTGGCTGTTGAGTCAATCTCCGATGGTGGTAGGAGCTGTGGGCTTTCTGCTGGGAAGGTGTGACAGCAGTAATTTCTCAAGTGAACTAGGAGATTCTGTTTTCTCAAATGAAAACCAGAAAAAATCCCCTACATTTTCATAATTTGAGAAGGTAGCACTGACCTCAGGCATTTGAAGAGTCAGCTTCTCTTATTTATCCTTGATCTTGTTGCTGAGGCAGTTGATCGGGGTTTGGTAATATTCCCAGTATCTTATTTCTCTTTGCCATTCTTCACAATGCAAAGCAGAAAACAGTGGGTTTGGAACCTGCCAGCTAATAGTGTAGGGCTCATACAGTTTTTTGTGCGGGAGACTGAAAAGTACTGAAGGAAGAAATGTTAAGGCACTTCCTTCTCATCTCCTGTGTGTTTCTTGGTGCACATCATACCTTTTGGAAGTTCTGTGTCTGCAGTTCCTTGGCTGAGCAATCATCAGTTTGAGTGACTAAGCCTCCAGGCAAGACAAGCAGGTAGGCAAATCCCTCCACTGCCGAGTATTTCTTTCATGCAGTTTAACCACCAGAGCAGAAGATCCCTTTGCTAACAGGTCTTCCTGATTAATAAAGAGAAACAGTATGGACTAATCCAGATTTTCTGATTAAGTAGATTAACTGCTAATGAGAGATGAACAGCCCCTTTGTGAAAGGGAAGGGCTAGGGAGACATTTGTTGTTTGGGATAATTGCTGTAAATTATCTCTTTAAGGTAGCTGAGAAAGCTTCTGCTGGCATTGTGTGAATAACCTCAAATAACTATCTGTCTTCTAGCACTCAGAAAATGCTGGAATAGAATCTTGTATATCAGTGGATAAACTTGGATTATATGATCGCATTGATTTGGGGCTGTACTGGGAAGGAGCACTCGTGTCCTAGTCTCTTTGTCATGAGGAAAATAAACAAAAGGAAAACTCTTATTTTACCTTATTGCCTAGAACCTTGACAGCTGCCTCCTCCTTGCCCATTCTGTGATTGAAATGTGGAAAACCATGATCTTTCGGTTGCAAGATGCTTGACTTCATAGTTGTCTTTCTGTCCTGTGCCTGGTGTCTGACTACCATAGGGAGATGCTACCCAGAAGTTCTGGAGGAGTTCTTACTCATTCCCCCTGCCCTACTGCTCTCCCTAAGGTGTATCATGTTCCCTTTGCTTATCAAGGAATTGTCGATCTCATGTTTTTCTTTTGTTAGGCTGAGATGGGGCTGCTTCTCTGAAGGAGGGATTTGTGTAATTGGCATCTCCCTCAATGTTTGCAGCCACATTAGTTCCCTAATCGTAGTGGTGTCTTCCCTCCAGCCAGCAGATGATCTACTCAAAACACCTGTGGGGTTTGCACCAGATGAGAGGGAAAGTTTGGATAATAGAACAAATGTACAAGTAGTCTATGGTCATTCCTGCAAGGTGAAAAGTTACCCTGATTCCAGGCTATGAAAATGAGATTCTGTGCATTGAATGAGAAAATAGCATTTTACTCGCTGCATCTGGACCCACGTTATATTACTTACTTCAAACACATCCTTTTGATTCTTTATCACTAAAATGATATGCTAGAGTATTATTTACTCAATAAGAAATAGTATTATGTGGAACTATATTTCACTGAAGTACCTTTGCAGTACACCAGAAAAGGTTGTAATGTCCAGCAGTGGGTACCCTGACAATCGAGAAAATCTAGAGGCTCCCTCTTCTATTTCCATTTCATAAAATTTTCATCAGTGGTTTTTTTTTTCTTTCATTCCTGTGTAGATCATGTTTGTTTTGAGTCTTTTCCCCTTGCTTTTGTTAGTATGTTATGTTTATGATTTTATTTGATCTGTATGAAAGGATTACATTACTTTCTAATCATAACAACTTTTATCCCCCTAAGTGGGGAGTACTTTGTGTAGTGATGAAATTGAATAGCCTCATATGGAAATGGCCTTGTTTATAATTTCATTAGAAAAGTGCTGTAAGGAAGAAACCTGGGGGGGGGGTGAGGACCATTCTAGAAGGTTTGTCATATTATCTTCTAGCTTTGTTGTCAGTGTTTTTGCCGAGCTAGTGAATGAAACTCTCTTTTCAGGCTTTGGTGCATGTTTCAGATCGGGGACTATCCATGACTCTGAAACATCGTCTAGTTCGAGGTAGTAACTAGCTCATTCTGTGTGTGGTTAGGGGTTTGTTTGTGTGTGTATAAAGGAAAAAGCAACACTATCCCTTTTCAGTGCTATTTAGTGTCTGGACTGATTCTGGTTTTATGCTGCAGGAGAAAAACACCCTGGGTCTGCACTGGAAAGGTTTATGTGTAAACTCTGTTATCTTGTGTTCACCATGGGCTAGGTACATACACATGGGAAGTTACCAAGATGCAGTGATAACTTGTTAAGCTGCTGTAGCTTGGCTGCCTCTTCAAACATTAGGTGGCCAAACTCTTTTTTACTGCATCAGTGTAGCAACAGTGAGGTTGAGACACTCCCTAGATTTGCAAACCCTAATTTACAGTTGTTTATAACTTTTTTCCATGATTGTTTACACTTTGACAGATGATTGTGTTAGTTCAGAATTGAATTTTCTGGCTCTATCATCCTTGGAACGTAATAAATAATGCTTAAACTTCAAAGCATTATACAGCTGTCAGCCTCAGAGAGGGCCCATGGGATGTGAAGTATTTATTTCTGTTCATGTAAAGGAGGACAGCAGTGCAGAGAAACTAATGTGTTCTAGAGTCTCTTGGTGAGTGGGAAACTTCTGGGTTTAGAAGTCAACAGAAGTGGGATTGTAGAAAAACTATTGGAAGTGTATTTATGTTCAGTATTTAAAAAAAAAAATATTAGTTATGTGTCTTGTTGGGTTGTAATGATTTTTTGATCATCATCTGTATTTGAAGGTGTCACCACCAAAACTGTTTAACAGAAACTAGATGGTAAAATGGCTGTCATTTCTAAAGTCAGTGATTCCTAACTCTGAGCCATTGGGGTTGTGTATCTTCAGCAGAGAATAGGTCCATTTAAACTTTAAAACCATGCTTTGCAAGGAAATACCAGAATCCTAAGACTGTACCCTTTTTTGTAGTGGTGGGGATTTCTGACAGACTTTTTCTTGGCCCATCCTTTTTCCTATGGCTTGTGATGAACTGTTATTAAGAATTCCGTGCAAAGGGATGTTCATTTTTTTTGTTAATAAAAAGTAGAAGCTGGGACTGTGATACTGTAAGCTAACATTCAGATTTACCACTTAACATTTCCAACTTTCTCTTCTCTTTCTTTAAATCGTGTATAGCATAAACAAACCTCAGGGTGGGGGGGTGACGCTTAGTTGTTCAGGTGCTTTGAGTCTTTGGATGAAACCTCTGCATAATTCTTTGCTTAGTGCAGCAATAGCAAGACAATTGTGCTGATCTTTGATTCTGGTTACTATCAGTGCAGTTATGACTCTTACAGTAATGCTGTTTTAAGTCTTCAGAAGAGTTATCTACTCCTCTGTCAGTAGTAACTTTACAAAGCTTTGTGCTTGCAAGTGTAGTACTGGGTATGTTAAGGTGTCTCACAGAAGCTCAGTCCTAGATTAGAGTAGGGTTAACTATGACTTCTGTATTGCAAAGCTTTCTTTGGAAGAAACATTGCTTTTGTCTTAGTCAGCTGTTTTGTGCTGATGATCTTACCAGCTGTACAGTTTAAATAATATTCTGTTTGTGGGGGTTTTTTCATGACTGTATGAATATGTTAAAACTCAGAACTGTCGGGATTTTTTTCTGGTTCAGGCAGAGTAACTGTTAGAAGTTTGCTACTGAGATAAGGGAAGAAAGAGTAGACAATAGCTTTTCACTGTAACATGCAGACAGATATGATGTAATTTCTGAGTTATGTGAGTGCTCTGGTATTTCCTTTCTTTGTCATAAGTGTTAGTTTTCCTTATGCCTACTTACCTTTTATTTCAATCGAGTCCTCTCTGAATGTGGGCACTCAAAACATTCTTTCAGAGAAACCTTTCCTGTTTCTACTGTGGTTGCACGCTCTCACCGCACACAACTCTCTGTTTTAAAATGGTAAACCTGATGTGCGGTGCATGTTCTCCCCCGTCCGCAGTGTCAAGTAGGAGAGTGGCTCGCCAGCTTTTCCCAGCCCATTGCCATCACACAGTGTGAAGCAGGCTCTCTTCCTCCCAGACTGGAAGAGAAATAAAGACCTGAACTGGGATCCGTAGTGCTCTTCATGTTGCAGCTGGCTATGTTAAGGTATCCAAGGAGAATATATAAAAAGCATTTCCATTTATTTCTAGGTATTACCAGAATTTCGTTCCAACTCCTTAAATATTCTTATTTTCTGTGGAAGTTGAATAGCTGGGATGGAGTTTTATACAGTGTTGTTGATTTAAAGGTCTCATAGTGAGTTTCATTGCATCATTTTTCCTGTGGTGTGAAGAGCATCTAATGCCAAACCCTTGTGCAAGATGTTGTAATTGTTCTAAATATTGTAAAGCTTATTAAACAGCATGGCAGCACTACCTGTTTTCATACAGAATAATGATGTTTTCTCCCACTCCCATATCCTGCCCCTGTCCTCCCCCCCTTTTTGCCATACACTAAAACTTTACCGAGTAATTCACTGTATTGCAGCAAATAGCAACATCCCTTGCTTTTCTAATAATTTTTTTTAGTGTATCAAGAGTGCTGAGATAGCTTTAATCAAACAGCTTGTGAAAGAGTTGCCTACAGTCAAAGTACTTCTAACACACTCTTTTCGAAAAGTGCTTACTATTTATTCTTTGGAGAAGAGCTAAAAGCTTTCCCATTTTTACAGTTTATCTGATTTTTTTTCCCCGCAAATACAGAGATTTCCAAAGTTGCCTGTAAATAGACTGAGTCTGTACATGCAGATGCATGCACATGCACATACATAAAACTGGGGGAAGAGTCCCACAATGGAGCATTGTTCTAGCCTAATTAGCAGACAGACAAATGGGAAAGGAATAGCATGGCGTTTTCTGGCATAGATTAGCAGAGGCAGCCACTGCAGTCTACATTTGTTTAGGTTGGGTGAATAAATTGGAGCATTTGTTACTGTATTATAGATGTCTTGTCACTTGTCAAATGTGAAGTGAGCCAAGGGAAGAATAAAAAAGGCTCTTGTCAAGCTGGTGAGATGGCCGGCTTCACTGCTGTCAGCTCTGATTGCAGTTAATTTTGCAAATAGAATACAGTTGCCATTTCCAGCACTGAAGCATGAATTTCTAATAATGAGAGCACAAACCAACCAAATCAAAGCAAACACTATTCCTAGCATGGATATTAGAAATAATTGATTACTGGGTATGGGGGAAAAATGTCACATGTATGAGCAAAAAAAAAAAAAAAAGTCTCTTAACCTCTTTCTATAGGACTTCTTGATTGCAGAGAGAGAGAATATAGTCTTCAGGGAGTGAGAATAACTGCCTTGAATGGTATTATTTTGTTCTCCGTTCTGTTTGGTTTTTAAATTCAGATATTGCTGTGCATGTTAACCAGGACAGTTCATCGGCTTTTATGGATATTAGACCTACTGAAAAGTTCTGTGGAAGGACTGCAGAAAGCTTTAGCTGAATAAAAAAAAGAGAAAAAATAAAGAGTTTAAAGTTTAAACCAATTGGAAAAGAAAATGACTATTTGAACTTGCGTCTTTTGAAATGCTTTCTAAATGGCAACTTTAGCGAGACATAATTCTTTTTGTTTTTCTGATCTATGGTGTGCATGGAGGACTTTACATAAACTGCTGCTGAAGTGTTTGGTTGCTGCAATTGTGCTGTTGGAATAGCTTACATTCCTGCTCCCCTCCCAAAAAGGCTTTTGTTCATTGTATAGTGTTATATATGACCATGTTATAATAGTTAGAAGTTCTGCTGGGAATCTCTTAATCATGTGGTTACAAAAGTGACTGCGGTGAGCGAGGTTTTTGAAGATGAATTTAATTAAATAAATGCCGTAGCACTTTAGCACTTGGTAAATAGCTAGCTGTAATGTATTAGGCAGGTTCTAGGGTATCTGGGATAACACTAGGCAAGTCACAGCATAACACTTCTGTAGCCTGGAAAACATTCCTACCAACATTAATAATCAAAATACATCCATGATATAGATAAAACTAATGAGGCAGACAAGCATGTTTGTCCAGGTTTTTAGGGAGAACCAATGTCAAGTTCTCATCTCTTAGTGTGTGCTCAGAGCCTGCTGCCAACTCTTTTTTCTCTAGCAGAAATTTGTTAATAGGGGTAAATACGGTTATAAACCAACACAGTGATTATAAACTGTGCTGTAATAAAAGCCAGGATTTTTGCACCTATCAAAAATTACCCACAATAATGATCTTTTACCAACTTTTGAGCAGAGGGTGGAACATAGCGAGATACACTGTGATAACATTTTCTCTGTTCACATGTTTTTTTAATGTCCAAAGTTGTAGATGCGTGTCTGTCAAGAGTCCTGTGTGATAATTTGACTTAATTTTAAATCTGTCTACAGTATAAATTGCCAAGCAGCCAGAGCTTTTAAATTGGCCAAGTAGCTTATTGCTCTTATTATTTCTTTTTCCCATAAGTCTCAGTTAGAGGTATTTCAGAAATTAGAACAATTTCCCAAGCAGCATCCGGTTCAACTACCAATAAACTGTCCTGGCTGTCAACTGCTGAAGTGGATTGTATTTTTTTTTCTGGTCTGCTAGGTCAGCAAAGTTTTCTTCTGCTTGTTCATTTTTTATCTGTATATGTCCATGGGACAGAACTGAGGTTGGGAATATTTCTACAGTAGTGTTTGCCTCCAGAAAAAGCTAGAACAGTTGAATATGTCAGGAACAGAGTTGTTTTCTTCCCTTTGCAAGAGGTTGTATTTGTTCTGTAATTGCTGATTCAAGGAGTCCTGACTGTCCTGTTGCTGGTCAAAATATTATTTTGTGTGCAAGTCAATGTGTGAAGGTGTGCACAGGTGAAGATACGACAGAGCTGGATGAGATAAAACTGAGTCTGCTCATTGCTGCTGTGAAGGAACTGAAGACTTTTAGTTTTAATTGTGAATTTTAGGGGGGGTATTAGAAGTGTCTTTCAGCCTGTTGTCTAGCCAGCATCTCTAGGCATAATGTGGGCCTTAGAGTGACAGTTCCTTCCTCTGGTGCATTCAACTCTGACCTTGCTCACAGTGAACTAAGGTGAAACTGCAATCAGTTGTATGAAGAGGCAAAACATATGCATTTGATTCTTATCTGTCTGTTCCCATGATTGTAATGTTGGTTGTCTTAGAAATACATATAATATTGGTAATTGCTGTGTTATCTGTTGCTAGGCATGTGTTTGATGCTTCTCTGCTTCACACTACGCATACTTTAATATTAAGATTATGATTGCAGACACATTAATATAGTAGAAATTCAGAAGTTAAGATGGATATGAAACTCAGAGCGCTGTGGATGGCTGAACAGCTTCAGTGTTACCACTTTTTGAGGCAGTTGAGTAAAATAATTTAAAATTTATAATTTAAAATTCTTCTGTGCTTGTAGAGCACTTGGATGACCAGATCCATCCCCCTTTCCATGTTGTTTTGAGGCATGAATTTTTATTTAACTTGCACTAATCAGGAGGTTTTAATTGGAGTCCCATAAGTGGAATATTTCAGAAACATAGAAGCAAGACATAAAACCTTGTTAGATGAGGTATTTGTTTCTGCTGTAGTTGCTGTGCTGTTGTCGGTTGCTCTCCAACCTCTGCATTTGCAGATCAGTGTCCTGGTTTGCAGGGACACTCTCTAACAGTGATTTTTTTTTTTCCCCTTTGGATATTAAGGTGTAATTTTAATTTGCATTAGAAAATCAGATGTTTTCTGTGTGTTTAAATGTGTTAAGAAATAAGACTTTTGAGAAATTTTTCCTGTAAAGACACTGTTTGGTGGTAGACAACCTACACTGTCAGAGGTAATGTGGAGGTAATATTAGCCCATATATAATATGACCTAGGTTCCTTTTCATTTCTCCTGTTGTCAAGCTAACATGTGCTGGACAAACCGGTGTCCAGTGACACTAAATTTTTTGGAGATGGTAATGTCAGAAAAAAACCCCAAGTATGTTTCATACTTAGCACCATGGGACTTGATACCAGTTATGTACTTCTAATAAAATGTCAACACAAGTTAATGAAACAAAAAGAGATCTAAAAGCCTTTCTTTTTGAACAAGCTCCATAAAAATACCATTTTTAACACTGCATAGACCAGTTTTGAATACAACCCTTTTATTATTTTGGAGATCATCCTCCCTTTCTGCTTAAAGTTGATTCTCTCCATATTGTCTTGGTTTTGATTTTCTCCAGTGTGGAGATGTCAGTGTAGCCCTGAGACTGCTGTTCCTGGGGTAATCCTCGATGTAGAGAGCAAGAACAGCATCACAGGCTGTGGATTGCCTTTGTTCCCAGATAACTTTTTAAAATAACTGCCTGGGAACTGTCTTGCATTTGATGTACTCGGAAGTATACAGTGAAGTAGCTGACAGTGTTGCCTTTCGTTCGTATTGGTTGCCGTTATATGTAGTTAATCTTTCAAAGATGATTTGTTGGAATATACATCTAGTAAAGAAGCACGGTAGAAGAGGAGGTATAAGCTATATATTGAACTTCTGTCGACAGTGGTCTTTTTTAAGAAAGCAGCTGATCAAATGATTGATTTTTTTTCACTGTTCAGGAAGTGAACCAGCATTTTAAAGCATAATATCAAATACTGTTTTAGGTATCCCATTATTTTTATTTAGTAAAGGTACTAAAATCCAGGAAATTCATAAATCTTCTGAAAATGAATCGTTTTGCTAGTAGTGCCTTCTAAGCATTACTGATGCACGTTGTTCTCTTAACAGAGGAAACTTTAAAAAGTGAAAAACTGTTGCTGTGCTTACCCAAGTGGGCAAACGGAAGAGGGATGCCTTACAAGTTGCATGGTCACCTGGGGCTGTTTCCTTCTTAACTTGGACAACAGGTTACTAGTTTTGCTATGTCCAGAGAAGTGAGCAGAGGTTCTAAGCGTAAGATACACTCTACCTTGAAAACCTGGTTTTATTTTGCAACCTTTGAAGTTAGAAAAACTGTATTAAGGAAATTTGATGGTAGACATCTCTCTTGCTTTGCTGTCAATGTATGGGCTTTCCCTCCTCCCTTTTCTTCACGTGGTTTTTGAGCTCCGAATTATTGTTGCTTTCCTTCTACCCAAGCCTTCCCTCAAAGTCTGTTGGTGCAACTGATACTGTAGTTATCAGACCTTGTCAGCTAATGCTGCTGGAAGAGGCATTCTTGCTGGAGTCCTGCCTTGTGCCAGCACAAGTGTTTGTGGAGCTCTGCAGTGAACCAGTCTGGTTGTTAACTTGGGCTGATGGTTTTATATCTGTTATTTGTTGTTTGGATCAGCTCTTTAGCGTGGTTTGCAACACACAGCCACGCTGTGCTTGCATGTGATAAGCGTAATGTAGGAGTGAGAACAAGCAGCCCATGGCAAGGAGAGGGGCAGTGCCACTTTATCCAAGAGCTGTGGTGACTTGAGGTAGTTTGAAGTGCGCAGCAAAGTGTGTCCTTTGTGTTGAGTAGCAAACTTGTTTGGGTGATGTTACAACACTGCTTTGCTACATCGTTTTATTGTGTATTTGCAGCCTGAGCACTGTTTCTTTTCAGAGCTTCTGAGATACGATTTGGAGATTAAGGTCTGACTTCCAAACCCAAAAGCAAATAGCAGCATAGCATACCCCATCTCCCAAAGTGAACATGAATTTCATTTTGATGTGCAACAGATTCAACTTCTGAGTCTCCAGAACTCCATATGCATTCCTAGGTGTGAATTATTTCTAGAATAATATTTTCATGAGGATTTGAATTTCTGTTATTCTTAATAGGCTCAAAAGCTATGTCCCATATTGGCCATTTGCTTTCAGTCTGGGCTGTTGGTGGGAACTGGAAGTTAAAACCTCCTTCTGTTGTTTGTTGGTCTGAATGAAACAGGACAAGTGACTTTGGTTTGATTTCTAGTTTTTCAGTGTTGCTAAACGATAAAAACCCCTTGTCAGTTTTCAAAGTACTCAACATTGATTTAGTAACAGAGTAGGAAAAAGACACATACTCATATTGCTCTATTTATGCTGAAGCATGCATGGGTGAATGTGGGGAAAATGTGCTAAGAAACTGGATGTTTTGCTGTGTGTCCTGGTTTTATACTGATAAAAGAAGTTGCCAGAAAAATGACACTGAAGATGCCATTTGTCTTTGAAATGTGCTCCAGGTTGTTGTTTGGCACCCTCCCCGCAAGCAGTGAAACTTTCCAGTGGGGAGGAAGAATAGAGGAGAGAAAAGAACAACAAACAATCCTATTGCCTTAGAATTAGTTTTGCATCAACTCTGGCCAGATGATTAGTTGCAACTTGCTTTCTTGTTGGGCTGTCTGGAGCAAATCATTAATGTAATTTGTTTACAAAATACTCAAGTCTTCTGTTAGCCCTTGTCATTTATTATGTAGAGCTTGTGTGAAAACCATGTCTAATGCACTGATGCAGCTAGTGGGAAGTTTGGCTGAGCTGAGGAATTTTGTATAATGTGATGAAATATTTGGACCTATCCCCACTGATTTATTTTTTTTAAGATGGTGATTGGCATGTTCCATATTGGTTTAGGAGGCTGGGAGAGAGATGCTGTCATTGTGAGATAAGAGTGCCAGCACAAGTAGCTAGTTGAGAAGAACTGATTAGGAATAACTTCCTACTCAGACAAGTTTATATTTCAGAGAAAGTTTGATGTCCTTATTTTAAAGAAATCTCTTATTTTTATAGTGTCAGTGACAGTTCACAGCCTGCTGTGCTGTATTGAAGTGTTCACATCAATAGCAAAGGAAATAATACCATGAATGCTTTTTTCCCCAGGTGCTGAAGAAGTCTTACTGCTTGCTAGAAGGACAGACTTGAGGAGAATATCCCTGGACATGCCAGATTTCACTGACATTATTCTGCAGATAGACAATATCAGACATGCAATTGCCATAGACTATGATCCTGTGGAAGGCTACATTTACTGGACTGATGATGATGTCCGGGCAATCCGTCGGGCCTACCTTGATGGCTCTGGAGCACAGACTCTGGTAACCACAGAAATCAACCATCCAGATGGTATTGCTGTGGATTGGGTGGCAAGGAATCTCTACTGGACTGATACTGGAACTGACCGCATTGAAGTGACCCGGTTGAATGGAACATCAAGAAAGATCCTTATCTCAGAAAACCTAGATGAACCTCGAGCAATAGTGCTCAATCCTGTCATGGGGTAAGTTCTGTGGTTTTTGATAGCCCTGTGATAATATTTGGATCAAGTTTATGGTCTGCTGAAACTGAAAATCTGCAAATTATGAGATTATGTGTGTATTATTTGTCAAATGTTCTGGAAATAACAGGCTTTGCCATGCTTTATCCCTTTGATAATCTGTGTATAAGATGTGACTTTTAAATATAGTGTTCTTCAGTGAACCTGTACATTGTGTGTTGGGTTGAATTTTCGTTGCTTCTTCAGTGTTATCCTAACTATGAAAGGGTTGGGCCACTGCACATTTTTAATAGTTTAATTTATTTAATGCTCAGACTTTATATTCTCACTGCTGATTACAGTTTGAGTTGGCTTGTTTGCTCCAGTTTGGGAAGCAGAAAGTTAGAAAGTTCTTCCAAAAGCAGGACAGATCTTGACACTTTTTCATCTTGTACGTTATGTGCATTGACTGTTTCCCCTCATTTTTTTACAGGTATATGTATTGGACCGACTGGGGTGAAAGTCCAAAGATAGAATGTGCTTATCTGGATGGCTCAGAAAGGCGAGTTCTGGTTAATACATCCCTAGGTTGGCCTAATGGCTTGGCACTGGATCTTGAAAAAGACAAGCTATACTGGGGAGATGCAAAAACAGATAAAATTGAGGTGAGTAATACAGCCATACTTATGTGCGTTCTTAGAAAACAAGTGCTGTTCTCATGTGCCGCTTTGTCTCGAATACTTTTGTCCATTTTTTGAGGAGTTTGTTGTTTCATTAATATTAACATGATATTTAGCATAACAAGATATATTTGAGAAGAAAGGAAACACATTCATGTGGTTCAGAAAACTTTTGCAAGAAATGTTATGTTTGTTATGTTTACATCACTACAAGTGTAATTTAATGGCTTGAAATCTCAGGTTTTACCTGAGGCTTTTGTGACAAATTGAGACACTCAGGTATGACCTCTTCAAAAGGTGTTTTGACTTTTCCATGGTGCTTGGAACAAGTATCTAAAATTACTGCCTGCAAAAGAGTTGATGCAAGGTGTACAGGAGAAGGTGGATATGGGGGCCCTAGAGAGCCATATTTCGGGACCTTAATGACTATGTGGAATCCAGGTTCATGGACAAGAAGTTGTTTTTAATGTACTGCCTGCTTTGAAAATGATACAGGCATTCTACCTCTGAATTTGAAGTGGGGAAGTCCTTCACCATGTTGGATAAACACTTATGACGTTGTTTAGTATTTCTTAATTGTTTAAAGAATGTCTGATAGAGCACGGTCTGTTTTCCCTATGCCCCCCTTTCTTTGGGAAGAATTTTCTTAAAAATGCAAAAAAATCATCCTGTCTACCTATTGCTCAAACACTAGACAAAGTTGGACATTATCTGGGTGTTTGTTACAAAGTGCTCCCCGGAGTAAGGTGGTGAAGTGTCTCTGGAGATTCACTGCTTAAATTTAAAAATATGGTCAAAGCAGGCATCTGTACTGGTCTAGTCATGGACATTAGCAATTGCACCAGGGAGGCCACAGATGTTTCAAGAGACATTCTCCTAAAGGAGATAGCTTTTTCCCGTTATTTTTGCATTAGTATTCCATAAATAAATCTTAATCTAAAAAAGTAATTGTGCTGGCACAGAATTGAAACAAGTCTTAGATATCGCTGCGGAGAATGATGTCCCAGAGTCACTGGGATTGATGTCACTCTGAGCAGAAGGTGATGAATTAAATAATTAAAAGCATTAGAATGAAGCTCTGGAGCAAAGATTTTTTGGGCTTCTGAGCATTTGTTCATGAGATTCTGAGGTTTCAGTGAATTATTAACAGTATTCAACTGAGAGGAGATTTGGCAAATTGATAGAGTTTGATAATGTGATATAGAAGGGCACATAGCTTTTGTGTAATCTGGGAATACTGATATATAGCCATTTTATACATTTGGTTTTGATGTGTTCATGGAGTTGCTGAAGACCTGTTTGTGGTAGTGGGCTTACTTTCATGAGTGTGTCCATTTAATTTGAGACAACTGAGGGTATGGATAGAGAATATGGATACAGATCCAGATATATCACACAGATGTTGTGAGGCAATCTCAGTTGCTTAAGATCCTGTTGTGTTGATCACCACCCTCAGTGCTCAGTTTCTAAATAAAATAGTTATTTAAGAAGTGCATTTGATTACTGGCCACTTGTGCTCCTGTTTCTGAGAAGGAAAAACTGGGTTTTGAACCTCAGTCTAAGTTGCTATAGTAGGTGATGATTAATTCAGAGGTTTGGGTGACAGCATGAGATGTGACCTGAGATCAGGCAAATTCAAAAATTCATATCTGTTATCATTAGATTTGTCAGCTAGACAAGTACTCCTTTTTAATGTCTTGTTAAGCTCTAGGTGACCAGTGGCCATAAGTCCCTTGACCTGGCTGTAGTATGTTCTTACCATGAAGCAGTTGTTTATTTTCCACAAAGATGTTGGAAGAACAGTTTGAAACTTAAAGGTGCTAAATAATTATCTCTGAGTACTGTAATTTGAAGAGGGAATTCTCCAGGGAATTTGAATTAGCTTGAAAGTAACATGAGGGGAATAACTAGCTAGTTGAAATCAATTCATTAAAACAATTATCAAACCAGAATGTGAGAGTAAAGACCCCCCAAAATGTTTTTTCTCTATAAAGCAATAATTAAAAATTTTCTTCCTATGGTATAAGCTAGTTTGCCGAAGTCATGTTTTGACTGTGATGTTACAACACTCTGTTTCTGTACCGATATCTTAAGAAAAGCAACATAGAAATTTTGCCCTTCGTCACGGTCTGTGAAGCCAATTGAGTTCTCATGTTGTTTTGGGGAGTAGCATATGCAACATTTTTAGATAAATTGTGAGCAATGGCTGTGCTCTGAGGGTTTGGCCCTTGGGAAGAGGGGAAGCAAGACTGTCTGCTAGCTCCAGAAATGTAACTTCAGTGTTTGGCAGTTGCCAAGTACTGGCCTTGATGACTGTCAGGGAGATCCTGTCCCCCTTGACCTTTCAGCCTGCAGGACAGGGAATGTTCCAGATGCCACCTTTTCCAGGTGGGATTGTAGTTGGGTTTTGTGGGCTTAAGTGGTCTAGTCAGTCTGTCTCACTTCATTGTAAAAGCAGCGAAGCCATTGATGCTGTCTGGTTTGACATCAAAGTTTAGGAAAATCAGAGAAGCCAAAGTAAGGATTTTCTACTCCCTCAGTTTTTCTTTTGCTTATTATACTTACTTTTTATGGTTCTCTTCTATTTGCAAAAATAGTGTGGTTCACTTGGTCTTGCACACAGAATCTATTCTTTATGTGAAGTGGATTGTGACATCTGTAGATACGTTGATTCCTATATATTGTGCAACCCTGTTTTAATTGTTAACACAAAGAGTGAAATCTCCATGTTCCTAGCAACGAATTCCACATTTTCTTAGATTAAAACAGGTGTAAATATTCTCAGTTTAAGTCTTCCTCCACCCTTCCCCCCTTTTTTTTTTTCCCTTCTGCAGTTTTTCACTTTATGCTTGGAGTTTACTTTTGTTAGCTATCACGAACAGACTCTTCCTGAGGCTGTATTTACAAATATCTCAATAAGCCTGTTTTGGGTAAGATGATGAAAAAAATCCTATGTGTTTGCCTGCAGTTTTGAACCATGCTGTGGAGGGGTCTGTTAGTGTCCATTCTGAACTGGCACAAGTTAAAATGGCCCTGGCATGTTATCAGCAGAAATGGATGTTAGATATCTATTGCAGAACTTCTGTTAGAAAACAAACTTTCAATTTCCATTTTGGAAGACGTGCCAGTCATGTCCGTATATTCTGCTCACGTGGGAAAGAACTGTGTGACTTAACCAGTCGCTGACGCAGCTCAGATACTGGTTGGTTTGAGCCTAATCTCTAATAGAGCTTTTTTTTCTTTAATACTCCTGTACTGCAAAATGGAAAAAGTGCACTAACAAAATATTTTGGAATAGAAGGAAATTGATCTGATGGGTTGTATTATATTTGTAACCTAACAGCCCTTTCCTGCAAGATTTCTATTTGGGAGGTTCTCCGATACCCTAGGTTGTCCCAGTAAGCCATGGTTTGTGCTACTCTGCTGGCCCCAGTACACATGAAACCCCACTGTGTGGTGAATGAGGGTGGGGCATTTCCACTTTTACTTGTGATTGAAGTTATTCAGCATAAACTCCTCTCATGCATGTGTTCTGTTGCCAAGAGCATGGCATTTAAGTGGCTTGCTTGGTGCAGCTGGTGTCTCTGTGATTTGTTCTGTATGTGTCTGTATGGCTGTTGCATCCACAGCTTGTCAGAAACAGAAGACAGCTGACTCCAAGTTGAGGGTATATGTTTATATTTTATACTATAGTTGACCTAGTTGAGTATTAGGATTTTTCTTTTTCCTGGCAAGCACCTAAAACTACCTTGAAGCCTGTTACTGGATAAATTTAGTTTATGTTAACACCTAAAACCAGCAGGGGTGGGATGGTAGATCGTAAGCTGTAACTCTATTTTAAGGTGCATCTGCTACTCCCATTGCCTTCTTTTCAGAGCTATTCGTTTCTCTTGGGCTTTTGCAGTGCTATCACTTGACAGTTTTCTCATCTAAAAACTGCAGTCCCAGATTTCCTGAAGGACCTAGAAATCTTCCAGAGACCAAAAATCTGTGACAGGTGTAAGGTAAAGGAGAAAATTCCCATCTCCCCTGCCTTCCTCTATGCATCTACTTTCACCTGCCTCAAAATGTCCCAGGCTCACTGTGTAGAAATTGCAAAATACAATGAACTGAAACCATTATCTCTGCTACTGTGCAGAACATGGTTGGATAAAGCCTGTCAGGGAAGAAGTAGTATTAAGACTGATGCCCAGTAATGTAAAATGCACTACTCTCTGCAGCTTTCTGACAAACTATGTGTAGATGAAAATTGCTTTCATCACATAGTATGCCTTCAGTTGCTTTCCATATAGCAAAAAACAAGAGTGAATATAACTTGTGCATATCTCTGCTTGGTATTCTGCTCTGGTTTCTGGTATTTTAGATCTGCAGGGAGTCATCTTACTCTCCCTGGGAAGACCTGTTCATATATGAAGTTCTTAAACAGCGACTGCACTTTGTACAACTTGGAAATTTGATAAGCTGAAGACATCTGTTTTTTTGCTGGACTTTGGGTTTGAAATGCAATGTAAATGTCTCTGGTTTGTTTTTTGTTTGTTTTGGTAACACATTTTGGCATTACTTTTGGGTGTGATCTTCCACAATTAGAGAAGAAATGCTGCAGAGCTGCTGAGAGTACCAGGCAGCATCCTGTAGAAGGAGAGTGTGTTCTTATTTGTGCATGTAAAACTTAACACGGTGAAAACCCTTTCCTGGCAAAAACCATTTCCTAACCTTCCTATCTGCAGCAGTCAGCTGCGACACAAAGGGCTCAGTCACTTTGCAAGCAGTTTGCATCCTGAAGAAACCATTTGGCAAGGCTTGTCAAAATTTTGCGTGACAGGAGCCTATGGGGCTTTCGCTGCAAATTTGGCACCCTGTGGTAACATTGTTCCCAGCTTTTAATTTTATTTTTCTTTTAAAGTTAGTTTGGCAAAGTGTATGGCAAGGAAAAATATATAGCAAATTTTGAGTCATGTCTGTTGAAATCATGTGTTTGTCTGCATGGCTGCAGCTATGGGTAAGGGACATGGATTAATCCAACAGAACTCGAGATTTTACTGACAGAGAAAAGGTATTTTCCAGGAACAAACAGCAGATTAATAAGGATTACAGGGTTCCAGTAGAGAGGGAAGCAAAGACCCAATGGCATCCACGTGTAGAGTTTCCTAATTCTCCTTAAAAACAATTCTGTGGTTAGCCAGGTTTTCCCATGTATTATTTCTTCAACATTTGCTTAAAGTGCCTACGGTATAACTGTATAATGAGCAATTACTGAATTCTCAGGTGTCTGTTATTATGTATGCATTTTACTTAAGTTTGTGCAATATTCTTGGAATAAATGTTATGAGATTATCTCTTCCGGCATCTTTGCCTTGTGTGTCCCCCCCTCCTCCCCTCTGTTGACAAATATCCTTCATCTGTCTTTGCAGAAGACTCTAAATTGTGTGCAGTAATTCTTTGCAAGTTTGTAGGGTATTTAAGTCTGAAGTGTAAGTCAGCACCTGATGACAGTCCTGGAGTTCACTGAAAGAATTTTTCAAGATGCAGTTATGTGGGCTGTCCTTAAAATTTAAAGAAACAATCTTTATAATTCATTTGTTGTTGATTACATTCTGCTTAAGTAGTGTAAAAGGACATTTGGAACAATTTCCTACTTAAGTTGGAGTAGGCTTTGCAGAAGTCAGTTGTACTGTGGGGAAAAATTAACAACTGAACTACTTTAAGGCTGCTTTTTCTAAACAAGTCCAAGTGTACTTCACATATTACACTTTGTTTTCCAGTCATTTGACCTAAAAAATGCAATATTTAATTTACACAAGATGCATTCTCATAACCAATACATTTGTGTGTTTCTTTGCACTGTCATTTTTTAACAAAGGATTAAAAAGTCTGTGGTGTAATAAATTACTCGGGACATATTCTGGACTGATTTATTGAAAGAGGCAAATCTCAGAGAGAGAACAATGAATTCAAACTTGTCACCACATGCTAATTAGAAATATAAAACTCAGAGCATCATTTTTCTGTAAATGTATGTGTATTTCAGAAGGCCTAGTTTGTATTTACATTAATGTAAATAATCCCCACACTGGATTTTTGTATTAATACAAGAGAACAGAAAAGTGAAATGGATGTAGAAATAAGAAATACAGGATTCCTTGGTCTAAAGAATAGATACTGGTCTAAGTAGACATCTGCAGTAATAAAATCACTTAAATTCATGATAGTGAGGGAGCCTTAATTTCAGTGATTTTTTTTGAAACTCCTCAGTGACATCTGGTTTGATTCAGGACTGTGTCAGAGAAATGTCAGCTAACCTGAGTGTTAGAAGTAAGTTAGCAATTGAAGTTTATACTGTGGTCCCTAGATGAAGCATATCCTATGCTCTTTGCTTCCAATACACTTGCATCTAGAAAGGATATAATTTACAAGTGCCAAACATCTAAAGTGATACATGGACACTTTGTGATACTATATTGACATATAACTGGTTAATGTTGAATAGCCTATGTCAGAATTGGGCTAGCAAAGGGTATAGGCCCTGTTCAGTGGCGTATTCCTGCGGCCTGGGCTGCTCCTTTGAACACTGCTCTTAGTGCCATTTCTACTTTTTTCTTTTGCACTGCACTACTCTCCTGCCTGGGATTAAGCTGTGTTGTTGGGGGAGTGACATGTGTACATGTTTGTGGCCTCTGGGTATGGTTTTTGTGGAAAATTGTGTGTGTGGTTTGTGAGCATGATATAGCACTATGTTTTTATTAGTTTGCAGTAGCTGTTAGGCCTCTGTATTGCTGTGTTTTGCTTGAAGAACAAGCAAGCACGTGTCTGTTGTAGGTAGATGGATTTTTTTGTTTTACGTGAAGGGAGCTGCTCAGCAAACATAACCACGAGAACTGTATTTGTAGCAGTGTCCAAAGACCTGACTGTCTTTTAAGACTCTGAAGGGGAATGATCTGTACTAGTGATAAAGAGGATACTTGGGACTGAATTTTTACCAGCAGCCAGATAGTCACTGTGGAATGGGTAGGAGGAGTCATTTGGAGGAAGGACTATCT
Organism: Athene noctua; assembly: GCF_965140245.1. Taxonomy (NCBI): domain Eukaryota; kingdom Metazoa; phylum Chordata; class Aves; order Strigiformes; family Strigidae; genus Athene; species Athene noctua. The sequence goes on from NC_134050.1 coordinate 20,653,335, forward strand.
TAAAGTGTTGTTGCAGGATTCTGCCAGTTCTTGGACTTTATTAAGACTGATGACAAATTAGTTATGATTTGCTTTTCCCCGAAGGACACTGCTGGCATTGAACACAGACTCTCTGGGAGGGAAGAGAGCTGTATCTTTGACTTCAGTGCTTTAATGATGACAGTTACAAATATCCGTGGAGAGTTGCATAAAGAATAGAACAGATTCTTGCTAATTCTACAAAACTATATAAAGACTGACAGGGCTTCTTCAGTGAAAAGGGGGTGTGTACCTTTAGGAAGAATAAGGAAACCTAGCAGCTAGGGGAAGAGGGTCTTTTATTCTCTCCTCTTCAGGAATCCCCACTCTCATCTGTCTGTTGGCTGTGTTCTCTTTGCACCATCAGACTCATCACCAGCTTTGGAGTCAAGAATAAGCACCTCAGTTCAGACTGGCAGGGTTGTTAGAGGAGTCTCAGCTTCCTCTGCTGAAAGGATTTAGAGTTTTCTGCTCCGGCATATTTGGAATGATCTTTCTTAAATATTTTGATACCATAGAAATGACATTGCAGTTGGTCCAGTTTTGTACACACCAGCCTGTAGTGGGGAACAGAGACTGCTGAGATGATGTACAGAGATGATGTAATGGTCAGCAGGTCAGACTGCTGAGGGATTTCAGATCATAATGGTTTCTTATGAATTTAGACTCCTTTGGCTGTGTTACATGCTTCTAAACCCTGAACTGTGGTTCATGATTTCCTGGTGTGAGACTGTCTTTTCCTGGAACACAGAAATACATACAGCCTCTACCTCCTAACATGCAATGCCCATAGGAGCATAGAGCCTTCTAGCTCCACTCTTTCTAATTACAAGATAGAGTTGTCTGTGTTTTGCTTACTGCTTAATGAGGAATTTCAGTATGTTATTTTATACCTTGCACCAAATGAGCTTTGTTTACTTTTAAGAGGACTGTTACAAAGTGTGGGAGTTGCTGAAGAAAGTGAGAGCCAGGATCACAAAATGAGATGCTTTAGCTGATGAGAACCTGAGTGTTGCACCTTTCTGCCCTAAGCTATGTAGTAAGGAGGTGTTCACAGAGCAGAGACACTCATTGACCAAACGGAAGATAAACTTATCAAGGGGAATTTCCTCCTGTTGCTTTTCAGCATTCGGAGTCAACTGAGCCCTGAGCAAGAGAGAAGTGTGACAGTGTTGAACAGGAAAGTGTTTGGTATGAGGGACACATCCAAACTTTGGCCAGTTCCAGCCTGTGTTCGTTAGTGGTCTTGGAGATACATATAGTTTTCTGTTCTTCAGCAGTCGATGGGATGGGATGGGGGGTGCATCTGCAGGTGAATGATGACCTAGCCTCAATTTGTCTTGTCTTTATCACCTTTTGGCTGAAATGCAGCAGCCCCATAGACAGGAGTGTGGAGGCTTCAGTCCTCAAAACAATCATCATGGACTGAAAATGTTGTATCGTGTCTCCTCAGCAACATGTAGTGCCATGAGCACAGTCTTAGTTCTTTAAGCTGAGATTTCCCAGATAACTTCAAATCAAATTCAAGACTCCGGTTCTTTTCTTCATAGTCTAGTCCATGCATATGGATAAGGCAGCTGCATGTCTGAAGTGAAGACTGTTGAGCATAAAGGGATTCTCCACAGTAAAGGTGAATCTTTTCCGTAGTAAAGATATATATTTTTTTTAAAGGATTGGGCTTGAGGTACTGGATTAATCTCCCCTCCTCCCTTCTTTTCCCAATGTCCAGAAAATAAACATCATCAAAATGTTCAGTTCTCTCTGCTCCAAGTAAAAGGTTCATATTTGTTGGCCTTGCCTTCAGCATCATAAATAGCCAGAAATGTTCATCTGTAAAGAAGTAGAGTGAAACCAGCCTTGCATCAAAACCCGCGTGTGTGGAAGCAGTCACAGCGTGAGCTTCTTGACCCAAGTAGAGCATACAGGAGATGATGTGGCCTGTGTTAGTCGTGCCACTTAATGCACTAGTAGAAGAGTCTCAAATACTGATTTGATTGAATAATCCTCCATAGTATGCTCTTGATCAGGGATTCTTCCAAACTTTTATATGCCCAGCATGATACTGTATCCATTAGCTTCAAAGTGAAAAATCCACAAATACTGGCAGCTGCCAGTTTAAATATTCGTTTGAGTCTTTCCATAGTGGAATTTGTATCTCTCTGAATTTACTTTCATCTACAACCATTCATGATTTATTAGGGTTGCTGTGTAGTCATAAAGACCTCTAAATCTTGTCAATTTTCCAGGGACTGTATTGGTTTGTACTACTATTTTAAAGGGATGACTTAAAAACTGAGCAACTGATAGACAGCTTCTAAATTTGGTCTTTGTGGAGTGTTCAGGAATTGCTTCTGTATGTGCAGCTTTTGCTATATTTATCAAGAGGAAATCCTGAGGATGTATTAAACTACAAAGTTGAAGAATTATTTGAGTTTTACATGCTTGAGGCTCTCCTTTCTCCCTGAAGAATTATTTTAGGCTATCTGATATCAAATCTCCCTTTTCCGCTGGCTCTCCTTTCTCCCTGAAGAATTATTTTAGGCTATCTGATATCAAATCACCCTTTTCCGCTTGCTAAGGGGAGAATTCTGCTTTACTTCCCTTGCTGGGGTCAACTTCCTGTATTTAAAAGGGATTTTGTATTTAGTGATAGGAAGGCTTCTGTACCTATGAAGTGTGGAAATGGGGCCCCTTTTATGAGAACCTCATGTCTTTTCTGGCACAGAACAAGTACATCTTTTTCCAGCTGCTGAGAAAAAGGCAGCTTCTATGGAAGTTGGAGTAACTCGGAGTTTCTTTGTCAGGCTAGCAGGTAGAATAGTTAAGAGAGTCTTTAACTTAGTAACCTTCTTGAAGTTACTTGCTGTATTGTTTGCCAATAGCTATAAGGAAATGTCTTTAAATACTATTCTTCTTTTTGTTTTTGTTTCCCTGCTTTCTCCTGTTTGCTTTCAAGAATAATACTGAGCTTTGCCATACAGCTTACCTCTGACCTAGAGGGAAGGTAGTTTGTGCTGCTCAGGAGTTGTGATCCCATGAATACTGTCTTACAGCAGTGTTGAGAGAGACCTGTTTCTCTGATCCTTTGGGGATAGTTGTGTCAATATGTACAATGTACCACACTGGGTAGGTTGGTTTGTCACTGTAATTTGGGAACTAACTTTTCACGGGGAAAAAGTCCTTCCCTTGCTCTTATTTTTCTATTGCTGTTTTGGAAGGGAAGTGTTGGAGATGCTTGACCTTTCAGTGTCTGGAACTCACCTTCTTGTGTGTAATCCTCTGAACCTGCTGAGGAGGACACTGCACCCTTTTTGGTGTTCAGTGACCATAGGTGTGAGCTTTTCAGATGAGGAATACAGGGGTTTGGGCCACAAACACAGAATCTAGCCACCTTCTCTTTCAGCTTTGTTGTTTTTTTTAAGGGTTCTGCATTGGTGATGGTATTTCACAGCACCACAGAAGGTAACGTTGGAAAGCACCAGCTGGATTGTCTTGCCCAACGCTGGGAGAGGGTTGTGGTACCATATCGACAGAAATTTCTGCAACCTTTAGTTGTGAAACATGTGATCCTGGATGCTATTAGAAACAGGAGACCTGATGTGGTGGGCTAGCCTGCTGAGTTCCCGTGGTTCTGAAGAACGCACGTCAAAAATAGAGGTGTAGAACTTGCTTTTCATGCCACGTCTTATTAGTGAAATTTTGAAAGCTGTCAGTACCATTTTTAGACTTGTGTCATCCAGCCCTAACAAGAAAGAAATTTAACAGACATACATGACAGACACCACCAGCCTACCCTAGTTCTCCCAAGATTGCCTGCAATGGTGGGAAATTTCTCTGATAAATGTCTGTAGTGTAGATGAGACCAAAGGTTTTTGTGTCTATTTAGCCTTTCTAAAAATTCTTCAGTGCGCTGATGGGATAGCAGTCACTCAAAGGAAGACTTCCTTTGCTTGGCTTGATTGACCAGAGTCATTCTGTGGGAAAGGATGCTAACTTATTCTAAACTGAAGGTGACCCTTGCCTTTTTGTGAGCAATAAAGACATAATAGAGGCCCAGTTAGGGTTCAGCGGAACCCCCACAGCCATCTGCACACTTCATTGGCAGAAGTGGCTTTCACTTGAACTTGCATTTGACAAGTGTTTTCTGTCTCTTTCTCATTCAGAAGGGTCCTTCAAAGCCAAGTAATTGAAATGCTCTCACCCCTCACTCCTTTTCCTCCTTCCCTCAGACTTGCTTAAATTGCAGGGCAACTGGTATTCAGTGTTAATGAGTAAAAATGCATGCGCTTCCAAAGCTCACACTTTTTTTTCCTTCCCATAGGGAAGTTTCTAAAAAAAACCCCTCTTTTCCACACTCTCCAGCACCAACTTCATAAAGGAAAAGTTGGGGAAAAAAAGTGTTTCTGTTTCGTTGCCGTTTCTCTCTCTTCCTCCCCCTCTTTTTTTTTTTTTTTTTTTTTAATCGGGCTGGACTTTTTGAAATGAAACACAAATCAGGTCTCTGGAATAAAAGGTTGTGAGTATGCCTTGTGGCATTTGGAATGAGACTATTCACTGCTTGAATGACTATAAATAGAAAGCAAGGAGCTGCGTATTTCTCAGTTCAGACTCCCTGCAAAGAAGCGCCCTTCCCAGTTAAAGGGTGACTTTTTGAAAGAAACCTTGTTCCTTGTGCTGAATTGAATTGCTCCAGGGATTCTTCTCTTTGCAGCTTGCATAAAAAGGCGTTAATCTCTAATTTATTTCTCCTTTTAAAAGGTGGTATCTTCCATCATAAATGTGTATTCTTAGCCATGTTGTCAGATATGCCTGTCTTGTCTGTACAAAGTTGCATGTAAAAAAATATCTGAGTGCAGAACAAACATTGTTCTCGGCAATTTTTGCGCCTGAAAGCTTTCTTTTTGGCTCTGGGCCAGCTGTCGGTTCCCTTTTTATCTGGTATTCATTCTTCAATGAGAAGGCTAAATTAGCAGCACTCAGGTTTTTTAGGTTTTTTTTTTTTTTTTTAGGGATTGAGGAACAGAATGGGAATTGTGATTGATTTTTATAATAAAAGATTTGATTCTCCCAACCCACTTGTGATGTTGCCGACAGTAAGAACCCCAATAGCTTACTGTTGCAGTTCTGCAGACAATTTGTTTGGCTGATTTGGTTGTTAGAAAATGCTCATAAATCTCCTGTGTTGTGTAGTTATGCAAATTCAGTGCAATCATTTTTCTTCTGCCTCCCCTTTTCAGAAGGACTGTAGTATTAAAGAAAGAAGCATAGTTTATGGGAGGAAACCATTTGACAGGTTTGTGAGTTGGCAGTATTAAATATCCTAGCACTTCAGCAGTTGGATTGGATTTTTTCTCCTTTTTTTTCCTTTTTTTTCCCAATTTTTTTTCTTTTTTCCCCTCTCCCTTTTTCTTCCTCCCCCTTCTCCTTTCCCCCTCCTAACACAGTGGTGTTTTGTGTGGTGTTATTTTGAAAGCTGCTTCTAATTTTCTCCTCAGACTTTTTGTTTCACGTTTTTTTTCTGCCTTCAAATAACAAGCAAGGACAGAATTCTTCATAGAGTTTTCTTTTCCCTGTTCATAGTTCTCTGAGGATGGGTCTATAGATTCCTTGCATTGCTCTTTCCGTTACTGATGGATTCCTGGTTGTGCGAGTTCCGTTTTTTTTGTTTGTTTGTTTGTTTAACAGAGGGATTTAAAAGTTGACAAATACCCACCTTAATTTTTTAAAGCTTAGTCTGTGCATGATTTGCAGTGTTTTTTGCATTAGTGCTAATGTAGAAATGAGAGCAACAGTGAATGGAGAGGAAATAATGGGAGTAATAGGAAGTTGCTGTTCATAGTTCTAATATAAGGGGGAAAAGCAGGAAAAGAAATGTGCTCCTCGACAAGCCCAGGAAAGCAGATTTTAATAGGTTGCCAAGCCAGCTAAGGAGAGAAGAGATTCTATAGTATTTAATTTCTTATTAGTTTTCTAAATTGTAATTTTCATAGTTTAAAATGGTCAGTGTCACTCTTCATGGGATTTTTCATAGCTGGACACATGAATAACAAACTTTATTAGAGAAATGTATTCAAGGTGGTCATTTCCTTTTCTTGATCCCAATTATTGGGATGTCTTGGTTATCCTTGTCATTTCACATTTTTGTCTGCGTGCTGGTTTCTGTCTGGGGCACCGTATGTTTTCCTTGTCACCTTTATTGTGTGACTGACTTCACCTACGATGGGGCCCTGCTGTCCTTCTGCATTTGCAGCTACCGTAGGTATTTCTGTTGCCATTTCCCTTTCCCTCAGGAGCCTCTTGTGAGCCATTGTACAAACACATTGGGCTCTTTTTCGGCCTGCCTTGCCTCCAGTGACTTTTGTCCAGCATTTAAAGCGGCTTTGTCACCTACCATCCACTCACAGCTGTAAAATTTGCCTGCTGTTATTCCGATCTTAGCTCATAGTTTTACACTGATTTTCTTCCTACCTCTTAATTTCAAGTAACTTTGCTTTATGGGATGTTTTACCTTTATAAATTTCCTTGAGCAGAGTTGTTAGTTTAGAAAGACAATCACTTGCTCAGATTGTATTTTGCCAGTTATTCAGCTGAATTGCCTTTGAGTTCCTCACTTGTTGTAGAGTTACTTTCTAGCTAAAAAACCCCACATGCAGTTTTTCTTAGATCAGATATTTCATTGGTTTATTTTTAATTACATTGCCCACGTTCATGATTATATAACATCTTGGATCATGTGTTTTTTTAACTTATCAGTAAGATCTTTTTATATAGAGAGTTTATATATATATAAAATGTGTATATTTAATAATTATATATGTATATCCTGTTGAAAAGCAAAACATTACAATGTGTAAAATGGGTGGCAAGCACAGAGCGCACCTTTCTTCTAGCTATGGGTGTGGTTTTGTTCCTTGTTAAAACATCAAACATTTTTGACAAATTTAAGGCAAGAAAAAACTTTCCAGGAAGGACATCGTAGAATCTAGCTAGTTGCTTCTAACATAAAACTTGCCTGCTTTCTGCATATGTATTAATAACATTTTAGTCTTATTTTGAATGCCTGAAAACCCCGTTGCTCTCACCTAGCAGGTAAAGCACAGGAGAGCCCCTCTGCTTTAGAAACCACTAGTCATGAAAGCTGTGTCCTTGGAAAGAGAGCAGAACTGATTTTTGTTTCCCTCCCCTGGGGTTTCTCCTTACCAAGGTGGTTAAAGCAGCAAGGTTGTAGATCCAGCTACCTTGTTGTCATCTCCCAGTCCTATGATGAGTCCTTCTGGTTTAGCCCCAAGCAGTTAGCACAGGTCTACATGAGGAAAGTTCCCACTCAAACCCCTGGTCTCTTGAAAACATCTCAGAATGGATGTTCAGTTTATCAGATAAACAGTAAGAATTAACAAACTCAATTTAACAAATGTGTATGGTGAAAGATTAAGTTTGGTTTGAGGCCTCCCTTCACTTACTTAGCAAAAAGGAAGTTTTTGCAAATTGTGCTCAAAGCTTGTGGATAATCTTCTAGTTTACCTTCTCAGATTCCTCTCTGCTCTTGTCATGTGAGGTTTTCCTAACCCAGCAGCAATGGATGTTTAAGACTCGTCCAAATTCTGTGCTATCTGTCAATAATAGCTGTGTAATAGCCTTTTCCGGTGATGTAAGGGATAAATAAAAACTTTGCTTTTACTTTAATACTGATTTTACTGGATTCTTCTGTGTGTTCCTTTGATTTTTCTTTGCTTTACTCTTCTTCAGTCTAACCTCACGAGGTAGCGTTATTAACTCATGGTCTCTAGCTGCCTGACTGCAGGAGTCAGAAGATTTCCATGTCTCATGTATAACTGAAGAGACCTATTCACCTTGGCCACATCTGGAGGCACAACACTGAATCACTGAGGTGATACAGAAAATCCTTTTCTTAATAGGTACTTGGTGTGCCTTGTATGTCTGTGAAGAGTCATAAGGATCTGGGTTTAGGAAGTCATATTCTCTAGAACTTGTTGTCCAGCCTGATAAACGATCCACTTACCATTGTTTAGAAGTAGGAACCATGCATCTTTGTGGCAGTATTGGTGTCATCCACTTGGCTTGTGACATGCTGATTAGTCACCTTCAGTGCTCAGTAGGAGCTCCATATGGAGAAATGTGTATGAATTTAAGTGGACCCTGTTTTCTTAAATGGTTTTGAGATTGAAGTCTATGAACCATTCAGTGAGTTGGTGATTTTAGGGGGTGGGGTGGAGTGTGGTTTTTTTCTTTGGAAGGCAAAGCAGTTATGTTTCTTTTTGGCAAAAATAGTGCTCTACTTTCCACTGCTAAATGGTGATGTCATAGAGCAGCACAGGATAATCTACGTATTCCCTGTTCTTGTTGTAGAATTGTTTCCAAACACTGGATTTGCTGGTGCAGATTCGTACTCACTGGAAATAATACAATTACTCCAGTCTGTTGTCAGAACAGGATATTAATGGGTGGCATATTATTAAATCAAATTAATAAAAATGCTTAAAAGAGAAACTGCAACCAGCAGCTGCATGTAGCATGTAGCAACATGAAGCAAGACCTGGACTAAAAGCACAGAAATGCGTGTCTTTGTTAAAGTGTAAGTGAAATATTTGTCATGAGCATTAAAAAGAGAATTGCTTGAGTTTGTTTGCACAGCTCCCACAGAAATAATGTCAACTTAAGCAAATTTTTGACACCCAACTTGTCACTACCTGTGACAGCTTGTGTAGAAATAACTGCAGCTGGGAAATCTTGTGCCTGTGAATTTATGCTTAGATTGGAAGTGACTCCTGAAGACCATGCCGTGATGCAGAGATACCATTTTTGCTAGTCCAGACTGATACAAGAGATGTATGCTGCCCTGCAGAACTCCTGATCTAAAATGGCAAGGCCCAGCCTAAGCTTTGATACTACCTTAGTGATCTGAAAATGCTGGGCACAAGAGGATTGTCAGGTTCCATGAGGAATCTGGGAGGTGACCAAGGTCATAACCAGGACATTGTAAAGATTTTTCCAGAACAGTAATTACAAAACTCCTGGGTTTGTTCTTGGTTTTGGGTTTGAGTTTGTTTTGTTTGTTTGTTTGTTTTTTTAAAGGCTGGTTGCATTCTCATGGCCCAGCAGAGGTTTAGTAAGGCCCAGCCTTGTGTTTGATGCCCTGGGGAGATACTGTGTTTTGCAGCAACTTTTCAAGAGCATCCTGTGAGGCAGTGAAACATAAGTACTTCCTTTTTAGAGAAGGATTAAGCTTTGTGCCACCCACTTCTATCTAGGAAGTTGAAGAGCTCTTGTGGGTAGGGAGCATCATTGGCCTTCCCGTTACAGATGATTAAATTAAGGCATGTTTCAGTTAAGTGGCAGTTAGATTTGGGACTCAGGTCAGGTCTAAGAGTTGGGAGGGTTACGGCTGTGGAAGAAGTCATGCTCCTCAGCCTGTGCTGGAGCTGGGAAGGTCATTTGTGCAGAGCACCAGCACTCCACCAGTATGAGATGTTCCTCTGCTAGTGGGTGTTTCTGGCAGAGTTGTACTGGGGAGATCTTCCAGCATAAAGTAGATCCCTGCAGGACAAAAGTAGGTGGTACTTAAACTGACTTACTGCAAGACCTTGGGTTGGGTGTTTCGGTATCACGTGCCCCTGCAGTGGAGGAAGGTTAGTGTTTTCCAGCTCCTTGAAGCTTTACTAATTTAAGGTTTGTGAAATGCTAAATAAATGCAAACTTTCTGCTGCCAAGAAACAGGGAGATTCAAGGCACCTTTGTGGAGTGCCACTGCCTGTCTTTTGGCCTCTGCTTTTTCCTCCCTGTGGTTTGTCTTGCGGGCTTTAGTGTTCTGACCTCACGAATCTGCCTTTGAGGATTCAGTAGCAGACCAAATGTCAAAACTGTTCTTGGTACAAGCATTTGCCTTTTGTTTTATCAACAGGCCTCTGGCATGGCCATACAGGCAGCAAAAGGAATGTCTTCTCTTTGATACTTTGTGTTTGTGGCATTATGGGATGTGGGTCTAGAGACTTTGTATGGTGCTTATGCATTGACGAGATCTCCTTTTGGTGTGAGCTTAACACCCACATGGCAGTTCCATCTTGTCTGTCATCTGGTTGTTCCTGCTATGGAGACACCTCACAGGGAGGAGGAATCCCATTTGTTTGACAGAACTGATGCACTTGATGCTACCCTTGTGTAGTCAAGAGCTTCTCATGCATGTTTTTTGTTGTCTTCTGAGATGGGAAGGATCTACCAGGTAACTGGCCTTCTTTTCCTTTATTTTCATCGTTCTTAGTAACCTGTTGATTGTGCTACAATGTACAGAAATCAATGCTAGTTGTTACTTACCATTTTCCAGAACAAAGTTAAGATTGCATCAATTTGTGCCTTCATTATCTATTTCCTGGCTTTTGAAAGTTTGAACTTGTGACTGTAGTGGCGCACCTGGTAGCAGAGGCCAGTTTTGTCAATGCAAAGTTAAAATAATTTCTGTTGGTGAATATCTCAGCTTGCTTAGATCTTGTGAAAGAAATTGAAAACATGTAGCAAATGGCTCTTAAAAGAGAAGAGATTGCCAATGAGGTTTGGGAGGGGGAAGGCGTGCTGAGATCAAAGATAATTTGCTGCTACAGAGTGATAATAAAACACAAATAATTTGGTTTTGGAGCAATAGCCTAAGTTCTTAAACATGTCAGATCAGTCCAGTTTCCAAAGTGGAGTGGGATACCTTATGCTATGAATGAATGCTGGAACAGTTGATGTAATTTCTTTTTCTCCAAATTAAACCTGGTACAAATGCACTTTGTTTTTCAGTTTTTCCATGCTGAAACAAGCATTTAGAGGAGAGGCATAGAGTGAAGAGGTCCTATGCATCTGTATACTGTATTAACAACTGACACGTTTATGTCAGCAGATGAGGCTCAGACAGTTTATTCTGATAACATCCAGGTCTTTGCCCTTCTTTGAGTAACTGAGCAATTCATCCATTGGTGAAGCAACTTGAGAACCACTGTCTTTTTCAGCCTTGGTGCTTTAAAGTAAATGGACTCGAGCTTCTCCGTTAGACACCCCAGCAAAGAGTGAAAAGAAACTCATTTCAATGAGTTCTCAGATTTCTTCTGCTTTGGAGAGGTGAGTACTAGACAAGCCAAAGGCACGTTGCTTGTCAACTTCTCACCCTGGTATTTTTCCAAATAAGTGGGTGAAAATTTCCACCCTCGCTTTTTGCAAGTATTTTTTTCTCCATGTTGCAGCTGCTTTTGACAGTTCTTTAGAGAACCGACTGAGGGGGCAGTGCCAGCTGTTCACAGTCAAGGGGTAGGTAAAAGTCTCTTGTGTTGAACATATAGTTGAAACTCACACATTGGCATTAAGATACAGGCAGTGGAAGGTCATGGGAAGTCTCCTATTTCTAAGCAAACCAACTTCAGCTTCCTCTTTGAAAGGAACTTCCTTTGAGTAGCTAATAGTTTACTACATAACAGCTGCATAGCCCAGGCATTCCCAAAATTTGAAGTATTTTTCATGTGGAAATGACCAGTTCTTTGAAAAAAAGACTTGGGATTGGATGTACTAAAAAAATTCACCACAGGCATTGTTTGAGTAAATGAGTTGATTTTTTTTTTTACTCACAGCTGGCATAAAACTGACAAATACAAATACTGTGATCCCAGTCAGGAAACTGCCTTATCCCTAATACAAACAAACAAACAAACCTTCCCTCTATCCAGAGAAACCTCTCAGAGGATAAGCTATCAGGTCTAAATATGGTCCCAAATTTAAACAGGAAACTGATATTTTTGTAGTCACAGTGGCTGCCTCCTCCCATGTCCTCGTGTTCAAAAAAAGCATAAGATTCCAAAAGACGCATGGACCAGTTGTTACAAATGCTGTTCTTTGATATCAACCCAGTAACTCCGAGCAGAAAATGAAACATTTTGGTCTGTTTAGATTACTCTCTCTGGTTTTCAGCCTTCTTTAATAAAAACAGGGGGAGGAGTCCTCCATGAGTCTGTACCTCTGCTGACAGTGAGCTGGGAATTAAGACTCGGACATGGCCTTAAGCCATTCTCTGTAGCAGGTAAGACCCTACGTGCTCATCTGGGGTTATTGCAGTGCCAGGCATGCCAGGCTGTGTGGGTGTCCATCTGTCCTTACCCTCTGCTTGTAGTGCCACCCCATCTTGGTCAGTTGGGTCATAAGAGAACGGTAGAGTTTAGTCCTGTCCGGGAGCAGTACTGGGAGATTTTTATTCAGACAGAGTTTGCATTCCTTAAATAAATGACCGATTGCAGGAGCCTTCTTAGTGTCTAAAGAGTGCGTAGAATATGTGCCACTCACTGGGACAGATTAAAACTCCAGTTTTCTCACACACCCATGAGTGAAGAGTGCAGTTCTGGTAGCTGGGAGCATCCAGGTTCTCCATGTATTAACTGTGAGCCTTCTTCCTTCTGTAGTTCTGCACTGAATCAGACTGTTTTCAGAAGGTGCTGAAAGGTCTGTAAAAGTGTCTTTTCTACCAGACTTGAAGTGTTGTAATGCTGTCACTCTCCTTCCCCTTAGCTTTCACTCTCATAATTTCTTCCCACCAGAGTACTGTAAGGATCACAAACAATTAAACCAGTCAAAACAAAGCATTAAATAAATATAAAGAGACAAAGATGTACCCCAAACAAAAGTTTTGTTCTGAAAAGGAAGCTCTGGAGAGCCCACAAAATATTCTGAAGAGTTGTTCTCCCATTGCAAGTGGTCAGATACTGTAATTTTAAAAGATCTTAATGTTAAAATTACCTGTTTAAATGAGGCTAAGAGGAGTTCGTGAAACTGAAATGATAAAAGCCCCTGGAAAACTTTCAAAATGACATCTGGGAGGCCAAACTCACTTTGGCAAGACAGATTTATTTTTCAGGCTTTCATACAGTAAGACCTGGTGGTACTCAGTTAGGCTTTAATCTACATGGAAGTGAGCTGCGCCAAAAACTTCATTTAATGACGGGGGTTTTTTCTCCTACAAAACAATCATCTCCATCTAGGGTATTAAGTACTTGACCGTGGAGATTAGCAGTGAGATATCATTTTTCTGTACTGCAGAGGTGCAGCTTCATTCTTGCCTCTGGCATAAGTGCCTAATTTCAAGAGTCTGTAATAATTTGTACATGGACTTCGAGGTTCTGAAGGGAGAAAAAAGTAGTGCTGTTGTTTGTGGTCTCAGCATTTGGAAGTAGGAGAAGTAACAGGAGCCATACATATTCCCCTGATTAAGTTTTTTGAATTCCTTTTAAAAACGTCTTGAGCCAAACCTTCCCCTCAACTTTGTTCTTTCTGCCCTCCTATGCACTGCCTGTCAGGAGAATTATGGATCCTTATTTCTGGTAGTTCCTGTGTGTTTTTTCAAAATATGTGGGTGGCAGCGTCAATCTGGTGGCAGCACTGGGTCTCGTGACTCTACTAATGCTGCACTAACCATCCGTGTGACCTGCAGCAGTGTATGACAATGTCCTGACTCAGTTTCTTTGCATGCAAGGTGGGGATAACGGATAGCTTTCTGTACAAAGTGTTTGGATCCGTGGATGGAAAGAACTGTGAAGGAGGATAAGCACTGTGGTTTGTGAGTGGAAAATTGACCTCTAGTTAGCCTTCCCCTTCTAAGTATACTCTGTGTTTGTTTGATAGTGGAAATCTAATCCTTTGGGAAGCACAAATTCCTATAACAGCTCTGATATGTATAAATAAAAACATATTCCTCATTACAAACAACATCAAAGTAATCACAATATGGACTGAAATACACAAACCCCCCCTCCTCCATACTAATATGCAACAATGTGGAGTTCAAATGAAGCCATTAGCAGCATCTCCCAAGTATTTGGCAAAAGCAACTGCACTTGTATAGCTACAGGCAATGAAAATCCCTACTACAAAAAGGGAGGGACAGGGGGAGTAGCCTGCGTTGATCTAATTAGTCCATGAGGCACAAAGTATGTAAAATCTCATTATATATCGCCAGGAAAATTTGGCTTGAGAAGTAAAGGATATGTAACTGATTTGTCCATGGGTGGGTTTTTCGTGTCTTTAAATCTTCCAACAGGAAACAGGATTTCTTGAAACATATTAGAAACACACACACATGCACACACACACAAATACAGATATGTATGTATGCATGTATCTGTGTACATACATATGCACACACATAGAGGTAGCTGGATCCTGAAACTTTCTCAGCCCTTGCTCAAGGTGTGCTTCATGAGAAAGTTCCTGATAGGGACAAAACGAAGATTTTTTTTTTATTATTATTTTTTTTTTGATTCCTAATGAAAACTGAATCCTGTCAATGCCAGTCACAGCCTGAAAACACGGTGTGTGGCTGTTCCAGTATTACTAAACCCACATGATGGGTTTGTCCCATTGCCCCGGGCAGTGCAGCTCATGCATGAAACAACTCTTCTCCCTAAAGAAGATCTGTTTAAAAATCGGGACTTAAAATGACTTTTCATAACTTGCTTTTTGCCCTTTTCTTTTAAGCTTTTCAGGGATTCATGTTACATTTTAAAAATTTTTCTGAAACCCAACCACTTGAAACATTTATATTAGAATTCAGCTCAAGATTCCCACCTAGTCACTGTCTCTCAAGAGCTGAAGTTTTAAGTAAAATGCGAAATATGTTACAAAAAAACCCAAACAAACAAACGAAAATATGAAAACAACCCACAACACCCAAGCAGCCACCCACCAAGCCCCAAAGCTAAGTAGACAAAACAAAAGGGGAGAGGGAGAGACAAAGGCACTGAAATGAAGAGACTAGTTCAGTCTTGCAGGTGGCCAGTAGCAGGAAAAAAGGGAGAAGTCTTCCCACTCTGGCATTGCATTTCTTCCACAGAGGGAGTAAAACAGAAGGGTTTGTGAGTCTCCAGAAGTTTTTAGAATCAGGAGGGAGGATGGGATTTGGAGAAAGTAATGCAGGTGCAATTAGTGATTTAGCTCTCATTTGCAGGGTTCTTTAATCATTATTTACTGTTGGCTGTGTTCCCACCACATTCTGTTCTGCCTTTCCCTCCACTTTTCCATGCTGACAAGATAATTTGTTTCATCCCATTCCTGAAGAAGTTGTTCCCATTCTTTAACTTAGACGTTAAAACCTGTGTTGATTTAGTTGAGTTCTTCTTTATCAAAACAAAGCAGAGATCATTCTTTTTCCTTGCTTGCTTTCCCAGCTTTCCAGTGCATCTCTTAAATACGGGGAATTTGGATGTATCTTTCATGCTTCCCTTTTTGTCCTTTATTCTTACCTACCCTACTTCATTAAACAAACATAATTCTGGAATTGATGTCCTGGGAAATGGCGATTTTTGTTCCCTCTTTCGTAAGTGAAGACCAAGGCCAGAAACTTCCCCCAGTTACCCCTTAACAGGTAAGTACAGTGATGATAATTTCTGGGACCTGCTACAAGATTTGATGGAACGTTAATGGTTTTAGCAGCTGTGTATGCAGACATCCTGTGAAGCACAAGAGGGACTTATGCATATTTAACATGTGTTTCATCTCAGTTTATGGAAGAACTCTTAGAGGAATTATGAACATTTTAATTTCCTGCTCCAGCTACATGAAGCTTCCCTCCCTGCCTACTCTGAGTGTCTGTCCTCTGTCTGAGGGAACCTGAACCTTCCTACATTACAGAGTATGTACAGCCTCTGTGTTATATTGATCTCCATCCTTAAAGGTGGCCTTACCTTTCCCATTAGGTCAATAAACTATTTTCAGAGAAGCAGCCCTTCTTTGTAGTGTTATGCAGCCCTTCATCTTCCAAAAGGCAGGTGTAGTAGGTCTGCTGGTCCCCAGACTAGACAGAACTGCAGCTGCTTAGCATGTGGCAGTCTGTCTTTATGTCTTTATCTTCTCTAGCCCAGCCAGACTTGTGGGCCCACTTTTGTTGGCCACCTTTGCATCTGTCACTCTGGTTCTGCTTTGCTTCCCTCCCTTGAGCTCTGCTGGGACACAAATTCTCCACCCAACTCCTCCTTTACTCTGGTTGAGGAGGTAATGTGGATCTTAGTCATATCAGAAGTGATTTGGTGAAGAGGAGGAAGATCTTATGGCTCTCAGAAGTCAAGGTAAGTACAGTCAGATCCCACAGTTCTGACTCAGTGTTACTTGCAGTGAACTGGCAAAAAAATTCCTCTTCTCCCCGAAACAAGAAGCACATACCTGCTGGTCCCTCTCAGAGACTGCAAACGAGCCAGGTTCCATCTGAGCTCTTCCTGAGCAGTGCCCACAGCTTGGCATGTTACAATAGAATCTAGAAAACAGTAAAATTGTGTTGCTGATGCTTAAATTTGAGCCTGGATCTGCAGGGGAAAAAAAAAAAAGCATCTGTGCTCCTGACAATGGCATCAAACTACCCAGGGGTTATTGATGCTTCACAGCTAGTTTGAGAGTTCTCTGCTCTATGGGGAAGAACACACCGGCATATAGAGGAGCTGTTGTGCTTCTTTTCTGTTTTCTAGGATGTAATCTCTGGTCCTCAGTTACCCTGTCTGATACCTGTGCCTATTTACAGGTCGTTTTCATGTGAAACATTGGCAGCCATATTTCAAATGCATTTATCAACAGAAAGCATCCAAGTGTCTGCTCAGACACACAAGTGTGGCTCTAATTATTCTTTGTTTATGAACATACAAGTCTGCTTCCTCTTTCCAAAACTCAGATGACTGAAGTTAAATATCATAGTGGAAATTACTTAAGCTGTTTTTCAGACTGTATGAGAGTAGAAGTCTGTTAGGTGGTCTTTAACTTGCAACTCAGTGTTGACCTTGTATCAGGAATGGTGAGGCACTAGGAGTGCCTCAGTGGAACATACTGCGTCGTAAACCGAACTGTTGGAAGGCAACATGATATGATGACTTCCTCCTTTGTTAAGAAGGAATTCTGATGTTGATGTGTATCACTGTTTAGGCTTCCGTCACGGATTAATTACTGATACTGGTGTTCTCTATAAATGGTGCTAAGCAGAACTGTACCAAGATGCAGCTGCCTTGTTCCTTCCCACAGGGTGATGGAGGCCTTAAAAATTGTATTTTTTCCTTAGCTATTTAGACTAGTTGGTTGAGGGGTTTTTTTTGTCCCCAGAGAGCCTTCCGTATCGTTTGTCTGACCGGAGAATGCTTTTATGGCCACTTCATTGCAATTGAGAGTGTGTGTGTTTTGTTTTGCAGCTATTTGTTTCTGTAGCTATTTCAGAGTGTTTTACAATGGAGTGATAAACCACTGCTGGTGAAATGGTGTGTAGAAATGAATCCCTTTTAGCTATAATAAATAAATAAGTAAACCCACAAAAAGCAGATGTGCAGGTGGAGATCCAAGGACCTTTGATTTTTGATGAGGCCAGTCTCATCCCTGGAACTCTTACATCTTTCATTCTGTGCTTTCCACTGAATGGTGCAGCAGCTTTAAAGCCAGAAGTGCTGTGCAAGGTATGAGATCAAAAGGAGGGTTGCTGGAACTAAAGCAGGAATGCTGAGCCCTTTTTGGAACAGGGGTAGAATGCCTCACAAGTGTTGGGGCCCTGCACTTTGAGCCAAAGTTTAAGTCTGACTTTAGAAAAGAAGTTGAATATTTTTGTCTGTGAAAACTGGGTTCAGGTCTTTTGGAGGCCTGCAAACTTGGTGGAGATTATCATGAAAACAAAAACCACTGGCGATTACTGAGGTTGCTAAATGAGCAATTACTGCCATGTGGGGTTGGCAGAGATCTCTGGTGAAGGACAGAGGGGGTGTCTCCACAGACTGCTAATGTATTTCAGCTGGTGCTGGGAGCCTCAGCCCTCGAGCCTCGCAGGTGGCGTGTTTCCTGAGAGGTGAACCTCAGCAAGTGTTCTCTGGAGCTGGGCTTGACCCTTGAGCAAGAGGCTGGAAGGAACGATTTATACGTGTGAAGTACGAATATACAGCAGAGTGTCTCATTCTGAATAGCTGGTGTGCTTTTGCAGCAGACTTCTTAAATGAGAAGGCAGAAGGTAGCTACAACAGCCTGTCTAGCCTTTTTATGAGCTGCTTTGTTTTAAATTTGGCTGAAGGAGTGAGTGGAATATTAGCTGTGGTATGTTGAGGAAGGCTGTATCTTGACTGAACAATCTGAAAAAGGAGCTCAGTACAGTTTATGAAGCAAGCACAACACCAAAATCAGATGTTATGCTTTTGGTTGTTTGTTTTGTTTTTTTAAAGTGTGTTTGTTCCCTTATAACAATAGACCTCTTAGAGGAGAAACACTTTTACACTCTCCACAAGTATATGCATAAAGGAAGTCCCTAAGCCTGCAGAGACTGGGGGATGTGGTGTAGGGGAGAACTTTGTAGAATAGAGCTGGTGGTTGGACTTGATGATCCTGAGTATGTTTTCCAACCTGAGTGATTCTGTGGTTCTATGAACTAAGTCCTGTAGTGCAGTGAACAGGGCACTGGGAGCCAGTGAAACCATGGTCTTGTGTTAGGAAGCTTCCCAATCTGCTGCCAACCATGTGCTTTTTCTATAATTCAGATCACAGGGCAGCTAAGTCACTTGGTTTCATTAACCACAAGCTCTAGGAAAGGCAAACTTTAGAGTATGCAAGTGCTTTCCTAAAATTAATGTCAAATAAATGTTTGGAGGGTGTAGTGATAGATCTGAGAAATACTTAACTAGTAGTCTTGTTTTCTGATCCTTTCAAAACCTGGGTCTGATACCCATGCCTCAAACTAAGATCATAATAGTCTCCTGAGCCCATGTAGGTACTGAGTGAGAGAAATATGTTTGGTTTTCTCTTTGGTGCCAGTCTGCTGTTGTCAAGAGGTTTTTTCATTACAACGGCAAAATGACCTTGAGATCCAGGACATCCTTGGTATGAAGTATCCTGCTAGTCTGACGTACAGCATGCAGATTCGCCCAACTGCATCAACAATACCTCAGATTTTTCTAATGTGAGAAGCTGAGGTTTTTAATTGAATGGGACCACATAGATCTGACAAAGTCTTGCTTAAATATGTGATAATACTGCAGAGGTTCTTCCTTTTCTACTACTAAATAGTTCATCAAGTATATAAAAAGGTGGGGGACCATGAAGGGAAATAAGATTTCAAGGTTGAGTGTGTCATCTATTATGAGATTATTACTTCAAAATATGCTTACAAACACTATCTAGAAAGATGCAGCTTCTGGCTACATATGGGGGACTTTACAGCTATGGAATGATAATAACCTATAGATAGCAAAACTAAACAGAAATTATGCAATGTTAACATAATATATGATTTAAACAACACCCAGAAATATATCTGAAATATAAGTTTACCTTATAAAACTAGGTTTTAAAATTATTTTTTTTTAATCTGGAAGAAAATTTAGAGTTTGTAACTTAGTTTACCAAGGTACAGCTTTTTTCCCACCCTTAATCTAATTAAATCAATCTAAAGAAAAAAAAATGCAGAGAAACTTTTTTTCTTGTTATGGTTATGTTTGAGGCTTATTAACATAATTGCACTAAAACTGGGATTGAAGTTTCTTGTTTTATAACTGCGTTGCGGTTCTCAGTCGCCACCACAGCTGGCGGATTGTCTGTTTGCAATGCATTCCATATGTGCTGGAAACCACAACGTGGAGGGATTTACAGTGCACAAGATGGAGTGGGGAAGCATCATCTCTACATGTTTTTTAGAATAGAAAGGCTTCACAAAACAGCAGCTACACAGAATGGTTGAGGTGGGAAGGCTCCTCTGAAAGTCATCATGTCCAGCCCCCATGCTCAAGCAGGGCCACCTAGAGCTGGTTGCCCAGGACCGTGACTCTTTGGTTGCCCAGGACTGGATGATTTTTGAGTATCTTCAAGGATGGAGACTCCACAGCCTCCCTGGGCAACCTGTGCCAGTGCTTGGTCACCCTCACAGTGGAAAAAGTATTTCCTGATGTTCGGAGGGACCCTCCTGTGTTTCATTCTGTGCCCATTGCCTCTGGTCCTGTCACCAGGTACCATGGAAAAGAGCCTGGCCCCATCTCTTTTACACCCTTCCTGCAGGCATTTACATACAGTCATGAGATTTCTCCCTGAGCCTTCTCTTCTCCAGGCTAAACAGGCCCAGCTCTCTCAGCCTTTTCTCACAGGAGAGATGCTCCAGTCCCTTCATCATCTTAATAGCCCTTTGCTAGATGCACATCAACGCGTCCACATCTCTTTTGGGCTGAGGAGTCAAGACCTGGACACAGTATTCCAGGGGTAGCCGTACCAGTGCCGAGTAGAAGAGTATCACCTCCCTCAGCCTGCTGGCAGCACTCCTCCTAATGCAGCCCAGAATACAATTAGCCTTCTTTGCAGCAAGAGCACATTGCTGATTCATGTTCAACTTGATGTCCACCAGGACCCTCAGGTCCTTTTCTGCTAAGCTGCTTTCCAGCTAGGTGGCCCCCAGCATATATAGGTGCCATGGTGTCATTCCTCCCCAGGGGCAAGACTTTGCAGTTCTTCTTGTTGCACTTTGAGGTTCATGTCAGCCTGATTCTCCAGCCTTCATGTACAACCTTTGAATGAACATCCAAACACAATTTAATTTCAGCTAAGGGATCACAGTATTGGCAGAAGGGGTTAAAGAAACTCTAGACATATGTTGGCACATACTATATAGAATTGCGTTTAATGTAACATGTAAACATGTCATTGACCTTACCGCAGAAGAGGCTTAATGAAAATGTGGTGTTGTGTGTGCTTCAAGTTCTACATGAATGTTTTGTCCAAGGGTAATCAAGAAAAATATATTTATATGATATAGAGTGCATTACACCCACAAAAATAAATATGGTCAATATATATAGTTCTTTACTGTATTTCTATCATTTTAAGCAGTTGACAACATTGACAACATTGTTTTGGAAGGCTGAAACTGTGCTGATCTTGTGGCTCAGAGTGGCTCACTCTTAGATTTCCTTGAAACCTACAGCTTTAAAGTGTTTCTTCAGTTGGATTTTAATCAGGCCACAGGTCACCTTCTAGCATACATCCTGGGTCAGGCAGGAGCACCCTGTTGCTGATGTGTTACCTGGAGTACACAACACTGGTGTAAATTCCTTGTTGTGACACCTGTGGGAAGACAGCACGTGATGTAGTATAAAACTCACTGATACAAACCTAGCCCTTCAGTGCTTTCTGAGTAAAATTGTTGGAAAAAACCTCCATAAGATCACCTTGCTTCAGGTGACCATTGCATTTCTGATTTGGAGACGAAAGCCTTCAAACCAGATTTACACCGAAGTGTTGAGATTGGTTTAAGTCAGCACTGTACCTGAGAGAGGACTGGAGAAGCTAGTTTCACCCTGAATCAAATCCTTGGTCTAGCTGACTTACAGCCATAGAAAGACGTACGTTGGTGTAGAAGGAAATGAGAATGAGCTGCAAAGGCTGATGTGTAGGAGAGGTTCTTGGACCATCTCTTCCAGTGGCTTAAAATGATTGTGAATTTGTGGGGTTATTGTGTAACAAAATTATAGCCTCTCTATGTTGAGAGAGGTAAATGAACATCTTGAACTTTTACCTCTGGCTTCAGTTTTCTCAAGTATGTGGAGCCAAGAATTCACCTGGGGAAAAAAAGAATTAACCCTTCTCATGGATACCTGTCAAATGACGCTGGCTTTTGTAGCTCTTAATCCAAAGCAAGAGGAGAATCAGATTGAATAACTTTTTCCTAGGAAGCATATCAAATAATTTTCCACTAGTATCAAGGAGAGCCAGGAGAACCAGTTTCTTGCCTTAACATACCCCTGAAAGAAGCAAGCAAAGGGAATTGGAATCTTAATACACGTTTGTAGGGGTACTAACTTGAGAAGAAATAATACTGTTTGAATGACCATATTTCAATTTTTCTTGGCTGGAAAATGGTAAAATTCTTTTTCTCTTTTTACTTAAAAATACTTTCAGAAAACATTTTTTGATTACATAACTGTTTTCACAGAAGCAGCTTTAAGATTCCTTTTCCATCAGAATGTGATTTCTTTTCTAATATTAGATATCTGATTCCTAAATGGACTTCTGTGAATACCCCTGCACCATCTTTCAGTTGTGCTATTGACCTCTTCTGAGCTGAGAATAGGCTTCTCTCTAATTCCTGTTTAAAAAAACAAAACCAGTTTGTATTGCCTTCATTCGCTGTACTGAGATGGACTGCTTTCTCTTTGAAGCCTTGGCTGGGACAAGGCTGCCATAGCTAGGTTGGAACTGAGCACAGGAGAGGGGAATACTTCTGTGTTACTCGAGCAAGATCAGGAGTAATCCAGTCCTCCTTGTAGAATGCCTTAAATTATATATAGTGTCCATCCCTCAGGACCAGATTAATATTTCAGAATTTGAGGAGCCAGCCTGGCAGTTAAATTAGCTGGGGATTTCTATGAAATGTTAGTAGAGCCTGTCATTTCCTATTAAAGTGAAATCCCTAATAGCATTTGTGGTAATGGATGAGGCCAGTGAACGAGGCTGAGTTTAAAATGGCCTCATGCTTTTTTTTCCTTGTTACAGTGTATAAGTTTGAATGTGTGAAATTTGACTATTTTAACAAGTTTTAAAATAATTACCTGTAATGTATGTTGAATAAATTGCCTTTGGGATTAAATTAAATGAACCTATTTTGTTTGCAGATCTAAGTATTTGTGACTCAAATCCTTGCTCAGAAGTAACCTTTTTTTGGTGATTGTTCACTTTTTTTTTTTTCCAAATAAATGTTTGTTTCAGGAATTTCATGTAGAATTTTAGATTTTTTTGTATGTTTTCATAGGAAGCTTACCAATGATTCCTTTAAGCTTTTTTTTATTGTTGTCAGAAGTTCCAGCAGGTTTAAATAAAGCTTAAGCATGTGTTCCTGATTATTTTGTAAGCTTTTTGTAGGAATATTGGAAAGTAGAGCAATAATATGACTGCAAATATTTTTGTTTAATTTAGAATATGTGCTTTTATGATGTTTAAAAAAAAAAAAAAAAAAGGAATGTAATGCCATATATCCTTAAAGATACCCACACAAACAAGTGCTGTAGTAGGGTTATGCCTTTATGTTACAGTAGCAGATAAAAGTTGCATTGAAGTTGAATGCCGTTGTGCTCACTGCTGTACATGCATATCATAGTTGGCAGAGTTCCTCCAGAGTTTTTAGTATTGTGCAGTATTTGCATGTCTCCAATTCTCCCTTCCTTTCCACCTCTTATTTCTCTATCTATTGAAAGTATTATGAACCAGAAATGTCACGTCCAGTCTAGATGCAAGGTCTGCCTACTACTAATGAGAGACACAGCTTTGGGTTTCCTTAATCAGTTCCAACTATCTGTCTCTCTTCTTGTACTTGAGAGTTACATTGTTTGAAGAGGCATTAATAAGATCTCAACAAGGAGAAGTGGGTGCAGCTGATGGTCTCCTGTGATCCCACTCTCTTACTTGAGAGCATGAGTACTGCTAAAATCATACTTGAGCTCAGGGGCAGAGAGAATTCTAATTTGGAGATTCTTCTCCTCCTAATTAGGATCAGAAGGTAGGAAACACTTTGCTCAAATGACCATTTCCAGTCTTTCTTTCTAAGTCAACGTTTACTTCTTGTTCCTTTCAGGACTTCCTATTGCATTATTGAGTTAGAACTTAAAAAAGGGCATCTGGAGTCAGGCTAAAGTCCTGCTCCTAGTATCTGACTCCAACAGTGAACCAAAACGGGTATCTACAGAAGAGGAAAAGCTGGGTATGCGTATGCTATCTACCTGAACTGCTCTCTCATCTTCCAAGTGTTTTTAAGCTCAGGAGTTTTCCCTTGACATGGGAACAGAGCAACAATTGATCCAATCGTTTTGGATGTCTGGAGCCAAGAGTTCAGTGATCAACATTTCTGTCTTTGCCCTTTACCTATGTAGTCTTAGTGTGTTTGTGGCTCACATGAAATGCTTTATTTTTTAATCTGCTACTGTTGTTCTAGCCTGGGATGCCATGGTTGCAGTTGCTTGTATGCTACAGACATAACTATTTTAGAAATAGTCATCCTTCTAAAAACAAGCCCTCCAATCCAAAAGCAGAAAAATACAGCCACTGATGTTTCATTGTCTTTCTTGTAAGCCCAGTCTCTTGTAATATCAGTTTTTTTGTTGTGCTGTCCTTCAGGGAGGGAAATACTGTCATGAATGAGTTCTTTTTAAAAATTATAGTTCAAATTCAGAGAGATTTCCCTCCCCACCCCTATAAAATTGAATCCTGGTTTTCTGTTGAACCCTTCTAGGCTTAGAAGCATCATGTTGCAATGTCTGTTTGGGAAGATGATGTTTTGCCCTACCTAATCCA